>NC_141535.1:237699166-238020000 GCF_021556685.1 Rattus norvegicus | reverse complement strand
GCTCACCTGTTAATTCTTGCTAGCATGTGTATGACATACTGTCTCAGTAGTCTTAGCTTCTCAATACCTAATGTAACTTTTCAGTACTTCTCTAGAATAATTGATATTTTGCTAATAAGCTATAACAACCTTTATTTTTGGACAATTCCTTATGGACTGAGGTACTTGTTAATATACTAGGTTTTGCGCTTATTGCTTGTTTTTGTGTTTTTGTCATACAGCCGATCTTTGTGCTTTTCAGATCTTCCTGTTCAGTGCTGTGCACGTCCTTGTTGGTTTTAATTTTGCTCTTCTCATAGTTTCTCTAGACATTGTATTTGTCCACCACTTACTACACTGTAATATCAGATTATTACTTTATAAATTCCAATCAATGCTAAGAACCATGTCCTGGTCTTCATCACTTCTTTAATCTTAGCTGTATTTTTAATTTGGAATATAATTAGAATTCCATTGTTCTTTCTTATGGTTATTCCATGCCATTAATTGTTTGGCTACTGAGGATAAAATTGGGTAATAACATACAGTGCTCCCTAAGGTTTGCAGAAAACCAGCTGTCCGTCAAGGTCACTGAGCGTCAGAAGACACTGACAGTGACTACAGTGGAAAGATCCAGGGCTCTACTGGACACAGATCCTAGGGGTTATTGTGCTTTATTGGCAGGGGTGTGACGTTGGAGCTCTTGAGTATGATACTTGAACTATTTTGTAAATATTTTTGACATCCTTGTCATTCTCTTTTTTCTTGGTCACAACATGATCTATGATTAACTTTGCTTAAAAGTTGTTCAAACCATCTGTAATATTCATTTCTTTGATTGAAAAGGCAAGATAGATTTGGTAGTCTCATAACTTAGTAGCTCTTAAAAATAAGCTTAAACAGAGTAGTTAATGCATACAAAGGTAGGATAGATATAACTTACTTTTGGTTCTGGAGTATTTGGTAGGATAGTATAACTTACTCTTGGTTCTGGAGTATTTGGTAGGATAGTATAACTTACTCTTGGTTCTGGAGTATTTGGTAGGATAGTATAACTTACTCTTGGTTCTGGAGTATTTGGTAGGATAGTATAACTTACTTTTGGCTCTGGAGTATTTGGTAGGATAGTATAACTTACTCTTGGTTCTGGAGTAGGATAGTATAAATTACTCTTGGTTCTGGAGTATTTGGTAGGATAGTATAACTTACTCTTGGTTCTGGAGTATTTGGTAGGATAGTATAACTTACTCTTGGTTCTGGAGTATTTGGTAGGATAGTATAACTTACTTTTGGCTCTGGAGTATTTGGTAGGATAGTATAACTTACTCTTGGTTCTGGAGTATTTGGTAGGATAGTATAACTTACTCTTGGTTCTGGAGTATTTGGTAGGATAGTATAACTTACTCTTGGTTCTGGAGTATTTGGTAGGATAGTATAACTTACTTTTGGTTCTGGAGTATTTGGTAGGATAGTATAACTTACTCTTGGTTCTGGAGTATTTGGTAGGATAGTATAAATTACTCTTGGTTCTGGAGTATTTGGTAGGATAGTATAAATTACTCTTGGTTCTGGAGTATCTGGTAGGATAGTATAAATTACTCTTGGTTCTGGAGTATTTGGTAGGATAGTATAAATTACTCTTGGTTCTGGAGTATTTTGGAATTGGGGCTTTTGTTTGTTTCTTTGTTTTTCATTTCAAGATGCAGAACTTGACTCAGCTGAACAGGCTGAAACAGAAAGGGAGGGAGCCTGTGCTGGAACCACCTGTGACCCTGTCACTGCGGAGAGCAGAGGCCAGTGCACCAGGGCAGGCCAGTTAGCTTACATAAGAAGACTTGGTCTCAAAAGAAAAAAAAACAGAAAGAAAATAGTTTTCAAGTAATTCGAGAGCAAAAGTAGTAAGATTGACTTTAGGCATAATAATATCTCAAATACTGTAATTATACCTATGCCTTTCTTTGTCTCTTTCTCTGTCAACTCTGTCTTAGAACACTAATGTAACCTTTTCTGTTACTCTGAAGGTGGAGCTGAAGTAACTTGAACACTGCTGTCTGCCACAGATGTGCTGCAGACGGGAGAAGCAATCACAGTGGAGGCTTATATCTCAGAGATAGGAAGTCCAGGAAGTGGGCTTTAGAGCTTTCCTCTTCTACTGTCACAGAAAGGGAAGACTGGGATGAGCCTCCTTGTGCCTTCAAGGGTGCTCTGTTCTTTGCCTGTTTATTCCCCTCTCCTGCTGGTCCCCAGCAAAGGCATCCGTTCCATGCTCCCATCTCAGATCATTCATGTACATGAAAACACAGCATTGAACCAAAGGGAGACTCCTCAGATCCATCAGTCTCTCCGTCAGTCTCTGGGTATTGGCTCCAGTTAGTTCCTCATGATAGTCTCCTTGATTCCCTGCAGTGCCAGTGCTGAATGTAGTTAACTCCCATAAGCGTTCCTTACATAAAATTATTGAAGGAAGCAGAAAAACCCCGATGTTTATAAAATCACACGAATGTAGGCTTACATTTTTTTCAAAACCTACTTTATTTAAGGTTCTTAAATGCTTCAACTTTCCTTCTGACCCACCCACCAGAAGTAGAGGACAAAGAAGGTTAAATAGGAAAAGGGTGTTGTGGACTTTTTTTTTTTTTTTAGGAGGGGGCATTCTTTATTGACTATTAGGGCTTTAAATCAAAACCTTTCATTCATTTATTTAGAGTGTACTTGTCACAGGACTGAGACTACAGGTAAATCTTGATCTTTTTGTAGGCTTTGGTGGACCTGTTTAAAAATAGTTCCTTGGGACAATTCCACTCTTCATTGTCAGGATACCAGCAGTACAGTTTAATAGCAAACACCAAATGTGAATCAGTAGTGGTGGCAGGATCCAGCAGAAACAACAAGGCTCCCCCTAATAGCAAGTGGCCAGAATACCACAAGAAGTTCTTTGACATGTTTCTACGAAGTGAAGGCCAGCTAAGACCAGTGAAGTGTTACACAGCATAGCAATGCAAGAGCATCCTCTCACTGTTTGTGTGTTCTGTTCAGATTCTTTACAATATCATGTGCCCTCTTAAGTGTCTGTTTTCAGCAAAGCATCACATGCTCACAAGATGGCTTCCAGAAAAATTCACATGACACATCTAGTTGTTAAAGAAATCTGAAATTTCCACTTTGCACAATTATACATGCACACATAAAACTCAGGAAGTGCTGCTTCTCAGTAGCTAGTCTAGTCAGTCATCTTGTTGGGAATTGCTATTGCATTTATAACTTTATTATTGATCCTGTGTTCCTACCAACAGTGTATAAGATAGACTGGGTGCTTTAGCGTGGTAGGAGTTCAGACAGTTACTCTTACACCACGGAGAGTTCAGTAGTACTTCCTAATAAACCCTTCTTAAGCTGAAAATATTTTAATTAAGAATGCATTGAGCACCACGATCACCTAACAGTGCCTCATATAAAAGTGTCATGAGGTCGGCCAGGAGCTGTGCCCCTGCTCCTGCCCGATAGCACAAGGATCCCAGTGCATACTGCCAGCCTGGGAGAAGATGAAAATTCAAAACTTACAATAACAGTTCCTACTGAGTGCATTACTCTGTACCCTTTTAATTTAAACCTTTGTAAATCAAGGATCATTGTATTGGACTGCTGGAGTCATCTGTGTATTTTTATTGTCAGTATTGACATTATCAGAGGATACACACAAGATTGCATGGATCTGCAGCACACGTCATATCTCCATGTCATGGCAGGAAATGGGGTCTCCCTGCTGAATCTCCCAGAGATGGAATCCTCTCCAGCCTGTTATTTCAGTGAATGAGGCATCCAGAATACCCAGGTGGCTCTCAACTGTGTTGAGGAATTTATTAGGATGATAAGACCTCTTCCAAGGTCTTAGCTTTATAAAGCAGAATTTCAGGGCAGAAAACAGACTTTCCCAGTGAATAAAATATGGAGCTATATTCCAGTGACTCTAACATGCTTAATTTTTAAACGTAGGATATTTGATATTAGACTGTTTTCTAAACTTTACGGTTTCATAGTTATGGTCAACCAGACAGCTCTGACAGACTTGTCATTGTTATAGACACCATCCTAAAATCAGTAGCCACAGCTTGGAAGAAAAGGTAGGAAGTGATAAAGCCCTGCAAGAAATAAGTCAGCACTGAGTGTTTATTATATCATAAAAGAAAATAAATAATGATGTAAACTCAGTACTGTTTGAGTCACAGATTGATTCAGAAGTGAGGATAGGAATGTAAATAGGGTTGAGAAACTTTTTATATGTATTCAAGAGCAATATAAAATGAAATCAAAACCTAAAGAGTTCTCTTCATAAATAACTACAAAATTATAATTAATAGAGTTAACTCTCACAGTTAACTCTCCAGACTTTTGCTGTACGTGAAGGAATGGTAATTGTTAGGATTTATAATCATAACTAGTGAAGTAGAGTAGTGAGGTGTGCCGCTAGATAGAGTGTTGAGGTGCGCCGCTAGCATCTTCCCCCTGCAGTTCCCAAATAGGTTTTAGCAGCGCAAGAAGTAGCACTGTTGCTTGCCTTTCATATGTGAGCTCTAAGGTTTCAGAACACTGATGGCAGGAGCCAGCACTTGCTGCTCATCTCACTGCCTCTTACTTTTGAGACAGACTCTCCGAGATAGTCCACTCTCCTGCCTCCATGTTCATAGTATTGTTTTTATATTGATTATGTAACTGAGTGCTCTGTTTGGAATTTTTCCCTACTTAATGCTTTGAAGTGATCTTCAAACTTCTCATGATTTGTTTTACTGTGTAAGAATATTGGTGGTTTACTGCTCTGTGGCTCATCTGTAATATTCTGACGTTTCATTGTGTTTTTAATTTAACTTTTATTTGAATGTTGTGACATGTAAATTATATTCATATGCATTCAAATTAGGCCTTGGTAATTATACTTTTCATTGGCAGTTCCAAAACATCTTTAGTGATAGCTAAAATGACCTCTTAACAGTATTATGAACTTTTATGAAGGATTTCACCTTGCTGTTCCTCATAACTGCTACCAACCTTACCACATAAAATGCGTTAAGTTGTGTAACATTTGCAGTAATTCTCCAAGGAATTTTTAGTAAATTCAAACATAATATTGGAATGACACAAAGGATGTGAAGAGCCATATTTCTCTCAGTGTTGTATGAACAGGCTTCTGGGAGCAGGAAGATGGCTATTAGTCTTCTGATAGCGTGGCCTATGCGAGAGTACAGCCTGTGTGTGAGGTAAGTTCTTGCGCATTCCTAGCACATCTTCCTATGAGGGTCTAAATTTGTGGTTTTCATCTGTTGTCCAAGTCTACAGAAATGACAAAAGAATTTTATAGTTTTTAATTTCAATTCTACATAGCCCCATTCTGCCACCTTCTGGTAGACTCCATTTCTTATACTGTTATGCGCTGAATGTCATCTAATTATTTATATCATGGTAGCATATTCTATTTGGGGCTGGAGTACTGCATATAGCGGTCACTTAAACTGTGACCTCATTCTCACTGTAAGCCTCAAAGCCTCAGCCCGACACCCGTTTCTTAGTTGTAAGATGTGCTAAATGTTATAGGGAGAGAATACATGGTGGTGTGTGTGGCTGTTTACCACATGGTAACATGTGTGGCTGTTTACCACATGGTAACCTGTGGGGCTGTTTACCACACAACATGCATTTATAACTTGGAAATTAAACTTAGTAACTCTTAATAACTTAGAAATGGAAATTGATAAGGCAGAACAAAATTGTAATACAGAAACTAATGTCTGGTGATTTCTTGTTGGAACTTTAAAATGAAAATAAAATCAGAAAATCTATTAGTGTTTTTTATCCCTGTTTTTGTGGCACCTTGATATGTTTTCACATTTCCAAGGTATTTCCAAGTACAAAACATTTGTAGAAGGAAAAGTTGGGGGTTTAGCTTTGTGATTGGAGTATGTACCTAGCAGGTAGGTGGGATAGGGAGATGGAGAGAGGGAGGGAGGGAGAGAGGGAAACTTTTGCAAATACTGTTTATTTAAAATAGATAAATTGAAAATAGTGGAATGTAGTATCCTAAAGTGCATTTGCTATACTGAGGACTAACAGATGTCCTCTAGGAACTGAGCAGATCACTCTATCAAGTTTGAGGCCATGACTTCAATCTCCAGAAAGAAAACCAAAAGAGCCAAAGCCAGACATGGTAGCATGTACGTGGAATCCAGCCCTGGAGTAGAAGCTTATATCTACGGGGTTCACTGGCTAGCGAGTCAGCCTAGCCTGACCACTGAAAGAAAGGCCTTCCTGAGAATGCCACTTGAAGTTATGTCTTGGAGATCTCACGCACGCGCATGCACATGCACGCACGCGCATGCACACACTCATACAAATAAGCACTGCCAGTCAGATATCTGAGTTCTAAAGCTTGCCCTTAGGCACACTGTCAGAAGCTCCCTGGGTGCAAAGGGACTGGCTCTGGTGCCTTACTTCATTTTCCATAGTGCTACAGGAGGTTGGGAAGAGAAATTTCCTTTTCACCATTTCAGTTAGAGAATCCCTCAACAGTGATGTAGATGGCTGCCCAGCCAAGGTCTTGGCTATTGATTAGGTAAATGACTCAGAAGCTTGTCACCACCATGAAGGTCTTTAAAATGTTTGAGGAAGATAATATCTGTGTCATAATCTGGAGTTTCAAATTTTATACTTCATTGTTGTCCTGCTCGATTGTTGTTTCACTCCCGATTTCTTTCACTCTGTTTCATTCAGGTTGTATCTGTTTTCTATTCTTCCTGTAAATTACTGTGCTCAAATGATTTCAAGCAATACCCACTTATTACCACTCCGTTCTGGTGCTGGTTGAGTCTTACCTAGATTTCATAGGAATGAACCTGCTTTCACACATAGTCATCACGTATTTGATTCAGTTCCTTTTGAATGTGAGAATGACTTTGTTTCTTTGCTGATTGATGTGTAGAGGTTGCCTCTAACTCCTAGAGGCCTTTGATGCTGGTTCTTGGGCCCTATAGGCTCTAGCTTGGATAAGACACTCTGAATCTTCTCAAGTTTGAAATCTAATGACTTCCTTCCATGTAATTGCTCTTCTTCCAATGGAAGAGCATCTTCCCATGTTAAAGCCAATGTGGTTATCGCAGGCCACCTGACTGACTATTTCATGGTTACTGATAAGCTCCCTTAACTTCACCTGTACAAGATCCTCGCCAAGCATAGTAACACCCTCACAATCCAAGGGGATTGGTGGAGCAAGCTAGTGGGAGTAGGGAGCAGACCACCTTACCTTCCAGAAGTGAGCTGCCTGATCCCAGGTATGGCTTTGAAGCACAGCAAGGAATCGAATTTGCAAACATGGCTAGGAAGACTCAAAAGGACTGTGTGCATCCATACTGTTGTTTGAAACCGTACCAGGTGGAGGCCTGGTAAAAGTAGGTGAAACTGCTTGGATTTGGAGGCCATCGGAAGTCACCTGAGTTTTTCCCTAGAAAAAAGAGAATATCCAGCAAGATTATAAACTGACTTCAGACTACTAGACTTCAAGTATTGTTGTCTGTTATTTTGGGCATTAAGGAGATACAAGGCTGAAAAATACAGAGATTGATCATGAAAATTTGTTTAGTTGAAAACAGTTTCCTGAGTGTAAAATAGTAATTCCTTATTAATAACAGCATTACTAGTGGTTACCGTAGAATTTTATATAAAATTGCATTTGAAAGGAATATATTGTATAAGGTTTTCCAGAAGGGTTTTATTTTATGTATATGAGTGTCTGCATGTATGTATGTGCACCATGTCTGTGCCTGGTGCCTACGGAGGCCAGAGGAGGTTATCCACGTTACAGACAATTTGTGAGTTGCCCTGGGATACTAGGTACAGACTTGGGTCCTTTGCAAGTGCTTAGTCGCACGTCATCGCTCCAGCCCATGTGTATACTTTGTTACATACTTCTGTGACAGAAGCAGTATAACTTGATTGGACTTACTTAGAAAAGTGTATGTATCGATTCCACACTTAAATCATATTGAAATTGAGCTACTTTTAATTTTTTTACTTTCTAAATCAGTTATCAAATTACTAAAAAAAAAAAAAAAAAGCCATGACATTAGCTTCTCATGTTGATTAATAAGATGAGGTAAGTTCACCTCATTCTCTCTCCTACCAGGATACATACAGTAGCTTTGGAAATATTTTGAAGAATAAATGACAGTAGGTATTTTGGATAGGAAAACTGAAGCCTGGAAAGAGACAGGCATGGTGGTAAATTTCATGGTTTTAAAATCTACCCTGCCCATCCCAGCTGATACTCTAGGCAGCTTAGTCCACAGCGGGCTTCACCAAAAGTGCTCCAGAACATGTGCCTGAAAGGGAGCTTCCTGCACAGAGGAAACCGTGAGGGAAGTCTGTGTGGTACTTTTCTCCCAAGCACACGTCAGGCGAGGTGCACACTGAACACTTGATTGAACTTCTGTGTCAAGTAGCAGTGCACAGGGGTCTAAACCATGGAGACCTGGGATAACACAGACTCCATGCAGTAGACTAGGGGACGTTTGTTATTGCCAACGATGAAAGACCATGCTTGCAGACAGGGAGAGACCCATAGAACCTATGAGCCAATGTAAAAAGTTGTGTCATATGCTGGGGACCAGGGCTCCCCTCACCTCATACATAAAGGCAGTGCACCCAGATGTCAATAATTGAACCCTCTAGAAACCATGAATCTGTGCATGTTCCTTTTTAATATATTTCGTGTGTGTGTGTGTGTGTGTGTGTGTGTGTGTGTGTGTGTGTGTGTGTGTGTGTAGGAAATAAAGTTTTGACATATGGCTGGGAACCACTGTTTGCAGGGAAAAACAGCTGAGTGTGGATCCAAGTTTGTGTTGTTATGTCTGGCATGACTCTTTAGGACAACTATAAAGCTGTATATGCTGTTGTTACTGAGTAGAATAGGCCACACGTATCAACTGAATAAAGCTAATTTCATCACTATTCAGGTGATCAATACTCTGAACTGATTTTCAAACTGCTGATCAATTAATTGATTTTTAAAAGAGTAGTGCTGGAGTTCCTGATTGTAATAGTGGATTGTGTTTCTTGTGCTTTGAGCTGCTTTTCAAAACCTTGACTTCTAATAAGTATGTAATGCCCCTGTCTTTCATCATTCTCAGCTCATGCTCTGAGTTTGTGTCTTCTGAAGCTAACACACCATGCCCACATCCTGTGTCAGTGACTGCAAGGTAGGCTTTTCTGTCCCTTTTCCAGCCATCTGACTAGGGTGTGCTCCCTGGATAAATACATGCTTGGATCCTGATTTTGCTTTTGTATTTGAGTCTCATCTTAATCTATAGTGATAATACCTGTTCTGTAATTGGTGTCCTATCATCATTCTTAAAAGTGACCCTTGACCTAGATTCACATTTGTTGTTTGTAACTATTTCTACTTTAGTGCATTTATCTTTTCTCCTACTTTTGGGGCTCTTTCTGGTTTAACTTTAATTTTACATAATTTTATTCATTACCCTCTCAACATTATTGCATTGATTTTTAGAAACATTTCTTAATGGCTGACCTAGAATTCTTTAAGAATCTTAAGTTCAGTTTCAAAAAAATGTCATATTGCTGCTCCCTTTTGGTAAGGTGCTGTGTCAGTTTATTTTCTATCACTAAACATGTTATAAATGGTCAGATATAGAGTTCACAGAAGCCATAATGGTGTGTGTGTGTGTGTGTGTGTGTGTGTGTGTGTGTGTGTGTGTTTCCCTGACCATTTTTTAAATTTATTTATTTATTTATATTTCAAATGTTCCCCTCCCTGGTCTCCCCTACACAACCCCTTATCTCTTCCACCCTCCCCTTTGCCTCTAAAAGGGTACTTTCCCACCCACCAACCAATCCTGTCTCATCCCTCTGGCATTCCCCTTTGCTGGGACAGGACTAACCACCTCCTTTCCCATTGATGCCAGATAAGCCAATCATCCGTTACATATGCAGCTGGAGCTGTGGACCCATCCACGTGTACTCTGGTTGGTGGTTTAGTCCCTGGGAGCTCTGAGGGTCTGCTTAGCTACTAGTGTTCTTCCTATGGGGCTGAATGGAGTGTGGCATCCTGGGTGGAATCCAGGAGCAGAACAGGACATTATGTGAAACCAGTGAACTGGTTAACCTTAGTGTGTCAGTATCGATGGACTGATTATAAAAAGCCTCCACATAAAAGCAGATGTCGGTAAAGCTAGAGTAGGATTTATGCAGCATTGTACACCTCAATTTGTTGTACAATAAAATCTTAGCTTAATGAAAGAAATTCTGATATGAAAAGTCTATAGGATGCACATTACCAGCATTGTCAAAAGCACTGCTCGCCTGGGGATTCGAATGGTAGGAGGAGGAAGAGTAAAGAAGATAGAAACGTTACGAAGGCAGTGAGTGCTCTCTTCTTCATTGGGCGTGTGATGTCACCGATGTATTTGTGTGTCAAGACAGATGGAACCAGTGCACTGACCTGAAAGATGGGCAATGCCAAGTCATTAAACGTAAGGAGAGCAACCGAAAGGGGCTGCCAATAATTACGTTATTATAGTTAGTCCACACGAGATCTCTTTTGGAGAATATTGTTTCAGATCAGGAGAATTGGGGGAGAATATACCATATAAATACAGTTACACTTAATTCCATCTTGACAAATCTAGAATTACCTAGGTAATTGTCATGTTTTTGAGGTAGGTCCTAATTGATTCTATGCAATTTCCATCAAAATTTCGGGTGGCATTCTTCAAAAAAACTAGAAAAATAATTTTAAAATGTATATGAAACAAGGCAGGGACTAGACAAAGTGGTCCTTAGGAGAATAAGTACTCATTGGGATTTGCTTCAGCTCTCAAACAATGAAATATGTAGAAAAATATATGCAGCTGTAAACTTATATCAAGACGTGTTAAGTCTCAGCCAAGTGTTGTTTGATCCTTCTCGTAAGGATCTTGGTTTCAAATGTCTGTGTATGTTTGTAAGTGGGGGTGAGTGTGGCCAGAGACTGCGGAACCAGGAAGAGCAGGAGCTGGGGAGATGTGGAGAGAGTGAGGAAGAACAAGTGTGGACTGAAAACACAGGAGATGACGGAGCAGAGGGACAAGATGGATTGGGTGTAGAAGATCGGGAGAGTCAGCAAAAACAAAATTTGTTTGAAAATGCACGATGAAACCTAATATTGGCGATGCTAGCTAATTTTAAAATAAAATGAAGAGCACATAATTAAGCAAATCCAGGCTATAGAAGGTAATAAACAACACTATTACATTAGAGTTCTCTAGAGAAACAGAACCAATACAAAGTGTGTATATATATATCCTTTAAAGGTTATATGTTTGCCTGGCTTACATTCAAAGTTCAAAGTCTCTTCCAAGATTCATCCAGTCAGTTAACTGTGATCCCCTAAGCAAGACAGGAAATCCACTGGGCAAATTCTAAACTCATCTGCGTGTCTGATGTCAAAGTGGTCTTCAGATCTCCAACTTCTTTCTCATCTTTGTTGACTGCAACAAACTTTCTTGTGAGCTGGTTCCACTCCCTGTTAGCAGCTCTCCTCAGCCCACAGCTCTGGCATCTTAAATATCTTGGGGTTTCCAAGTCAACTTCAACTTCACAGATTCTTGTTCCAGTGTCTGGGATCCACACATGATCTTCTGGGCTCCTCCAAAGGACTTGGGTTACATCTCCAGCCCTGTCTTCCGTAGCACTCTAGGCTCTGGTTGACTCCACTCCACTGCTGCTGCTGTTCTTGGTGATTATCCCATGTTATTATCATCTCCAGTATGCTGGGATCATCTGCTGCAACTAGGCTTCACCAATAGCCTCTCATAGACTCTCTTCATGGTGGCAAACCACCTTTTCTTGCATGACCTCTTCACGCCTTGGCCATCAACTATAACTAAGGCTCCACCTTCACCAATGGCCTGCCATGGCTTCTCATGTCTGGATCAAAAACATGTGTCCTCTCTTGTGAATGTTATGCTGAAAGTCGTAGACATTCAATATAACAAAGAAGTAAATGGATGGCATAAATCTTAGGGGAACCCTGTTCAAAATGATTAAATCTATATATAAAATTCCAAGAAATGTACAAAAACAAGGGAGAGACTAAAAAGTTAGTATGTTAGCATGCTGTGATGATCTGTATATGCTTAGCCCAGGGAGTGGCTATTAGAGGGTGTGGCCCTATTGGAGTAGGTGTGTCACTGTGGGAGTAGGTTTTGAGACTCTCACCCTAGCTGCCTGGAATCCAGTCTTCTATCAGCCTTTAGATAAAGATTAGAACTCTCAGCTCCTCCTGCACCATGCCTGCCTGAATGCTGACATGTTCTTGCCTTAACAATGAACTGAACCTCTGAACCTGTAAGCCAGCCCCAAATAAATGTTGTCCTTATAAGAATTGCCTTAAGAGTTAGACAGAACAATTTGCAAATTCATCTGGAATAACAAAAAACCCAGGATAGCTAAAGCTATCCTCAACAATAAAAGGACTTCAGGGGGAATCACTATCCCTGAACTCAAGCAGTATTACAGAGCAATAGTGATAAAAACTGCATGGTATTGGTACAGAGACAGACAGATAGACCAATGGAATAGAATTGAAGACCCAGAAATGAACCCACACACCTATGGTCACTTGATTTTTGACAAAGGAGCCAAAACCATCAAATGGAAAAAAGATAGCATTTTCAGCAAATGGTGCTGGTTCAACTGGGGGTCAACATATAGAAGAATGCAGATTGATCCATGCTTATCGCCCTGTACAAAGCTTAAGTCCAAGTGGATCAAGGACCTCCACATCAAACCAGACACACTCAAACTAATAGAAGAAAAACTAGGGAAGCATCTGGAACACATGGGCACTGGAAAAAATTTCCTAAACAAAACACCAATGGCTTAAGCTCTAAGATCGAGAATCGACAAATGGGATCTCATAAAACTGCAAAGCTTCTGTAAGGCAAAGGACACTGTGGTTAGGACAAAACGGCAACCAACAGATTGGGAAAAGATCTTTACCAATCCTACAACAGATAGAGGCCTTATATCCAAAATATACAAAGAACTCAAGAAGTTAGACCGCAGGGAAACAAATAACCCTATTAAAAAATGGGGTTCAGAGCTAAACAAAGAATTCACAGCTGAGGAATGCCGAATGGCTGAGAAACACCTAAAGAAATGTTCAACATCTTTAGTCATAAGGGAAATGCAAATCAAAACAACCCTGAGATTTCACCTCACACCAGTGAGAATGGCTAAGATCAAAAACTCAGGTTCATTGCAGCCTTATTTATAATAGCCAGAAGCTGGAAAGAACCCAGATGCCCTTCAACAGAGGAATGGATACAGAAAATGTGGTACATCTACACAATGGAATATTACTCAGCTATCAAAAACAATGACTTTATGAAATTAGTAGGCAAATGGTTGGAACTGGAAAATATCATCCTGAGTGAGCTAACCCAATCACAGAAAGACATACATGGTATGCACTCATTGATAAGTGGCTATTAGCCCAAATGCTTGAATTACCCTAGATGCCTAGAACAAATGAAACTCAAGACGATGATCAAAATGTGAATGCTTCACTCCTTCTTTAAAAGGGGAACAAGAATACCCTTGGCAGGGAAGAGAGAGGCAAAGATTAAAACAGAGACTGAAGGAACACCCATTCAGAGCCTGCCCCACATGTGGCCCATACATATACAGCCACCCAATTAGACAAGATGGATGAAGCAAAGAAGTGCAGACCGACAGGAGCCGGATGTAGATCGCTCCTGAGAGACACAGCCAGAATACAGCAAATACAGAGGCGAATGCCAGCAGCAAACCACTGAACTGAGAATAGGACCCCCGTTGAAGGAATCAGAGAAAGAACTGGAAGAGCTTGAAGGGGCTCGAGACCCCATATGTACAACAATGCCAAGCAACCAGAGCTTCCAGGGACTAAGCCACTACCCAAAGACTATACATGGACTGACCCTGGACTCTGACCTCATAGGTAGCAATGAATATCCTAGTAAGAGCACCAGTGGAAGGGGAAGCCCTTGGTCCTGCTAAGACTGAACCCCCAGTGAACTAGACTGGTGGGGGGAGGGCGGCAATGGGGGGAGGGTTGGGAGGGGAACACCCATAAGGAAGGGGAGGGGGGAGGGGGATGTTTGCCCCTACCGGGAAAGGGAATAACACTCGAAATGCATATAAGAAATACTCAAGTTAATAAAAAAAAATAAAATAAAATGTAAAAAAAAAAAAAAAAAGAGTTGCCTTGGTTGTGATGTCTGTTCACAGCAGTAAAACCCTAAGAAATTTGTACCAGGAACTGCAGTATTGCTGTGATAGGCCTGACCATGCTTTTGTTTGGAAGAATATGGATTTGGGGAGTTTGGATTTGGAAAGCAGTGGAATGCTTTAAATGGGGCTTACTGGGCCATCCTAGTAGGAAAATGGAAGACTTTGTTGCAGTGATTTGACCTGTGCTGATCTAACCCAAGAAGTTTCAGTGGAGAATAATTTTAACATGTGACCAAGAGACTCTTTTTATGATATTTTGGTGAAGAATGTGACTGCTTTTTGCCCTTGTCTGAAGAGCCTACCTGAGGCTAAAGTAAACAGATTTGTATTAATTGACAAAGGAAGTCTCAAAAAAGCCCAACAGACACTTTGTTCTCTGGTTAAGTCTCATGAAGAGTGGTTTTTGAACAAGCATAGCAAACTTAGGAAAAATATAAAATGTATGATTCAAGTAATAATAAAGGGGCACCAGGAAATCAAATGCAGCTAAATTCTTTATTTAAGTAGATAAAGAGATCAAGGGAGTGGTGATCTCAGGGCAAGAGTGTTTGCAGTTGAACAAGACATAGTTTGGACTTTTAATCTGGAATGAGCTACACTCCCGAAATGGAGAACACACTTGTGATCCAGATCTTGAAGCTGGAGGACACAGGTTTTTGATCTGGATCTTAAGAACAGTGGCCCAGACATGGTGGTACACACTTTTAGTCCCAGAAGTCAAAGTCAAGAAGATCTCTGAGTTCAAGGCCTGCCTGGGACAGAGGAAGTTTTAGGTAAAGAAAATCTTAAACCCAGGCCTTTAATCCCAGCATTCCAGAGACAGAGCCATGCAGATTTCTGAGTTCAAGGTTAATCTACAGAGCAAGTTCCAAGACAACCAACCTTAGGCAGTGAGGGAGTTGGAAAACAGAATTAAGGAGGGGCGGGCATGTTCCAGCCCCATCGAGCAGCAGAACGTGGCAGCCTTGGCCCTGGAGCTTTGGCTTTATATTCAAGAATAGAAGAGACTGCTGGACAATTGATGCTGGTTGCTGGAGCTAAGACATTAGTGGTGATTAAGAAGAGACCAGCATCACTGAGGTGAAATCTGGGAAGTGTTTTCAGAGAGCACAAAGAAGCTGTGTTCCAGAGATAGCCAAGGCTGTACCTCATGCTGCAGTTGTACTTGGTAATGTGTGAGAGTCACCCAGGTGGTACTGGTTTTGAAGGCATGAAGGGGTCATGGAGAGCAGCTGAGGCTGGGCACTGTGAGAGGCCATGGGAGGCCATTATGAAGGTGAAGCCTTAGTTGCAGTTGGCATCAGACATGGAGATGCAGAGTTTGGAGTTTGCCCATCTGGTTTCCTGTCTTGCCTTGGGGATTACAGTTAAATGATTGGATGAATCTCAGAAGAGACTTTGAATTTTGACTTTTAGCACTTTTCAGACTGCTATAGACTATGGGGACTTTGAAAGTTGGATAAATGTATTTTTTTTATTATACAATGGCTAGGTATGGCCTAGATCATGTGTTTGAAGAAGCCTATGAGAACTATGGGATCTGATGGTATGAATATGCTTGGCCCAGGGGATGGCACTATTAGAAGGTGTGACCTTGTTGGAGTAGGTGGGTCACTGTGGGTGTGGGCTTTAAGACCCTCATCCTAGCTCCCTAGAAGCTAGTTTTTTCCTGTTCCTTCAGAATAAGATATAGAATTGTCAGCTCCTCCTATATCATATCTGCCTGGATACTGCCATGCTCCCCTCTTGGTGACAGTGGACTGAACTTTTGAACTTGCAAGCCAGCCCCAATGAAATGTTTTCCCTATAAGAGTTGACTTGGTCATGGTGTCTGTTCATAGCAGTAAAACCCTAACTAACTAACTAACTAACTAACTAACTAACTAACTAACTAACTCACACACACACACACACACACACACACAGAGAGAGAGAGAGAGAGAGAGAGAGAGAGAGAGAGAGAGAGAGAGAGAGAGAGAGAGATTGCAGAAAGGTACTATAATGGGAGTTAGCAGATTTACACTGTAAGATTTTAGATTGGCTGGCAACTCTGCAGCTTCCAAGTCAGCATGGTGCATGTGCAGGGACTTGACACGGGTAGATAAAATAAAAGACTGGGACCCAGAAGTAGGTATACACATATTCAGCCATTGGAGTTTCAGTAGGTACAAATGCAGTTTAATAGTAAGTGGATATCCACATTGTTATAAATCTACACGGTGAAATATTCACTGAAAACATGAGCTATTCTGACTATGTAGGTAAATGCCAGTCACTGTGCTATGCACCATGAATCTCACTTGCTGTGTAAAGCCATATTTGAGTAATAAGGTCATGGTGTCATTTGTCCTCCACATGAAGGCAGTGTCATTACTACTAAATATGATTCCATGACTTGCTTAACCCTCAGACTTCTGTACATAAGTTTGCTAGGCCCCAGTGTGCTTGCACACATAGATATGGACATGAAACTGCGACTCCAAAGTGACCAACCGTCTGAAGGAAAACACACTATGGCAGTCTCAGACCCCTGCCAGTAGGTCCAGCAGCCCATCGTGCCCACCTTCACCTCCCTTTCCATCCATGAAAAACTGAAACTGATTAGAAAGCTGCTTCTGAAGAGTCATCCTCATGCAGCCCAAGGGCAGTTTCTTCTTGAAGTGGACGTGGTCAGATGAGCCATTGTCCTGCTGTCCCAAGTGCTCAGGAACTCAGAGACAAGGGAATCTCAAATTCCAGGCCAGTCTGGGCTACATAACAAAGTCCTGTCTCAAAATACACTGTCTGAAATATCTGAAAATAAATATTAGCCAGTGCAGTCCTTGTTTAGAATGTATGAGACCCCTGGTTGAATCCCCAAATAGCACTGGGGTGGGTGGTGGGAGTCACAATACTGGGGTTACTATTCATTTGTGAAGACTTTATGAACCTTAATGTCACACATGTGATACTACATATGGTAAAGTACTTAGAAAATATATTGCTAATATTTGCTATTCAGTATTCATGTGTGCAAGTCTGTGTACTGCGCGCGCGCGCGCCACATCTCTCGGCAATCAGAGCGAATTTACCTCCACACCCGCTGCTGCTTCTTGTAATTCCAGTTTAGTTGGAGCTGCAGTTGTGCCTTTCAGGCAGTAGATGCCAGCAGAGTCCTTTAAAATAAAATCCAGGTCCCTGTGGCACCTCCGTAGCAACAGCTTCCTGGTCACATTAGTACAGACAGATATTTTAACATTAAATACTCTGTGTTCTGCAAGGTCTTTGGAACAAAAGGAACCAGTTTTATTACCACCACCAGCAAAGAGCTATCCAACATAGCATTTTCAAGATACTCAGTTTGTGAAGTTTACTTTTTTGCTATAATTTTAAATCTTATGTACTTTAGTTGAATGAATCCCAGTGTTCTTGTTTGAATGTGGGACTTTCTGTATTTAGGTAACATCAAACATAAGCTAGATGCCTATTAAAAAGCATTATAGCTGAGAAAGTGTTATGTTTGGCAAGGGACCACCATGGGAGTATATGTGGGGAGGCCATGCAGCAGAAATGAATGGGGAGCGTTTTTGGAAATCTACATTTGCACTTGAACAGAAGAGTATTGTAGGCAACTGTGAAAAGTCCAATAATATCACTTCTGTTATTAACTGAATAAATTACTTGGTGCTTACTAGTTTGTTTACCATTAGAGTCCTGTTGTTAATGGTAATGTTTTCTAGTATTTGGTGATTTTAGTTAGACCTTTGGAGTGCTAAAAGTAATGCTTACATGCTTTATTGATCTTATTGTATGTAATAATATGCATATACGAACTCATGTGCTCACAAATTCGGATAGTAACAAAGGGAGCACAAGGTGACAAACAGCCAGTATAGTATGACAAGGTAAGGGCCGTGGGCCAGTGTGGCTGCTTCCCTCAGTGTTATGCAGCAGCCCTCTGCTGACAGGTGACTAGCTGAGCGGGACAGTGAGCAGAATTCTTTTCCCTCCATCTTTATTAACCTGACTGTTTCTGATTTACATTTCGAGTGTTAGTCACTTTCCTGGTTTCCGGGCCAACATCCCCAACCCCTCCCCCTCCCCTTCCTTATAGATGTTCCCCTCCCCATCCTCCCCCCATTACCGCCCTCCCCACAACAGTCACGTTCACTGGGGTTCAGTCTTGGCAGGACCGAGGGCTTCCCCTTCCACTGGTGCTCTTTCTATCAGGAGAGCCAGTCAAGGTAACCGAGGGCCTAAGAGAAAGCCACACATTTTAAGGCTGAGGCTGGTCATGTAGGTCCTGCATACCTGTCTACCCTGGTTGTATAACTCCAGAGACCCTGAGGGTTTTAGGTAGCAGAGCTCTCTGCTCACGGTCTCCCTGGCAGGCCTGCCTGGGAGCCTGCAGTGTGCTGCCCTAGTGTGACTGCATGACTGCTTAGTTTATTTACCATTTTTATTGTTATTTATTATGTTAAAATAGTTAACAGGAAATATGGATTTAGACATATTTCAGAAAGACTTTTTAAAAGTCTTTCCCTTTCTTTTCCCTCTTTTCCTTTATTTGCACTTCCAAAGAGAAAACCATACATATCTGACACACATGAGTCAAGAAGCCAAAACCCAAAGTCCTTCCTATATACCACCAGTACCTTTATCTTGTAAACTGGACATGATATTTTTTTATTGTATGTGATGTTTCTAAGAGATCATTAAATTATAAGACCAAGGAAACAGCAGTCGTGTGTGTTAGGCGTTTAACATTCACCAGCCAACTGAAGGGGTTCTTTTCTCTCAAGGAAAAGTTCTGGTACTGCTAACAGCTTATAAAATTAGAACTTATGGTTACCATATGATTTCATAATTTAAATCTGATTTTTTTCTCATTCTTTCCAAATGTTAGAATGTTTTGAAATTTATTATTTATAGACAGGCACATTATCTGTAAATTAATAGGTGGTACTGGTATGCTGTTTCTGTAGTTCTCATATACATTAACCTCTGAGTCCTTTGAAATTATGAGATTAGTAAATATTTTTCTTAGTCATGTCATGTTATCCATTGCTATTTTTTGAACCAATTTTGATGAAAAGTAAACTGCTTATAAAGATTCATAAAGTCTGTGAGCTGACTTCCTGTAAACTCATTCTAGCGTGTTAATATTTGGCCTCTGGTTATTTACATGGGGTTGTAATACATGTTTAACTAGTTTTCCACATTTTCAAAAATACTTCTTATCCTTCTCTATCTATGAACCTTTAAAGTTCTCGTGCTCGTTCTCAGGCATACCAATATCAGAACACTCAAACCGAGAGCCTTTAGTGATATTGCATGTTTTAAAGTATGCGTCTCTAGCTGAGATGAGGAGTTTCGCTGAGAAAGGCGCACTACTGTGCTGTTTTATATTAACAGGAAGCCGCGGCAGTAGTGGTTTGCAAACCCTGCAGACAGGAAGTTTAACACATGCATAGCTTTTAGCTTCTTGGTAGGAAGTTGAGCTCCTTCTGAAGCATTTGCAGTTAAAGTGTAAATGCACGTGAATGGCAGCTCACAAAGAACTGTCCTTTGGCCAGCACACTGGCACGCCCACCGCCCTCCAGAAACTGGAGGGGTTTGCCAGCCGGCTGTTTCACAGGCACTCCAAAGGCACTGCACAGGACCAGAAGGCAGCTCTGGAGGAAGAAGGCCTTCAGGCCTCTGAGCACACTGCCTCATGGGACAAACCAAGTAAGTGGTTTGGTTTGGTTTTTAAACTGATACACTGTAATTAGCAGCTTAAGTACTTGGAGTTTTAGGATCAAATACAAAGAATCCAGTGTTGTCTGTTTTTTGATTTACATAAGGACTTCTTTTTTTTCAAGATGGTGAGAAAGTTCATAAAAAATAAGTTGAGCTATGTCGTTCTTTTTTAAAATTTTTTGACTACCTAGGTCAAATATTAATTACAAAATATCAGTGTCACTTACATAATTTCTGTTATATGTCACTATGGTTTTTGTTCTAAAGTATAGAAAGTGATATACTTACTTTTAAATTTCTTTTATTTCAAAAGTGAAAAGAAACATTTATGTACAGTTACGTTGTACAGGTTTGTCATCTTACTTTAATGTACATGTAAAAGTCACTTTAAGTATTATAGAAAAGGCCTTCTAATAAAAGCACGTTATTAATCTATGTAAAATTTACATTTGTTACGTGATGAAATCAAAATCTTTCATACTTGTATTTTACATCACATATAAAATAGGTTAAACAAATTGTATAATGTATTACATATTTTTAGGACCTGTTAGAATATTCAGACTTACTGTTTTGCTAAAATGATTTGTCACCTTTGATGGCAAGATGATGACAGGCTGAGCTCACATGTAAACAGCGGAGTGCCTCAGTTCCTCGTGTTAGCTTGGACCCTTCCCAAGGAGCGCATGGTGTGATTGAGACACAGCCGCTGCCCTCGGCATCAGAGCCTTCTCTCCTGCCTTTATGTACTCATTAAACAGAAGCAGGACTTGCCTCCTTGTGTCCATGGATTGTAGAGCAGTTAAGTAAGAGAACTCATTTTTGAAATAAAAATGTGCACGTAGCCGGCTCTGGGGCAGCTCAGACTACTGTTTACTATGTCACAGTTGCTTTTTAACTTGAAGCTACTTTAGGGAGATATGAAAAAGGGCATATTTTTGTACAAAACCATTTTTTTCAACATATTCTATGTGTCTGTGTGCGTCTGCATATGTATATATGTGTGCATGTATGTCTGTATATATGCACATGTGTCTGTACATGTATGTATATGTGCATGTGTGTGTCTGTGTCTCTCTGCTTCTGTGTGTGTGTGTGTGTGTGTGTGTGTGTGTGTCTTTATCTCTGTATTTTCACACAAGATCTCACAGTGCAGCTGCAAATTCAAGGAAGTAAATCCTGCTGCCTAGCTTCCCGAATGCTACAATTCTAACCTTGTACCATTATGCCCAACTTCTCAGAAAGATTGCAGTACTTCGTGTTATCATCACTACATAGGAAGCTAACACATGCAGTCTTCTGTCTGTCTCAGTGAACTGTTAAAAACTGGAGTAAAGTCTCAGTATTCAACTTGTTGTGTGACAAGGGCCCCGTGTCCTGGTGCCTGCTCTGTAAACTGCAGCCTTCTAAACCCTTTTGGAGATCCTTTTGTGTTCTTTAAAAGTATTTTTAACTTTAACAAGGGAAGAGTTAGTCTTCTGCTTTGGGATGACTGTGATGGAATTTAATCATTGGAGGTTATGTTTCCAACCAGACTGACAGGCCATAGTGTACAAGACCTATGCACTTTCTGAAACATCAGTAAATGTAGTGACAGAATACAGCTTTGTAACACATAATTTCTTTTAAAGAAATAGACTTTAAGGAATACTAGTTTTATCTTTTCTTTTGAAAAAGACAAAAACGGGGCACTAGGATTATGGCGTACACACACACACAGTTCTGACTCAAGGTTGCACTTGTGTGAGGAGTGAGCTGGAGTGAGAACTGGCTAAGGAGCAGCTGGAGTTCAGTGAGTGATCCCCCACCCTCTTCTCCTTTTCATATCCTCAAACCGTTCTGACAGGCCCTGTGATTTCCTATGTGAGGAGGAGCACAGTGAGCATGTGTCTGGTGTGTCGGTGCACGGAGGAAATGCAGAGAAGAGAAGCTGATCCTGTCCTTTCTGTATTCTGCACTTGTTTGTTCCCTGTGGTGAAAGCAGTCTGCATCCGTTTGTGTATGTGCTAAGAAATGGCTTTAAAAACACTTGTTTGGGGTCCTGGGTGAAAATGCGTAAGTGTAGAAACCAGAGGGCAGCTTGCAGGACATTCTCTTCTTGCACCATGTAGGTCCTGGGGATCGAACCCAGGTCAGCAGGTTCAGGGACAATGCCTCTACTCTTGGAGCTGTCTCACTAGACCAAAGACGAGCTCTGGGCAGTAAGCAGTTTTCAGGCATTGTTGGATTGTTGGAAGCTACTCAGTGGAATTTACACGCATGACATGTTTTACCAGAAAATGGAAGCCGTGTCTCCTGACACACCAGGGGGTGCCATGTCCCAAAGTGCTGTTTTAAGAAACAACTAAGTGTGGAAGTCACAATCTAAAAATTAGGCACATGGACTCTTGAGTAAAGATTGAAGGTTCATTTAGGTAAATGCAGTTTTGGTTTTTGAAAAGGTATTTTGGTTTTATTTTTTTAATGTAGCTCAGGTTAGCTTTGGACTCAATATGTAGCAGCCCATGACTGTCATCCTCCTGCTTCAACCTGAGAATAATAGCATGCCCCTTTCATCAAATGGCACATATGAAATGTAATAAACTTTAATCAAAGTTTTTTCTTCTCCAAGGATATTTTTTGTAGGAATAAATATAGAACATAGGCTACAGAGTTGTTCTAGGGGTTTCAGCTTTTACTTTCAAATTAATTAACAGTAACTCCCGATTGATAAAATATGTCATAGCTATTTACACACCTATACATCCCGTTTTAGTAACCGCACAGAGGAATTCCTTTTGTCCTGACTCAATAGATGCATTATTGACATTCATTGACTTGTCTTCCTAGAAAATTTATTGTTTCCATTTTAAATAATTTTTGTCAGAATTGCAGTTCTATAAAACTGAAAGCAGTCGAAGGCTTGTATGTTGTTAGCCATTGAGTTTCACACTTCAGTGTCTGAACTGCAGCATTTTAAAGAGCCCGTGTGTTAGTACCTTCCTACACTCTATCTGACCTTCCCAAGGGATACTTGTCAGTTTCTCTGGTGCATACAAGCTAATTTTAGTCAAGTGCATTGTACAGCAAATGTTGTAATGACCTAGGCTATGAATTTCCTTAGAACTTATAGCTCATGTGACTGTAATAGACTATCATTTTTAATCCTTTTGAAGCTCTCTAAACCCAATTTGTGCAATTGTAACTTCTAAATTTTTTTTAAAATTTTAAATTTTAAATTTTCTCCTTTTTTAAAATTTTGCAACTCTTTTAGGAGCTCATTGATTATAAACAATTTCTACTCATTAAAAATATTTTAATATTTGTTATATCATAGTTTATAAACTGATTATAGAGGTCAGAGAAATTTCCCAGAGTTAAGAGCACTTACTTGCTCCTCTGGCAGAGGACCTGGCTTCAGTACCCAGAACTCACATGACAGTCCACAAGCTCCTGTAATTCCTGTCCCAGGAGATCCAAAGACCTCTTCAGGCCTTAGGCATCAGGCACACATGTGCTACTCATGCATTCTTATAGGGAAACATTCATACACATAATAGAAAAATAAAGCATCTTTAAAACTATGATTATAAAGTTCTAAAGATTATGATTATAAAGATTCTGGGGGAAATTAGAAGTCAGAAACAGTAGCAGCCAGAAGCAATATGACACTTAGTATTCAGAATGTTGAACTGTAATAATAGAAAGCCGATATAATGTCTCCATCCCTTCCACATCGCTCCTCTCTTTCCCCCATGTCTGTGTGTGATGCTGGGAGTATAACTGAACGAATGTAGTGGGTAGGCGAGCGATATTTCCAGCCATATTAACATCATTTTTTAAAATGGGAAATCATAATATAATGACACCTTAGATAAAAGAGCCAAAAGAATCTGTGATATGCACTTGAGGATAATTTAATTTGCTCAGTCTTCTACTAGGAAGTGCTTGTAGCTAGCACACTTTCCGTTGGTTTGTGTTTCGTCTTTGATTCAGACTAGCACTATTAAGCTACAGCAAATATGACAGTTTATGGTTGCCTACTAGTGAATTTCCTGCCTGTCCATATCTGTTCACAGTATTCTGATGGACGTTCCTTCTGCAGTTTTTTCCCGTGTAGAGATTTGCTCATAGTTAAAATGCCTTTCATATATTAGCTCTTAAAGTGCCCTGTCCCTCCATCTTTCATTCTTTTGGAACCCACTATTCCTTTCCTCGTGTTCTGATCATCCTCTGCTCACTTTCACCAAGACGTAGTTTATGATGTTAGAGCTGTGCTTCTTTTAGTCTTCCTGCTGTGTCTGTCTGTGTGGTTTGATTTTGAACTTCTTGGAGACATAAAGAGTATGGGTTCATCTGACCCACTGTTCTGAGTAAATGCTTTGTTATCTTAATATTTTGTATCCTTTAGGCTTATGCTGATGGACTCTTCTAACTGGTTCCATTGTGGTCTTTGCAGTTTCTTTGAAAGGTTTACAGATATTTAATAAAAATACTAAAATAACTCATCAACCCCTAGCATTTGAGTACCAACATTACATTCCCATCATTGAATCCAGATAGAGCGGATCTCCCACTCTTCCTTCAAACTCATAAATACTCAGCTACCTCCTCTTTCTATTAATTTCTTTTTCTGGATGTTTTACATTACTGGAATTAAATAGTATGTAACCTATTGTTTCTGACACCTTTCATCTATGTTGCAGAATATACAAGTAGTTGTTTCCTGTTTATTGCAAAATCATCTTGTGTTGTATGGCCAGAACACATCTGCTTTATCTGTTCTGTTCTGTGATTGACTAAAAAAAGGATTCTTTCTAGATTCTTTGGCTATTTGGATAATGTTAGGATAAACATTTGAAAACAAGTCTGAGTGAACAGGTTTTTTTAGTAACTATATAGGAATGTACTGGGAATAAAATGATTGCATCATATATTTTTATATTTTGAAGAAATAGCCAAGGCTGGAGAGATAGATGCCTCAGCGGTTCAGAGCACTGGCTGCTTTTCCAGAGGTTATGAGTTCAATTCCCAGCAACCACATGGTGGCTCACAACCATCTGTAATGGAATCCGATGCCCTCTTCTGGAGTGTGTGAAGATAGTGCACTCATATACATAAAATAAGTATACATATACATAAATTAAGTATACATATACATAAAATAAATAAATCTTCTTTAAGAAAGAAGCACCGGCCAGCATACTTTCTCCAAGTAGCCGCACCGCTTTCCCCTTGGCTTGTGACTCGGAGGCGTGGAGCTCCTTCATGTGCTCTCTGGCCTTGTAGGGCACAGCCAGTTTGAGGTTTGAGCTGAGAGTCCCAGTAGGCTTCAGTTTTTGTGTTCAGAATAACTGGTAATACTGGTTATTTTTACAATCTCAGAAGCATTTGTCTATCTGGTTTGGACACATGTATATTTAAATATTTTGTCCACTTTTAAAGTTAAAGTGCCTTCTTTTTATTAAGTCTTAAGAATCCATTGTATACTCTCGGTCCAAATTCTTTTGAAGACATAACTTGCAAACATTTGCTCTTATTTCTGACAGGTCTCATTATTTCTTAAAATGTTATCTTTGAAAAAGGAAAGGTCACCACTTTAATGAAGTCAGTTTTATCTTCCTCTTCCTTTGTGTACTGTGCCTTTTGTGCCAGGACTTAGGAAATCTTTGTTTACCAAACCCATGTATATCTTTAATCTGTGTTTTCTCCCACAGGCCCGTCTTTCACTTTTATCTTTACTGTGAAGTATAGGTTGAAGTTTTTATATGTCTGTCTGGTTCTCATGACTTCATTTTTAATGAAAACTTGCCTCCATTGAACTATCTAATTCCTTTGTCGGAGCTCACCCGTGTCAAGGTAGACATTTATCTGTGAATCACAGCTCTTGCGTCAGTGAGCGATGTGTATTCTTACAACAACCACACTGATTCGGTCACTATGAGTTTTGGAATCCAGCAGTGTAATTTTGCTAATTTTGTCCTTTTATCAAAATTCTTTGAACTATTTTGAGGGCTTTGTCTTTCCATATAAATTTCTAGATCACCTTTTTATCTTCTACAGACAAGCCTATTGAAGTTTCTCTAGATACGGTGTGGGATCTATTGATTACTTTGTGAGAAATTGTCATCTTAACAAGTCACGTCCCTCTCAATCTCTGTAGGTGCTCATTACTGTCTGTGATACCTCTGAGTTCATCTCTAAGAGCTTTAATTCTACTAATGCTTTTGTGAATAAGACCATTTCTTAATTTCACTTTTATATGCTTATTTTTAAATTATTCTTAATAGTTTCTTTATACATTTAAAATTCTCTTCAGATTAGATCATGTTATCTTCATATAAAGCTTCTTACACATTGGAACATCTTTAATATTTCTCCTAATTCCATGGCTCTACAAAGTTTATACAGCTGAGTGCTTTGTGCTCACCTTATGGGAAAACAGTCCATTCGTCCTTCACTGTCAACTGTGATTCCCACTGGAGTTTTCTCTGCATATTAGTCCCTGCATAGTGTAAGAGCCCCTTCTACTCTTAGCTCTTGAGAGGATTTAAAGGCTACAGGAGTTTGTAGCATGCCGTTGCTGCACATGCACATGGTCATGTGGTTTGTCCTGTGTGCTCTTCATGTACTTGATTCACTAGTCTTCAACATGGAACCGTCTTGCCTTCCTGAGGTAAGCCTGCATGCCACGGAGTGACCCTTCAGCGCACTTGCAGAATTTGGGCGGAGATCTCTGCATCAGCACTGTGGAGTACTACTCTGTAGCTTTCTTTAGGGCTTTCCCAGTTTTCTTTTTAGTCCTCAGAAAATGAGTCACAAGTGTTCTAATCTGAATTCTGTATAACTGTGAATACTCTGTTCTTGTATAAAACTGGTTTTATATTTAATAACTTCATAGTATTCCTTCATGAACCCATTTGGATTTGAGCTTTCAATTATGGGAAAACCTTTTAACTATTTTAATTTTTTTAATTTCTTTTTATTTTATGCATATTGGTGTGGCTGCATATATGCTTGTGTGAGGGTGTCAGAAGGCCTGGAACTGGAGTTACAGACAGTCATGAGCTAACATGTAGGTGCTGAATTGAACCTGGGTCCTCTCAGCCAATGCTCCTAACTACTGAGCTATCTCTCCAGCCCCTGTGTGCCAATTCAGGGTTTCTACTTCTTTGTGAGTTAGTTTTTGATAATTTGTAACTTTTAAATAATTTATCCATTTTTTTCTGATTGGGTTCTCGTAATTTGTATTTTTACTAATTTACCTAAACCTAAATGTGCTTAGCATGAAATTGCTAATAATGTTTCTTTATGATCTTTTGTCTAGCCTTTTGTCATGATATTCTTTTTTTTTATTTTTCAATTCAATAATTAGTGTTTTGTCATATGTAAATGTTCCTCAATATTTGTAGTTCTGTATTATTGGTGAGACTTTCATATTTTCAATTTTATTGATTATTTCTTCCATTTTCATTAGTTTCAAAAAAATGGAAGAAATGATTACTTTGGGACCTGCTAATCACCCAGTTTTCAATTCCACAGTTGGTTCGCAGACGGAGGCACAGCACTTCTGTGAGGTTGTGGGGCCTCTCGGCATGGGGTGCATGGAGCCTGGGAGCGAACGAGAAATGGTCATAGGTTGTTCCCTGCTATACAGAAGGTTTTCTTATTTTCCTTGGGATCTCTTTGTGATACAGTGTCCAAGGATTTGAGGATTTCCAAAATCTGTCCTGTTTTCGATTCTTTAATTATGCTTTTAAAAACTTACTGAACCCCCCCCCCTCTATCTGTGTGTGTGTGTGTGTGTGTGTGTGTGTGTGTGTGTGTGTGTGTGTGTGTGTGTGTGTGACATGCATGCCAGGGCACAGATGTGGAAGTCAGAGGACCGACAGATCACTTACAGAAGTTAGTTCTCCCCATCCACACTGTGGGGCCTAGGGATAGAATTCATGCCTTCAGACTTTCTGCCAGATGTCTTTCATTCGGCCGTCTTGCAAGTCCTTGATTATACTTGATAAGAGAATGTATTTTAAACGATTGAACAAGCCTTTTGAATTAATTCATTTATTATCTTGTTTTACACATGAATACAGCGCGTGTGCATGTACATTGTAAAAGAACAACATTCTGCTGGCTTTTAGTGCTGTATTTTTGTGTATGAGTTTTCAGTGTCATTGTACAAGTTTGATTTATCCAAATTCACTTCCTGTCTGCTTTTCCTATGATTTATTAGGAAGAGCCTTGAAGTCACCAACGCTAGCCATGCGTCACTGACTTTCAGTGAGCAGTGGACCTCGACTGTGGTGGCAGATCCACTAGAACACAATGACGTACAAGCCTTGAATTGCATAGTGATGCTATAGCTGTGCTAATTCGTAGGTCAATGCATTGTTCATGTCGTTAGAGAAATACCGCCATCAACAAAGTTACTGCTCTGATAATTGTATAAAGGCACCATATATAATTATAGACCATATATAATGCTTGGTAATGCCAGTAAACAGACTGGTTGCTGGCTTGTGTGTTTAGCATTATTTTAGAACACAGCCTTCCGTTTACAGATTAGAAAGTCTACTCTGAAGTAGTACACCCATGTGTGTGAGCCTCAAGTTCACACTTACACGCATTTCCGCACTGCATCATTTGCTCCTGTCTGACTTCATCTCATGTGTTGTGTTCATCATGGGCCTCCAGCATATGAAGTGTTACCACTCTTGCCAGGAAGGGCGGGCACATCGACTGACCTGGGGATGAAGATAGGAGCTGAGGTGCACAGATGGAGAGTCAGGGAGCCTCATTGCTTGTTTGCTGGGCATGGTCCATTCTGTGTAGCTGTGATCTAGAAGAACAGAGCAAAGAGTAACTCTGGAAGGATGTTCTTCATTGGAAGCAATGAAATGAACAGAGATCCAGAAAATGCTATCTAATTTCCCTAAGGACAAGCTTCGCCTGGTGACTTGCACTGAGGAACAGGTGTACAGGTGGATCCCTGTCAGCACTACAAGGTTCAGAACAATCCTATTTGCAATGTAGAAAGGGAAACGTGGGTTTCACAATGATATTGGATTTTCTACTAGCTCTAGGTGTGTACATGGTTAAGAATCATTATTCATTACAAAATTAAAATGGGTGGTCTCTGGGTCATGTCTTCATAGAAATGAAGTATTAGGGGAAGCCCCACAATGAGTTAATGTGGAGGGAAATTGCTTTCCAGAACACAGCTGGTAGAGCAATGGGCTGCACCTGTCACATGCTTAGGTCTGTCGTGGGGCCTGCTGTCCAGATATATGAGCATACACTCACAACCCTTCACACAGAACTGCTTACAGACACAGGCTGTATACTGTATGTCTGCTTCAAACAGCACATGGATACAGTTATTGTCACCTACTTCTCTTTCAGTTTTCCAGTGTCTGCTTTGATAATGCAGGAGCTTTTCTGTTCAATAGAGTCGCTACTTTTCCAGCTGTGTTGTTGTATAATGAATGGCCGTTTGTTTCTTGAATATTTATTAACAAACTATATAGTATCTTCTAAGTAGGTGATCTTTTATCTATTATCTTTCCTGTTTGTGTTTTTAGGCTGTCTCTCACAGATGACCCATACTTGAACCTTGTTTTTTGGGTTTTTTGTTTGTTTGTTTGTTTGTTTTTAACTTCTCTATTTTTTATTGGCTATTTTATTTATTTGTATTTTTGAATGTTAGCCCCTTTCCCTGTTTCCCCTCTCCCATACCCCTTCCCCATGCTTCTATGAGGGTGCTCCCCCATCCACCCACTCCCACCTCACCTCCCTAGCATTCCCCTACACTGGGGCATCGAGCCTTCATAGGACCAAGAGCCTCTCCTCTCATTGACGTCAGACAAGGCCATCCTCTGCTACATATGCAGCTGGAGCCATGGGTCCCCCAATGTGTACACTTTGGTTGGTGGTTTAGTCCCTGGGAGATCTTAGGATATGATTGATATAATTCTCTTGTAAAATAAAACTTCTTTGAACTAATAATGCATGTGTACATTTTTGAGCTCATCCCTAGCAGTTTAAGGTTGGATACTCACCAGCTCATACACAGTCACATGTCTAGTACTATGCATAACCTTCATGTGTGTACATCCACAGAAGTGTTTCCTTATGGTTTGTGCTTTGTTACTCTTTATCCCTTCCTGTCAGTTCACTCTCTAATGGCATTCCATTGTCATCTGAAAACTCCATTGTGCATTTGTACTTAAAGCACATAGTCTGTATTGTAATTTCTCCTGGAAATGCTCTATTTTATGTTTTTGGACAATCATTTTCCTGGGTATACAGCTATTACTGGACAGTTTTGTTTCTTATGTCTTCTAGCATTTTCCATATATCATGTCACAGTCTTCTGGCCACGCTTAGTTCTGATTGAGAAGTTAGCATTCATTGAATTGTTGCTGCTTTTAAGGTTTCTTCTTTGTTTTTATTTTTCAGTAACTTGAATTTGAAGTGTCTAGGTGTGGGTGTCTCTGTGTTTGTCCTAGTTAGCAGTACTTTACCTGTTAGCTCACCTGGTTCATAGACTAGGGCTTGTTCTACTTTCAATGAGACATGGTCAGTCACTATTCTTATAACACGTCTCCTCTCCTCCCTCTTGTTTCTATTAGGTGTATGTTGGTCCCTCAGATTGATCCCTGTCTGAGGCGTGCAGGTTCCTTGGGGTTTGTTGTTTGTATTTACACATCACTTCAGCTCAGCATTGCAGGGTTGTCGTTTTCCTCCTGAAACGTGATGTTAATATTATTGTGAGTTTAAGTTTTTATATTTATTTATCAGACCTCTACTTTTTGTATTTTCGTATTTCTCTTTTCTGTACTGAAATTTCCATCTGCTGTATCATTCTCATCAAGTCTTTAAACAGTTCCCTTTTATTTCATCTAATGTTTTATGAGCCAGTTGCAAATATTTTTTAAATTGTACATAAATCCTATTTCTGCTTATCCTTCTTATCATGAATGATATGTGGATATGTGTTTGGGCAAAAATCAAATCCTTAAAATAAGGTATATGTAGTAACTCTGCATTCTGTTTGTTTTCCTCCAAGGACTGGTCTTTTCATTTCATCCTCAGTGTCTTCAGTCCAGTTGTAGATTTAGTGTCCTGCATGGCATGTGCTACTCATCTCTTGATTCTGGTGTGACAGACATTACTTACCGCTGGTTTCAGCTTTTGTCCTGGCTCCCAGAACTCAGTGTTGTATGCTGGTGGGCTGGGCATAGATGGGGAAGCACATGTTTGGCCCATAGCAGCTTTAAATTTTGGATCTCAAGTGGGGCTCATGATGCCCTGTGCAGCCATTTTCTTGCTGAACCTCTGTCTAGACCATCACTGTGCTCCTGCCTCTGCTAGGACATTAAGCTAGGGGAGCTGGACATTTCCCACTAGTTACTTACAGTTCACTTTACCTCTGATAGTATTGCAGTGTAGAGTTTGGGGCCTTCATCTGACCGTGCACCTACTAAGCCTTCCAGACCAAGCCGGGGATCTGAGCAGCAAAGCACAAAGCAGACTTGAGTATTCTTACCCAGAGGCCAGTAGAGCCTCCTGAAAGGCTTCTCAGCTCGTCTGTGACAGGTCTGCACCAGAGCAGTGAAAGTCCCTTCCAGCTCCCTGTCTAGGTGTTTCTTGGGGAGCTTTGCTCACTATTCATCACCACAGGTGCACTGCACAAAGAAGCAGACACACCTGCTGATGGTCTGCCTCACAGACAGGGTTCTCTAGTCCCTGTTCTTCCTGTCACTAGAGCTGCAAATCTCAGGTCTCTGGGATTAGAACAGCCCACTGGTCATGCTACCCAGCCTACGCACCTTGCCATATAGTCTGTCCTCAGAGTACTGTGTAATGGATGGAACATCACTCTTGAGTAATGATTACCAGTAAATTTGTTGTGTGGGGTCTTTTTAAATAATATCTGGGTAACATCAGATACTTAATGCTGAACTTAATGGAAATTTACAAGTGTTTTCCCTGATTTTCCTTTATAAAGGAAGATCATAGACAGCACTGCACCTCTGCCATGGTCCAGAATGTTAGATAGTTAGCATTTGTGCTGCAGTATGGCTTTTGCCTCATGGAAAACGAAAGCTGTCAGCGATCTGGGCAATAAGATTCATCGCCAATAGTCGCTAGCAGCAGCACGCAGCACTCCAGTCTCCGTGAGGTCCGCAGCCGCAGGAGCTGCTGTAATGAGAGGCATTTAGGTGCAATCATCTCCTGTCGTCCTCGCCGGATTCAACATGGGCTTGTGTGAGTATGGGAAGATAACAGCATTTTAAAGATATGTTTGATATGAAAAGATATGAAAAGGGTAGCTCAGTGCTCACATGTAGAGAACGTGGTCATTTGGAGATCATGTCGCCCTAAGATGAAAATGTGTTTTATTGGCTTTGGTTGGTTACAGCTTCAGGAGAGCTGCTCTTGGTCAGAAGGACACTGATAATGCTGGTCTAATGTTGCCGTGGTAACAGCTCATGCAGATACAATTGAGAATACCGCATACCTCCTCGTTTGCATTTCTCTCTGCCATTTTGAGTTATTCTGGAGGTATATGAAGGAAGCTGGGATAGCTAGCTGGGAAAACTGAACCTCGTTACATAAAACCTCTTTGGCTTACTCGCCCGCTCTCTAGTAGTACCTCCTACTGGGCATTTAGGCGTTGCTACGGGGGCTTTTCTTTTTAAAACAAAAGAGAGCCTGGTTTTCGCCGCCTGCTCCAGTGTGCCTGTTTACACCGTCCCTGCCTCCGGAGATTAGCATAGCTCCCTTTGCAGCCGGCTGTTGTTCCGAGCAGTATGCTCTGGGGACACTGCCTGTCATCATGAATGGTGAGTAGTCGGTCTGGGGACTCTTCCGCTATATATTTTTTTAAAATATTTAATTGTACAAGGAAAAGTATTTTGTAGAGGTGGTCATAAAAGCCAGAGCTGTGGTAATGACATTCGTGTTGATGCTTTTAATGTAGGCACTATTGTAAAGGGCCTGTAAAAGCCGTTAGGACTGTAAACAATAACAGTGCTGACAGCTCCATGGTCCAGCTCTGATTGTCTTTATGGTTGATCTCTTGTGCTCACCTGCTCTGCTCTTGCTTTCTGTATTGTAAACATTAGAAGGAAGACCCTTATGCTACAAGGAGGGTTTTATTTAGTGTGAGGGTTGAAGATAACCACATTTAATTAACTTGCTTTTAATTACTTGGTTATCCAAATACTATTTTTTGTTAGCTTCTTTTGGGCACTATTTTTAAAATACTAATTCTGAAAATAAGATGCTGCCAAAATTGTATTGATTTTTTTTGAGGATTGCATTTAATTATAAGTAGTTTAGAATAATGAATTAAGAATGAAATAAATATGTACGTTTTGGCTTTGGAGCCTTTGTTAAAATTATTTTGGGAAAATGATTTTGCTATGATTATTTTTATAAGCTTGTTCAAAAGTGCTTTTATTTTGTGTTCCGAGAAAACCTGCCATAGCATGTACTGCAGCATCTTATCACAGGCAGGCAGGAGCTGTTCACTTCAAGCAAACCTGCAGCTAAAAATAGACACTCTGTTGTCACAGTGAGTGTTTGCTCAGAGCATCGCTCAGCAGCACTCTGCTGAGCCGGAAAGGGCTGGTCCAGGTGTCCCTTACAGGGGGAGCATTCTGTGGCCCTGTCATGACAGGGTCCCAGCCTAAGACGTGAAGGATCAGCTTCTGCAGAAAGATTTGGGCTTGATGATGATGATGATGATGATGATGATGATGGTGGTGGTGGTGGTGGTGGTGGTGGTGGTGGTGGTGGTGATGGTGATGATGGTGATGATGGTGATGATGGTGATGATGGTGATGATGATAGAGTGAAGACATTCAAAGCCAAGAACGTTTTCTTCCATAAGTAGAGATGACTTCATTAAAACGAGGAAATGCTGTTTATCCTGCTGCAATCTAAAATTACCCTCCTCAGTGCGGTTTGTGTTAAAGAGTGGCATTTGATACACAAGGAATTGTCTTGCGTGCAAATGTTAAGAATTGACTGGACAATTGTGTTCTTGTGTCTAGAGTAGATATTCTGATTTAGTCCTTGATACTGTGAAATCAATGTGTTGACATTTCTTAGAATTCTGCAGATATGAAACCTGGTTATCATGCTTTCCATGTATTTATTTATTTATTTATTTATTTATTTATTTATTTATTTGAATAAAGCTCCGTTTTCGTTTCCTTTAAAAGTTTGCACATTGCCTTAGGACCTTCTGCCGACCGCTGTGGCTGTTGGACCTTACAGTCTGCTGTTTCAGCGGAGGATGCTGCTGCTGCTCCTTTCTTGTTTTCAGCTATGGCTGAAAGAGTGTTTGTGTGCTTGATCATAGTCGCCTTCCCTACAGCGTTTTCTACCACACAAGTGTGCTAATAACAAGTAGACACTGGCTCCTCCAAGAATGTTCTATCTCAAATAAATTCACCCCTGCTGTGACTGAGTGATCTAGACATTTTAAAATATGGGAAAGTATAAGTGTGGCTTCGTTAATAAAAATAATCAAATATTAGACCTTTCTATCTGAGTGTGAAATTATATGTGTCTATGTGTGTGGTGCACGCACAGCTATGTCTGTGTGGCAGTAGCTGTAAAGCTATTTCTTCCTCCTTCCTGATATTCGCATGCTCTTCTCTGAGGAGCTGCCTTTGGCCCTCTCAGTGCTGCATTTTCTCAGTGATCTCATCCCTACCCACGCCTCAGTCACTACCTGAGACATCCATTACAAGAGTCAGCTGCATCTTTCTCCCCTAACGTCTTTTCCATTCTCTTTGATGCTCACTTCTCTTAATGACTCCACAACCCACATGGGAAGTAAAGCCAGAGTCTGGGGTTGTTTATAACTTGTCACCCTGGTTGTGTATTTGGTCATTTAGTGCCATTGATTGTACACCAGGACTTTTCTGCAGACCCAGAACTGAGACCACCTTTAGAACTGGGCATCACTCTCTTCAGCACCCTCACCCTGACTGGCTGTGCTCCTCCTGAGCTCCGTGTTTCATGTCTCTTCAGATGACTTCTCATTCTGATTGTTAAATTGAAATAAGTCCATTTCTTAATACAGTGTGAAACTTGCAGTTCTGGAATTACCACTAAAGTAAAGATGAAACTCCTTAGCAAGTCAGGGGGACCCACCCTTGCATCATGTATTAGTTATGACCTTCCATATTTACATTCCGTGTAGAAATCACAAGGACCGTAATAGCTCTCAGAGCCTCCATTACAAACTCGAGGGGAGGATGCTTCTGTGCTCTCAGAGAGGTGATGTGCCACGTACTTATTAAAGCAAATACATACATTGTCTGTGAGTTTCTGGCTCTAGATCTGGACCTCCTAAGTGAAAACCATCCTCTGAGTCCTTTGATTGTACTCATCCTCTCTTTCCTTTCTCTAGCATCTAAAAATTGCTTAAATATAAAAATAGCTTCAGCTGACCCCTGGTAAGTTGATTTCGTTTGGTGAAGATTTTCTCTTGTTGATGCGCACGTTTTGTAAATAAATTCCGAAGGAGTTCTCCCAGAATTCAGTTGGCTCCCATAAGACCCTTTGACTAGAAGACATAGCAGCCTATTCAGGCAGAAGCATACTCAGATAGAGCAGAAGCTGCTGAGTTCCGAGGCAAAGGAAGAGCTAAGCTTTGATAAGGACCAGCACTGGTACTGGTGAAGGAGCCTGGAATCATTTCACCTTTCTCGACTTCTCTTTCTGAGACATGTGATTTCTTTATTCCCTGCGTCTGATGTTCTGTCATCGCAGCACGTAGCAGGTTTCTGTGCTGTTTGTGTGAGATGGAGCTGAGTCACCTGACACATAGAGTGGCTGCACACTCCTGGTTCACATACCAAACGCTTATGAAGAAGAGAGCCAGGGAGCAGCTGTGGAGAAGAGGCATTAGTCAACAGGTCCTTTATTACAGCGAGATGAGGGGAGCAAGACGGGTGTGCTGTTCATGGTGGTATGCCTAGGGAGGATGAGTCTGCGTTCTGTTGTTTCTGTGTGAGAAGATGTCCTATGTTTTCACTGCAAAAATAAGGCATGAGGAGACGGATATGCTCACCATATGATTTGCACACCATACAATGTATCCACATATGGAAACATCATATGACACACTACAAATATGTACAGATTCTAAGCTCCTGGGAGCTTGCTTCTCAGTCCAACTCAATTGAGGGGTCAGTCTGAAGAACACATTACTTAATGGTTTCCTGAATTGTGCAGACCTAAACAGGAATGAGCATCTGGTTAATTTCCCTCTTCTCTGTCTAACTGAAAGCACAAGAACAAAGCAGTAAAGTGGTGCTTCAGCCCCGCAGGTGAGGAGGCCTCTCCCCAGTAGTGGAGCAGGCTAGATGAGGACCACTCGAGAGTCAGTTTTCTCTGGATTATTTGTAAGTAAGAGAAGCAACCAGTTCATCCTCACTAACTTTCCAGGATAAGGCTTGTGAGGAAATGGGTACAGGACAGCACTGCCTGTTGCTTCTGTGCTCTCCCAAGCCTGTTGGGACAGCCAGGAATTCATTAGGTCATTGCAAATTGAAAGCATGGCCTTTGTTTTCTGGATACCAAGGGCTCTCCCTTGATGTGCTGGCATCAGTACCAGCAAGATCCTCGTGGTCCTGGACACTTAGACATTTCTTTGTTGTTAATGCATACGAGTGCTTTGCTTGATGGTATGTATATGACTGCACTGACCAGACCCCAGATCTCCATCTGCGTGGGTGCTGAGAACTGAACCTGGGTCCTCTGCAAGAGCAGCCAGTGCTCTTGACTGTTGAGCCATCAAGCACATTTCTTAAAGTTGCTGGGTTGTTTAATAATGTGTGTGCATACAGAGAAAAATATCCAAGAACTTATTTCTAATAGCACTATATAGAAAATGAGAGACCCAGGATGGAGAGGGAGCTGGGTGTGGAAGATGTAGTGAACCAGAGGGAGGATTTAATTTGGCCTGGCTTACTGATTAGGATGTTATTGGTTGTGCCCAGCAATTGAGTTATCTGTTGATTCTTAAAAAAAAAAAAAAAGAAAGAAAAGAAAGAAAAGAAAATGAGAGATCCAAAGAAAAACTTGCTCCTTTATTTTAGATCATGTGTAAATGTTTTAAAACCTTTCCACTGTTTGTGGATAAATAAGCAAATAAAGAAAGAAAGAAAGAAAGAAAGAAAGAAAGAAAAAAAGAAAGAAAGAAAGAAAGAAAGTAATGTGGAGCCTATAAAAGGGTTATTATACATGATTAAAGGATAAAATCGCAGCCTTCAGCAGGAAACAAATGAACTTATATGCAGAAATATTTGTTTTAAAAAGCTACAAATAGCATCTAAATTAATTCTTCAACGTTTTGAGTAAACACAACGTCTATGAAATAGGACAGAGGAAGTGACCCTGGATGGCTGGAGACATGGCTCAGCAGTTATGAACCCTTTCTGCCCAGCCATAAGGACTTGAGTTCAAATCCTGGCACCCACATCAGGCAGCATCTAACTCCAGCTCTCAAAGATCCATGGCACCAGCACACTTACATGTACATATATACGCACATACACATAGGCGTTTGCATACATATTCATAAATAGAATGAACTTTTACTAAGAACAAGCCTAGGATGAGAAGAGGCCGAGAATAGAACAGAAAAGAAGCATTGTATTGTGATATGAAAGATGATGAGAAAATCCACCTGGTGCTTGCAAGATAAGAAGCAAGCTGTCAGGAGAGTGCACACTGCTCACTGTAGGAAAGCAAATTAATGAGGTGAAGAACCAGCCATATGAAGGAAATGGGCAAGATAAAACTTAATGCGTGTAGGCTGGGGAGGTGACTCCATGAGAAAGAGAGCCTGTGCAAGCATGAGGGCCTGAGCTTAGCTTCCAAGATCCACGTAAAAGCTCAACATGGCTGCAGACACCTATAACTAAGCACAGCACTGTGGCCAGAGACTGGTGGCCAGCCACTGTAGCCAAAACATCTTCCTTGTGGTTCGGAGAGTGATTCAGTCTCAAAGCCGTAGGACGGTGGTGCGGGTTGGGGCAGGGGGAGTGGAATGGCACCTAACCTCCATATGCATGTACCACACATGTACGTATGCACCCACAGATAAATATAAATAAGAGGGATAAGAGATTGGAAGCTAGATGTGGCAGTGCAGTCTGCACTAGGCTCAGGAGCTCGAGGCCAACCTAAGCTCCTCACCCAGATCCTGCCTCAAAATACACAGAGCAACTGGTGCAGCAAAGCCCTGTCTCAGGAACCAAATGGGAAAGCCTATGAAGTGAACACTGCGTTATATCAAAGCAGGTCAGTCTACACACTCATTGAGCAGTGTTCACATGAGGCAGTAGTAACGGAAGAGAAAGTTGTTGTTATTGTTTGTTTGCTCTGTTTTATAATTAATTAATGAAAACAAGTTTTTGTTTTGGAGCCAGGGACCTCAAGCATGCACCACCACACACCTAGCACATGGAAAAACATAAAGCAAAACTTACAAGCCTGAGTCTGCCAGTCAGAAGTCATCATGTTTTGACAAAACCAACAAGATATCAGCACCATGTACTTTCTGATGGCAGTTTTGAATTTTAAGGTAACAAATCAATCGTCAAACATCTAGATCTCTTTACATCTTAAAATCTCATGTGAAGCTTTCCGGTGAGGGGGAGGGAAATGTAGAATTGGAAACCACATAACTTAGAGCTCCTTCTAAGAGGAAAAATATAGTGAAGATCCAATACCTTAGACTGAAGACTCTGACAAGCACATCTTAAAAGAATTCTAAATTTGTCAGAATTAAATTCCCAGAGTGCAAAAAAGAAGGTGGGAAGTGGAAAGGAGCCATAGGGAGCTGATGTGACTTCACTGAAGAGACTTCATCCCTCCTTGATCAAAGGCCTTTACTCCTTTGGGTGGGGTTGAGAGGCTCTCACTGTGTAGCTCTGGCTATATAGTGTGGAATTCGCTGTGTAGACCACTTTGTGGGCCCAGACTCACAGAGGTCTATCTCCTGAGTGCTGGGACTAAAGTCTGTGCTACCATGCCCAGCTAAGGACTCTCCTGAAAATGTCCTCACAAAAACAGAAGATAAGCCCTTCAGTCTTTCCAGCATGAGATTTCTTCCAGCACTATGGGCAGTCAGGATCCAGAGAAGAAGATCATCTCAGTGAACCTGTTGCTTAGAAGACCCAGCCTCTGCTGGGAAGATACAAAGGAAGTTTAAATGTCTTGGCTTGAGTCTATGGGGTCAGGAGTGGGATGTGTGTTTGTTCATGTAGGATGCCTCTTCAAAGAAATGACAATCAGCAGATTCCTCTCAAGAACATGTTGAGCTTAATGTATATTAATTCTGTGGTCTATGAGCTGCCAATAAAACATACTGTTGGAACAGATCCAGGCTGGTAATACACTGATACCAGTAGAAATAAGCTCTTAACTAGAAAACCTCTGCTAGGACGACAAGCCTTTCAAGTTTCCTACAGAGATATCAATGTTCAAGTTTTTGTTCACCATGCTTGTAAGGGTCTGGACCTTCCAAGTATTTTATTTTATACTAAGATCTCAGAGTTCAAGTCATTTATGGATCCCCATTTAACATCAGTGACAAGAAGAAATGAAAACCATGTATACCTCCGAGTCTCAAAATGCACAAAACACAACTGACCTATTTAGGAGAAATTATAAAATACAAAATTTATAGATTATATATAGATTTCTCAAAATGCATAAAACAAAACTGTCCTATTTAAGAGAAATTTTAAATTACAAATTTATAGATTATATATAGATGTCTCAAAATGCATAAAACAAAACTGGCCTATATGGGAGAAATTATAAAATATAAAATTTATAGATTATATGTATATTCCTTATGTAGTCATTAGATAATAAAGAGAAACATAAAGATTGCTTATTATATAATTAGGCATATTCAACATATTTGAAAGAGTGGAGATATATTTACTTACAATATTTGACATGGAATAATTGAGTTTAGTCAATAAAGGTTCATTAACAAACAAAAATATGTTTGCTTATTGTCTTAGTTAGGGTTTTGCTGCTGTGGACAGACACCATGACCAAGGCAACTCTTATAAGGACATTTAACTGGGGCTGGCTTACAGGTTCAGAGGTTCAGTCCATTATCATCAAGTCAGGAACATGGCAGCATCCAGGCAGGCATGGTGCAGGAGGAGCTGAGAGTTCTACATCCTTGTCTGAAAGCTACTAGCAGAGAGTACTGGCTTCCAGGCAGCTACGATGAGGGTTTTAAAGCCCACATCCCTGACAGTGCCATGCCTACTCCAACAAGGCCACACCTACTCCAACAGGGTCACACTTTCTAATAGTGACACTCCCTGGGCCGAGCATGAACATGGACTTACAAAATACCAATAACTCATGAGCCAAGAAGTAACTTTTATAAATTAAAACTCAACTATATATTGAAATTTATAGAGAGTAGCTAAAATGGATTTTGAGCTACATTTTTATGATAGCTTGTAAAGTGTTCAGGAAAAGAACTGTGTAAGTAAATCAGTTGGTGAAAATCCAGCACAGATAAATCAGAACTCAGGTGGGGTGAGTGACAGACGTGAATGAAAGTTAGTAGAACAGAAAATAGAGACAAGAGCTAAATCTTTTCATGGAAACCATTTTTAAAGAACAGATTAAAACTATACCCACCCTGGTTGTAGGTTATAAGATCACAGTGGTAGTCTCTTGACTTCCTGAGTAGCAGTCACCAAGGAATAATGACAGTTCTGCGGATACAAGTTTTCATGTCTCTTGCCTTTTTCCTGTCACACTCTTAGTCTTTTTAAAAATTATTTGTTTACATTTCAAATGTCCCTCTTCCTGGTCTCCCCTCCACAAACACCTCACCCCTGCCTCTCCCCTTTGCCTCCAATAGGATGCTCACCCACCCACCATCTTACTCCCCCCCCCCCCCATCCCTCTAACATCTCCCTCCTCTGGGGCATTGAGCCTCTGCAGGACCAAGAGCCTCCCTCCATTTTAGTCTTGACTGACAGTGCAGTAGTGAAGAGCAGTAGGAGTGAGCATCTTTTCCCTGTTGTAACCGCAGAGAAATGCCCCAGGTTCATGTTTCTTGGTCTTTCTAAAACTCTGCTAGGTTGGACAAATGAGTTTCATGCATTTGTACAAGGTCACCTCAGCCTGCAGTGTCCTCTCTTATAACCTTGCCAGTCAGAGCAACTGTCCTTCAAAATCCGGCACAAATGTGTCCTCTGTGATGCTTTAGCTTACCGTCCAAGTGACAGACATTCACATGTCTTTTGTCCCCTACTATAACTTTCTCGGCTTCATGTTATATTTATTATCTGTAGAATATTACATAAAACAACAAAGTTAAACAAATCATTTCCTTCATCACAAAAATGTTTTATTAAGCCAAAATACTTAAAATCAAAGTATAAGAATAAATATTTGCAAATAACTAAATAGAAAGTTTAATAGTAAATGCTTGTTTTATTAAAAAGAAGTTGGCTACTAGATATGTCTGAAGAGGAAGAAGCATATATATAAAAATTAAATGATAATTAAATTAGACTTATAAGGTGGTATGTTAGGATAAAGTCTTTATATTTGTTCTAAAATATTGGTAGAAATAAAATGTTAATGTAAAAAGTCATTTATTTGGCTACATATATTTAAATAATAAACTTTAAAGGATAAAAATGTAAAACTGACAACTACTGTTTGATACCAAAATTTGTTTCATTTTAATTTTCCTTAGAAGTACAAGGCTATCAGAGTTGCAGAAGGCTGTTGGTTGAAGAGTGGCTTATGAAATATGCAGTTGAGTGGAACAGTGTTTAGCTGTGCTTTGTTGTAGGCATCTGTAGCCTGAGGTTTGCCTTCTCTGTTTCTTTTGTTTTCTAATATTCTTTGGCTGAACGTTGTCCTTCTATTGTGCAAGGTGGGATGGGGAAGACGAGATACCTCTTGTCAGAGGCCCTAGAGGTCAACATCTGTAGCAGGGCATCTCATCTCCAGGGATAGATGTACCCATTCTACACGTGATGTGGTTGTGATCACATGTGGCAGTTAGACCTATCTTGTGTGACTCAGGCTGTGTCATGACAGATCAGCAGCTATCCAGTTCATCTAGTGTAAGCCTTGTGGCTGTGTTCAGGGTTGCTGCTGCAACATTCCTGTTAATTGTCGAACTGTGTGAATTGCAGAGGTAAAATTATGCCATACTTGAAGTGTCAGTTAAGTTTCCTATTTGAAATGAACTCTCATCTGACTGTAAGTTGTGACTTGCTTCCAACTAATGTACAAAGACATCAGTGCTGAGGACAGAAAGTTGTAAGAAATGAGCATTTTCTTTTTTTCTGTACTTGTAGAAATCCATGAGAGTTGGCTCTTGTTGCCTCCTTCTTTATCTCTTCGGTAGGTAACTAAAGCTGACAAACCCTGGGTGAGCATATAGATTCCTTCAGTGAGCATATACATTCCTTCGGTGAGCTCTTTCAGAGTGCAACATGGGAGATTCTAGAAAAAAAAATTGAGAGAAAATTGAAACAAAAATTGAAGAGGAAATCATTTCATTTGGATAAGTAAAATTGTACCTGACTAAATTGGTTGAGTTTTTGGTATGCCTTCTTTTGCACCATTAATAAATAGTACAGAACAAAACACATTTGCAGAAAAACCATTCCCTGGAGTGTTGTTACTAAGGATAGTTGTCAGGTACTTTTAGAAGCTTTGATGAAGGGTCTTGATCACACAGCTATGATTAGTAGAGCTGGTATTCTGCTTATGTACCAGGTTCCAAAAACTGTGTATCAGCCTGTCACACTGGTTCAAATGCTTAACTGTATATCCAGATCATATAATAGAAGAGAAGAAAACTGATAAGTGAGAACCTCCCAGGGCTTCCTTACGGCACACTGAATGCAATGAGGTCCAGTGTGTGAGCCTGCCTAGCATCCCTCCCTCTCCAAACACCTCATGGGTAACAAGTTTGGCAATGCCCATAGAAAAGCAGTTAGAAGTTAAATTTACCCATGTCTGAAAAGAATAAAATTTCATGGCAAATCCATGTAGTTTTGGATTGTCTGCTGTTTAAAGATCATCAAAGATAATCAGTCACAACTGTTTTCCTGAGAGCTGACTACATTTGTCTTTGCATATAAATGATGTACATACATACATACATACATACATACATACATACATACATACATACATACATACTGGAGATTCCATGTTTGTTCATACTGCATAGGACAAAAGTGTGTTTCAGGAAGACTTCATCATGGTGTTCTTTAGTAAAATTATAACTAATATATTCTCAATTCTAAAAGAAAACGCCTTTATATGTTAAAGTTACTGAAACATTATTTCACCAGTGCATATTGTGCATCTAAGTAATGGTTTTCACATAAAACTTTTCTGACTGTTTGCTTGCCCCAGTATGACCAGTCAATAAATAGAGTACTCATGAGTACGGAGAACATTTCAAAGCACTAATGCATACTGAGCAGCATCAGAAACCTTTCTCATGAGCTCGTCACGGAGACAGAAGAGACTGTTCCCAGCACACTGATTTGTCACCTGTCCTCCCTGCCCCCATTGACCACTCGCCTTTGTTCCCTTCAACCTGCTCACGGTAACAACAGCAGCTGCAGCAAGACACTTGAGGGTCTGTCTTTCTCCACTTCTCTCCCTTCTCCATTCAATCTGATCCCTGCAGGAATCTGGGGACTTTGCATCATGACTTGTACAAGTTCTATTTATACATGGGAACTGAAATATTTTTCAGAAGAAATTAGAGATGGTATTATTTTCAGTATCACCAAGTGTGGATTTTTTTCAGAAAACATAATTGTATGTCCTGATTATTTTATTTCTAATTTAACTTATACCCATTATTTCCAAGTCAAGGCCATGTGCAGACATTTCTATTCCATGAAAACAACAAACAAACCTTAGTTATAAAATATAAAACCAGCCTTTTTGAGCCGGGGTGAAGCTTAGTGGTAAAGTACATGCTAGACAGTTAATGCCAGACAGTGCAAGTCCCTGGGTTGGAGTCCTAGGTCTGACACAAAACAAACCAACCCTCCTCAGCCACAACTAGTATACTAACTTTCCAAAGATCAGAGTTCAGACTGACCCAAAACCTCTTGACTTTTCCAATCCTACAATGAATTAGATCACATGTTGATAATTAGGTGCAACAGTTAATTTACTGTTAGTACATAACTTTGGAAGTTAATTTTCTCTTATTTTTAAAAATAAGTATTTTGGAAATACTATATAATACAATACTTAGAAAGTAGTAAAATGCTATTCCCAGAAATGCATAAGCCAGCGTTCTTTCAAAATTACTGTCTATTATTGATGCTTCTGTTGTCATCATATTGAAATGGCAGAACAGAATGTCGAGCACTATTTTGGTTTGTGTTGGGCCAAAGGTATTGTTCTGTAGAGAAAGTGAGAAAGAGTAGTGCACAGCACAAGATGGATCAGGTCCCCGCTGCTCATTCACTCCAGGTCTCTGTCTTATTTGGAGATCTGTGAGGATGGTTTTGGTGCTGTTTGTGTGGGACAGAGGCCTTGCCCTGTAGCCTAGCCTTGCCTGGAACTCATGGTGTGGCCCGGGTTGGTCTTGAGCGTATACTGTAGGGCACCTGCCGCAGCCTTCCACAAGCTGGGATTGTAGACTCATCATGCCTAGCATAACTCTGGCTTTACTCCGCCGTTTCCTATTTTTTAAAGTAGCGGCTGGTACAGCAGTGTGTCTTCCCCAGCATCTCACTGTTCCGCAGCCTTTCACACTGCCCTCCACCCCTTGCTTCTCCATACAGCCATGCAGGGAGATGTCAGGAATCTGCTGCACAAAGGAGACAGTAAAGGGTCCTGTGTAATCCTGTTTTATTCTCATTTTTCACATAAAAGTAAGAATAAATATATCATTTTTAAATGTTTACAGTTATTTGTTTCTAAGATATCAAAATTTGTTTTAAAAACAGAAGCCTTTGTTAGTGAATTTGTGGGAGGAGTGTGTAAACAGGATATACTCTTAAATGACTCATCTTTAGTTAACAAATTTAACAATATAAACCACAGCTCTACAAATTCAGCTATTATTAACCATTATGTAAACATCTGCTTTTGTTTGACTTTATTTTAATATAAATTTTAAATCAGACATTCGGTTTAATTTTTGTTTTAAGTTCAGAGCTAGTTTTTAAAGTAGTTTGTATTGTGACTAGTGTTCTGTTCCTTTTGGGTTTTATGGGTTTGTGGGTCCTGTCTGTACCTGTTAGTCTGTGGTTTGTCCCCTGTGCTCTGCTGGTAGAGACCACAGATCTAATGCACACAGCCGTACCTGGAACTGCCCTTGACCACAGCCAGTTGTTCTTACAACTACACAGACGAGACACGTGACTATCCTCAGCTCACGTTACAGACTCATTGATCCCACTCACAACTGACTCAGTCACTAGCTTGTCATAGCTGATACCTCTTATATGACTTCAGGTATGTTCAGGTATGTTCAGGTATGACTTCAGGACATTATTGTTGTTAGCTTTGATGTTATCAGAGTGGTCCCTATGTAGAGTAGAAGTCAAGGCTTTAGAAGTTGGAGACACACAGTAGCTCCCTTCCCTGGGCTATCACACTGATGGACACACACATGTCCTTACAACAGTTGCTCACACAAGGATACTTGTGTTTCATACAACCACGTGCGATGTGTCTTCTTAATGTAATATAAGCATTCTTACCAGACACTGTCTATTTTCTTTTCATTTTTCCAGTGAAAGAATTCCTAGCCAAAGCCAAAGAAGACTTTCTGAGGAAATGGGAGAACCCTCCCCCGGTAAGGAAGCTGTGTGTTTTTTCTGCAATTGGAAGTGAATTCACGGTTCTTGTTTAACCTACTGTTACTCCACAAATTTTAGTTTTTAAGTGTTAATAGTAAACATACAATATGATGAGAATTCAGTCATGATGTTGTGATACAGTTCTTTAATTGGTAAATTTATGGATACCCCATTGGAGGAGCAACCATGTCCTCATAGAATCCCTAAATGGAGAAGGAGTTTTGTTGTTTCGTTTCTTGGCACAGCCTGGGAATTGAACACAAGGCCTCATGTGTACTAGACAAGCTTTCTACCACCAAGCTGTATGCTGACTGGTGTAAGTTTTTATACTAATTCCAAATTGCTGTAATATAAGCTAATTATTTTCTGAATATTTTTAGTTATCCCATTTATCATACAAAACATTAAAAAGTGGGGAAGGAGGAAGGCATTCCTTTCTGATAAGAAGAAAAGCAGTGATCAAACCTGAGGAGATGGCCTGTTGTACAGTTTGTTCCCACTGCTTGACTGAAGTGTCAACACATTTTATGAGTAAAATATAATGTCACTCTTCTTCCTTAATGATTCAATAAGACGTTTCTCCAAAGCAACATTGCTTTACTGTGGAGATTAAACCCTGTAGTGTCCTGGCCTGCCGCGTGTAGGAAAGACATTCCACATCAGGCTTGGCCCAAGCTGGTGCTGCAGACTGGTCTCGTGAACATTTCCTGAGGTTTTCATGACGGAGCCTATTGAACAGATGGGTCAGCAATTACTACTTGTTGCTAGCACAGAATTTGTTCCTAGCAATTTTGTTTTGTTGTAGCAGCAACAAATTGAATAGATTGACGCCTCTAATTTTTTGCTTCTGTGCACTAGTCAAAGCCAAACAAAGATGTTTGCTTAACAAAGCATCTATTCATCTAGGAGAAGAATCTGATTATTGTTCTGAGACTCTGACTTTGGGTCTTTGTAGAATGAAGACATTTTTTCCTTCCTGTTTTAGGTAATACTGGGTTATCACAATCAAGGAGAAAGTCTGGGACCATACACCAGTCTGACACCATTACCTAGTTCTATGACTGTACCAAGTACTAAGGCTGTTACCTCATTTAACGCTGCTACATAATTCTGTGACTGTTGCTTACTTCCGAGGCTGATGTCTGGCTCTTTGACTTTTATCTAGTTCTATGAGTGTTGTCTAGTTCTCTAAATACACGCAAAGACTCAACATCACTTCCATGGGAGTCATGAAAGAGCTGATCTTTCAGTTTTCATTTCTATAGATATTTACAGGTATTCTCTGACTGCATATGTTATTTGACTCTGGGTTTATGATTCTTAAAATATACAAGTAGTTCATTAGCTGTGTTAGGAGCTCACATTGGAATTGAAATGTGACCATTAATATTTTAACCAAGGCTTTTGTTTCCTTCATCTTTTATACTCCACTTTACAAAATATTCTCTACTATTAGACTTTCATTAATCAAAGGAGAATATAGAATTAATAACCTGCAATTTAAAGAGTATATATGTATTGTTTCTACATGGATAGGTACAAATTAAATTGTCCACCCTGGTTATATAATACTGAAGTGATAATTATTGTAGTCTTGTGGGAATTTCTAATTTAAAACCTTATTGTATCTTCTAATACTTGTATAGAGTAATGCTGGGCTTGAGGATTTTGAAAGGAAAAAAACCCTTGGAACGGGTTCCTTCGGAAGAGTCATGCTGGTAAAGCATAAAGCCACTGAGCAGTACTACGCCATGAAGATCTTAGACAAGCAGAAGGTTGGTGACCTCCCGCCTTATCCCCGTCACGTTAAAATGCAGGCAATAAGATAGCCTGTCACTGCCACCTTCCAGTGACACTCGATGCTGCTGTCTGCAGTCATTATCTGTAATGGCTTTATTCTGGAAGTGTCATTTCTGTAACTCTCAGTAGGTAACACATACCTATGCACTCTAACAGTACAATACTCGCAGCACTCGCAGACCAATGAGCAGAAACGTCGTGACCTTTGTTCTTGTTCCATTTTAGTTTATAGCAGACACCGCCTTGCTTGACATGACTGGGTTTGGTCAATTTAAAATACCAGTTAAATTGTGGAAAAACTGTAAAACCTATATTCTATATAAAAGAACTTCTCACTGTTTCTGATGTAGTATAATAAAGCAGGTTGTCTGAGGCAGTTAGCATTTACCTTAACTATTAAGCACTTTCTGTTTTTCTTGCAATCACTTAACAATGTAGGAAAGACAAGGGTAAATATTGCTACATGTTACTTAGTGCTGACTTACAGAGACTAGCCTCGCTTCTTGGCCTACTGGGATCCTACTAGGAAACTGTTAGCAGAGTCATGGGGACGTAGCCAAGGGACAGACATGATGTAACTGACCCCTGGGAATATATGCCAGGGAACAGATGTGGAGTAACTTCGTCCTTTAGTAATAAAGAAGCTCGATTTCTAACTCTACATTTCTTAATACCCACATTTAAGAAATAAGAAATAGATTTTAAAGGCTGATTTACTTAATGGCCTAGTGTTTACTGCTTAACAAATATAGAATTATTGTGATTCATACTAAGATTTCACTCTGTTATGTATTTTACATTTGATTAGTTTAGTCTAAATAACCATACATGTTGAACGCCATAGCATCAGACTGTCCCAACCTTCATTTTAATTAAAGCAAGATTTATCTCTCACATGAAAAGGAGATACTGACTTACATCTTTCTCAGATTAAAGATAATGAATGCTACACATAGTTAATTGACCATCATCAGTCGCCCTCAGTCACAAGTTTTCTAACCATTCTATTTAAACACTAACTCACTTCCTGTCCATTCTAACCCCACACTTGAGATGATCCATCCCTGCCTCTCATGTCTTCCATCATGTCTCAGCCAAGGGTCACCAGGCCAGTAACCAGGAGCTCCTGCTCCTGCTCCTGCTCCTCCTGCTCCTGCTCCTGCTCCTCCTGCTGCTCCTCCTGCTGCTCCTGCTGCTCCTGCTCCTCCTGCTGCTCCTCCTCCCCCTGCTCCTCCTCCTGCTCCTCCTGCTGCTCCTCCTCCTCCTGCTCCTCCTCCTGCTCCTGCTCCTCCTGCTCCTCCTCCTCCTGCTCCTCCTCCTGCTCCTCCTGCTCCTCCTGCTCCTCCTGCTCCTGCTCCTCCTGCTCCTCCTCCTCCTGCTCCTCCTGCTCCTCCTGCTCCTCCTGCTGCTCCTCCTGCTCCTGCTCCTCCTGCTCCTCCTGCTTCTCCTCCTCCTCCTCCTCCTCCTGCTCCTCCTGCTGCTCCTCCTCCTGCTCCTCCTGCTGCTCCTCCTGCTGCTCCTCCTGCTGCTCCTCCTGCTCCTGCTCCTCCTCCTGCTCCTGCTCCTGTTCCTCCTCCTCCTCTTCCTCCTCCTCCTCCTGCTCCTCCTCTTCCTGCTCCTCCTGCTCCTCCTCCTGCTCCTGTTCCTCCTGCTCCTGCTCCTGCTCCTCCTGCTCCTCCTCCTCCTGCTCCTCCTGCTCCTCCTGCTCCTCCTCCTGCTCCTCCTCCTGCTCCTCCTCCTGCTCCTCCTGCTCCTGCTCCTCCTCCTGCTCCTCCTGCTCCTCCTGCTCCTCCTCCTGCTCCTCCTGCTCCTGCTCCTCCTCCTCCTGCTCCTCCTGCTCCTCCTGCTCCTCCTCCTGCTCCTCCTGCTCCTGCTCCTCCTCCTGCTCCTCCTCCTGCTCCTCCTGCTCCTGCTCCTCCTGCTGCTCCTGCTCCTGCTCCTCCTGCTCCTCCTCCTGCTCCTCCTCCTGCTCCTGCTCCTCCTCCTGCTCCTGCTCCTCCTGCTCCTCCTGCTCCTGCTCCTCCTGCTCCTGCTCCTCCTGCTCCTCCTGCTCCTCCTGTTCCTCCTCCTGCTCCTCCTCCTCCTGCTCCTGCTCCTCCTGCTCCTGTTCCTTGTCCAGCTCCTCCTGTAACAAAAAGACAGGAGGCTTCAGCTTCAGCTCTTATCTCTACACTTGTCTTACAGTGTTTATTAAACGCTGTCAGGACAGGTTCTAACATGTCATCTTTTTTAAAGAATTTATAAAATGCCTTACTTCAAAGACATTGAGAAGATAATATTCACCATCCTCAGCTTTAAAATATTTGGAAAGACATATTTAGCTTCTTCTTTTCATATTGTAGAACCTGTGAAGTAATTTAACAAGATGGCTACCTCATGGGTAAATCATGGTAATGGGTATTTTGCCAAAAAGTAACTGCAGTTTTGATGGCACTTCTGTTACTGCAGCACACTATGTCTTGGCATAAATTACTAAGAAAAACTTTATATTTGGATGTTTTGTTTATTTAATTTGCTTGAGATAAGTAATAAAATAACAAGCCATAGTAACCTACTTTCTGTCAGTAAGATCATACAAATCATTCAGTTAGGTAAATTTAGCTTCTCCAGTCTTAGAGTCCGTGGAGTGAAGGGATTAAAATCAATACAGAAATTACATTACTTCTCTTTACAATATGTCAGACAGTGCTAGTATATATATACACACATGAACACAGGCAAACATATATACACATGTGCAAATATGCACGTCTGCACTCACACACACATGTACAAACATGTGCCTGTTGTATCAGTAAGTCTTCACAGTTGCGTATGGTATTGTTCTCCCTTTTAAGCTAAGCACTGCTCTGCATAGTTTCCCCGTGTCTGACATAGTAAGGTAGACCAGGATGCTGGCCACGGTTTATCTGATTCCGTGCCTTATTGCTCATTATTGTCTCTTCAAAACGCACTCCAAGAATCTCCAAGGTTCTTCCTGGTTTGATACCCAGTCAATGTCAGCTAGTTTTTTATAGTAACACCACGACTCCCAAAGCTCCGACTTCTTACTTGTATTTCCTTCTCCTCTGACACAATGGTTTTTACTCTACCATAGCATTTCTTTGACTCATCTGAAAGCCTGTTATATTTATTAAGGTTATTAAGGCACAGTTGACCTCTATCTTCCTACTTCCTTGTCTGTCATAAATGTCTCCCAAAAGCTCTGGAGTCTTACCTCGTGCTGTCATGCACGGTCTCTGTGTCTACTTCTCTGACTTGAAAATTGATTCAACAAAAGGGTACATGATCTTCTGAGGGGAAGGGGATGCTGTGTGGCCTGTGTATGAATTTTGAAGCTAATATATGAACTCTATCCCAAGAGAGAGAGTTCTTTACCAGTCTTTACCAAATTTTCAGAAGCACTATCCTTAAGCATAGCCAAGTGAAGCCACCACTCTGACTTGTCTTTGCATGTTTTCCCTTTGGGATAGCTCCAGCCGTAACCTGGATCCAGCTTCTCTTCCATCTCTCCCCAGTCTTGACCGTCTGTCTGTCTGTCTTTAAAGTCATCTCAGCTCTAACTGTTTTTAAGTGAGTTGTAGTAACAGCTGACTTTTTTGAGCTGTTACTGTGTCCCAGGCAGTAAATTAACCATGTGACTTGTGTCCCATGACGTTAAAGCATCAGAATTTTAGAGGTGAAGATTCCGTCCTGAGCCTCAAGTAAGCAGTTTCTCTGCTGACAGCTTATGAAACCGTAGCTGTCACTTGCCAGTTGCTCATATGTTGCTATTTACATATTCATGGGTCCTTCAAGTGGGTCCTATGCAACGTGAAGGCAGACGTTCTTAGCCTGTCCCTTAGTGCCTGCCTCTACCATGTGTATGTGGTAGATGAGCAGAATTAAAAGTAAATTTGCCGGTGCCCCATGCCTGCACTGACATAAATTCAGTTTACATAGGTAATTTTTTAAACTATTACATTAAAAATTGGCTAAGCATGTATGCCTTACCAGTTTATATATATCTCATGTGAATACAGTTGACCTCCTTGATCTTTAATTCTCTGCTGCTTACAGAGATAATAAGTGGTTTGACCATGTTGTCAGCAGCAGATACTTTCACACAGTGACTCTGAGAGCAGTAGGTCTGGCTTTGTTCCTAGTGAACACTTGGTTTTGACTTGATTCATAGTTGACTTTTTTTTTTTTTGAGACAGTATCTCACTATGTAGCCTAGGCTAGCCTTGAATATGGTACTCTCCTGACTCTGCCTCCCACGTGTTGGCATAGCAGACACACCTCAGCACAGCTGGGACATACTTGACCAGAAGACAGAGGCTGGAACTCTTTGCTAGGCTGCATCCATTTGACTCTTACCACCCTGGTTGATTGTTACTATTTCCTTTATTGAAGTCTAGTAATTCTGTTCATCCACTGTGATTATTACATGGAAGACATTTTTCTTTGAAATGATTATAGCCTTTAAATTTATTTAAGTACACTAAAGTCTCTCTGTCTTTCCCTTGCAGGTCGTTAAGCTAAAGCAAATAGAGCACACTCTGAATGAGAAGAGAATCCTGCAGGCAGTGGAGTTCCCGTTCCTTGTTCGGCTGGAGTATTCTTTTAAGGTCAGTTGCACTGCTGTCTAAGGAAGATACTGCACCCAGGATGCTTTTAACATAGGAAACAGTAGAAGTCTGGTGAGCTTGGGCAACACTGGGGGAGTTGCTTCTCCCTGAGCAGTTGTTGATGTTGTGGATGTGTGAGCTTTCGTAGGAAGGCAAGACCAAGACAAAGATGACAGTGATGCACTAGGACAGCCTGCTACTCAGCCTTATGCGCATTCAGATGAGGATGCTGTGCCCTTTCCACAGAGTAAACCCTCCTGTTATGACTGCAGAGTTTCCTTTCTGTGCTGATTTGTCTTCTGGGCTTTTGTGGTTCTGTTGTCGCTGTTCCTTTGCTAGTTGGAGAGAAGAACCTCTGTGCCACTGTTGCTAAGTCAGAGGAAGTGGGAAGGGTCGAGCCTTCAGATTGGAGCTGCCCTGGTTCTGTGGAATGACACTTGGTGTTATAGGCCGCATCTTGGTTCTGCTTGCTCCCTTGTTTGGGGAATCTAATAAAGCCCTATATACTTAGAGTATTACAACCATCCATCTCGCAAACAAAAAATGTAAATATTCTTATTACTTTTCCAAATTGTTTTTTAATGTTGTTTTCCTTTGCATATGCTGTGCTAGTGTGTCATTGCTGCATATTTCATTATTCTGAATTAAGTGTCCCCTTCAAGAGGAGGGACAGCAGAAGCCTTGGGTCTCTCTGTGGCTGGAACACTAAGTGGGTAGGGATGGGTGTGGAAAACTAGAGCACTGTTCATCTTGTGTCTCTCCCACTCGTCTCTGTTGATCTATTAAGTGCATTTTGACTGGGCCCTTTCTAATGGAACATGCTGTCATCTTAAAATGTTTTTTATAATTGGTATTGTTATTTGTTCACAGGATAATTCTAATTTATACATGGTTATGGAATACGTTCCTGGGGGGGAAATGTTTTCACATCTAAGAAGAATTGGAAGGTTCAGGTAACTGATGCGCATGTCTTTCTTCCTTGAGTCTTCACACGCTTGTGTTTATTTTAAACCAGAAATGCATCTGACTTAATTAACCCATATTTTATGCATAGAAATTATTAGGTGGACACAGTAATAGGAAGCTATTCCATATATGAGCTTTAAGTTTCAAATGAGAACACTATGAAACTAATTTAAATATTCTTCCACTGGTAAGTATTGTGACATGATTTGAAGAATTTCTAAAAAATAAAACAAAATTAAATTTAAAAAACCAACATGATTTGAAAAATCATAGTATTTGAGGCATATAACAACTCATGCTATGTCATTTGTAATAATATTTAATGGACATTTAAAGCAGAAATTTGAATGAGTGAATATGAGGAAGAAGACATAAAAATAATAGTGATATGGTGATAGATGAGGTTATATTATAAAGTCTTTTTAGACTTTAATTAAAACTTTTCTCATGTTGAGCTCCTTAAATATATTCACAAATTGCATACAATATTTTTATTAGTAACATGCCAGGTTATTACTAACACACTTCAGTTTTTATCTATATACAAGGCTCATAGCTACAACTCTTATATTAGTCTTTTATAAAATTATGTGAGACTGAGAACAGAGTAAGTTTCACTCAGTATTGAGAATTCAGGCAAACCTAAGTGTGAGTTTCCATGGAACAGATAACTGACTCATAATAGGAGGTCGTAGAGTTGGAGCCTCACAAGAGACTAACACAGAGGAGAGACTAACACAGAGGAGAGACTAACACAGAGGAGAGACTAACACAGAGGAGTGACTAACACAGAGGAGTGACTAACACAGAGGAGAGACTAACACAGTGGAGAGACTAACACAGAGGAGAGACTAACGCAGAGGAGAGACTAACGCAGAGGAGAGACTAACGCAGAGGAGAGACTAACGCAGAGGAGAGACTAACGCAGAGGAGAGACTAACGCAGAGGAGAGACTAACGCAGAGGAGAGACTAACGCAGAGGAGAGACCAACGCAGAGGAGAGACCAACGCAGAGGAGAGACTAACGCAGAGGAGTGACTAACGCAGTGGAGAGACTAACGCAGAGGAGAGACTAACACAGAGGAGTGACTAACACAGAGGAGAGACTAACGCAGAGGAGAGACTAACGCAGAGGAGAGACTAACGCAGAGGAGAGACTAACGCAGAGGAGAGACTAACGCAGAGGAGAGACTAACGCAGAGGAGAGACTAACGCAGAGGAGAGACTAACGCAGAGGAGAGACTAACGCAGAGGAGAGACTAACACAGAGGAGAGACTAACACAGAGGAGAGACCAACACAGAGGAGAGACCAACACAGAGGAGTGACCAACACAGAGGAGTGACTAACACAGAGGAGAGACCAACACAGAGGAGAGACTAACACAGAGGAGTGACTAACACAGTGGAGAGACTAACACAGAGGAGAGACTAACACAGAGCAGTGACTAACACAGAGGAGTGACTAACACAGAGGAGAGACCAACTCAGGGGAGAGACTAACACAGAGCAGTGACTAACACAGAGGAGAGACTAACACAGGGGAGAGACTAACACAGAGGAGAGACTAACACAGAGGAGAGACCAACACAGAGGAGAGACTAACACAGAGGAGAGACTAACACAGAGGAGAGACTAACACAGAGGAGAGACTAACGCAGAGCTGTGCAGCCATTAGTTATGTGAGTTGCCTGAGCCTAGGCCAAGATTCATTTATTGACCTGTGCAAGGGGAAGCTAATATGTATGGAGACTGTGTAGTGAAATGTGGCTTCTCTTTGACGTTGAGGGTCTTTTACATCCTGTCTTCACCTCTTTCCCATCGCTCTAAGTGGTTCTCCTTAGTCTGTTTGACTCTAAGGGAGCCCCATGTACTTAAAGCATTACAGCCAATCTCTCGTTCCCCATAGTCTTCCCATGCTTTCACTGAAATGCCACGCCCAAATCTGTCCTTCAAGTGCACTGCTCCTTTTCTGCATCACTTGTCTCTTCTGTGAGCTGCCCATAGCTGTGTTACACACCCCGCCTGGCGCTGTAAGGAAAGCAGTTCAGTGGGAATTATCCTTCCTTTCCGCCACACTTGCTGCGTGTGAACTCTGGGCACTGCGTGTTCTTACAGAGAACCTAAGTCACTGCCCAGTGTGGCTTTTATCAGTCTAGTCAGTCACTTGAGTCTTGACCTAGACTGATGTCTGCACTTAAAGCTGCTCTAATTCATTGCATGTAGAATATTCTCTTCCATTTCAGCATTTTGGTGACTGGATTGATATACTGCCTATGTTTCTTGGCACAAACGTTAGGCTATATAAACATAAATACAACACCAAGCCAACCTCATATTTACAGATGAGGAGAGGAGATGTAATGGGGCCTTCCAGATCAAATTATGGGGTTTCTGAAGTTACATGCTCCAAAACCAGGGAGGAGTCCCCCCGTATCTACTCCAGAGCCCCCTTCATTCTTTACCGCCTTTTTGGGACCTGGCTGAAACTGGAGAGGCATTATAAAACATCACTGCTTATTCCTGAAGTCAGCCAGTCTTTACTAAGTACCTGAAGTGAATGTGGAAGGGAGGACCTGTGGAACGTGCTGATGGCACAATGAACAGTGTGTGTCTGAGTCTTCTGAGGTATTTCTGAGTCTAGTGCCATCCCTGAAACTCTCAGTAATTGAGGTTGTTCACTAAAGACACAAATCTGATAGTCATTCAAGCTTATCAGACAGATTAGCAAACACTCAATGTATTTGAAAATTAACTACAAATTCCAATTAGAAATTTGGTATACGTTTTCAAATAATTCTAAGATTATAGCCTGAAAATTACACTAATGTCAAAATTTCTAGATCTATGACCTACAAGAGCCTCACCTGGTTTTTACAAACATACAGAATGTATCTGTGTGACTATAAACGTGCCCAGTTGGAAATTTGGAAATTCACATGGCAAGATTGCCTTTATAGTTCTAAATGGGATTGTGTGTCCTTCTTACCAGAGTTTTCTATGATGGCAAGTGTGTGCTGGTCATTTAGTAGCAGAAAGTCCTTCAGAACAGGGGAAACGGCGGTGGCCTTCAGATGGGTACAGTTCAGCAGTTCTGTACAGTGAATCCCTTAATCCCTTAGCTGTGAGGAAAGTGAGTGGGGCCTGTGGCCTGGTAGCTGCACTGACGGCATCTCTGGAGCACCGAGTGGCAGTGTACGTCTCTGTCCTCTCATGGGCAGCTGTGTTTACAGTGACATCACCATCGCCCAGCTTGGGCAGTGAGAACTTGCAGTAAGATGTGTTATTTGAAGGCAATAGATGTTTGGGAAATGACAGATTCGTCACCAACATTTGAATAAAGAGACCCTCTCCTGAAATACCTCCACTCCATTTTCATTTTGTGTAAAGTCCATTAGTGAGCAGTCCTCCCCCATCTCTACAGGACACTGTTTTCTCTTTTCCAGTGAACCCCATGCTCGTTTCTATGCAGCTCAGATCGTGCTAACATTTGAGTACCTCCATTCCCTCGACCTCATCTACAGAGATCTCAAGCCGGAAAACCTCTTAATTGACCACCAGGGTTACATCCAGGTAGGATTGGATCACATGGCATCTATGCATCTGGGAAACACTGAAATAGCTTCACACATTGTACCTCAAATGTCAGTGTTTGATGGGTTTGGTTGCTTGGTTGGTTGGTTTGAAGTAGAAAATTGGTTCTATCTAAAAGGCTGAAGTGAATTCCCAGCTTTGCAGGTGAGCACGTCCCACATGAAGGCAGGAGCCCACAGGTATCTTCTAGAGTCAGTGGCTGTGAACTAAGTTTAGGTTCCTGCCCAAAGAAACAATATGACTAAATGTGTGAGCTGTCATGGGTACTAGGAGTCCTGTTTGTGTAGTTTGAGCACCTCTCAACCTGAAAATCAAAATCAAAATGATTCCTATGTGAAATTCATTTGTATATTGACGTGACACCGCAAATGGAGAGTTACTCAGGTGACTTCATGTGACAGGCACCCTGATAACAGTGTTTGTGACTCCTCCAGGCTGTGACTGCAGTGTCTACGACACAGGAATTCTGTGTCCAGCCCTCACTGGGACCTCAATCCTTGTTAGGAATTATTAAAAAAAAAAAAAAAAAAAAAAAAAAAAACTGGAAAAATCCAAACCCTGAAACCCTTTTGGTGCCAAATACTTTGGATAAACAATAGTCAATCTGTGTTGCCTCTTTTAATGCAACCCTGTGAATAACCCTGTGAATTATAAATACTCTATTGTGATGATCTTAAAGTTAATGAGTCTCTGTTGTGGCCAGGTACATAGTCAGGAATGGAAGAATTAGAATGTTAACCCAGAAAATTTAGCAACATTTATTACTCAAATATGTGGCTGGCTGAGACCTGACTGTAGACAGAGGAGTTAGAGACTGTGTCTCCTCTCTAGTTCCTTCAGTAGCTTATAGCTTGAGGCCACGGCTCTCTATGCTTAGCTGTCAGAGGAGTGTATGCAGAGCGTGTTTGTTCCCTGGATGATCCATGCCATGGGCAGAGACGTGCCGGACTTCGGGGGTTCGGCACTCTGTGTTGGGCCTCTCCTTTCCTCCTCGTTTTCACTTAATGAAGTGCTTAGGTGTGGCCCTGCCCTGCCAGCTTCGGGTTTTAAATAGTCACCTCCATGAGTTACTATGAATCATGTTGACTCTTTTTCATGTATATTATTTTAATCCCAAATTCTTAACTTTGGATCTAAGTACAGGACCTCTGCTCTGTGAGTGAGTTTTCACATTTCTGCTTCCCTTCATAGGTCACAGATTTTGGGTTCGCCAAGAGAGTCAAGGGCAGGACTTGGACATTGTGTGGCACCCCAGAGTACCTGGCCCCAGAGATCATCCTCAGCAAGGTACGGGGTGCTGTTGGCACACACAGCAGAAGCTTACAGCCCTTTAAGCTATGAGTTTAAGTCTACCAGGGCTGATTCCTGAGGCAGTCTGTCTAGAGCTGGTCACACATCTCTCACTTTTGTTAGTCCTGACGAAGCAGTGATGACCTAACCTTCAGTGTAGCCCAGGCAGTCACGGTTCTTCCCGACAGGAAGGGTCCCGGTGCAGAAGGCTTGCTCCAGGCCCCGCCCAGATGTAGAGATAAAGACAAGATGGGTCAGTTGTCTGTTCTTCCTTTGATTCAATCTCACCACCTAAGTGAAGGGATGCTTAAAACATTGGAGCACTGTCTTTCCCACATAATCTTCAGTTGACACAGACCATGGCTGATGGCAACCGTTGTATAAATGTATTATGTATTGAGAGTGTATTAACATAAAGACTGGTATTCTCTTACAGATTGCTCAGCATGTGCATTTTAGCAAGGTTGATATAAAAAATGGCAAAGGAAACGTCATAACCTTGAGTTGTATCTCCTCACAATGTGCTCTTTAAGCATGCCTTTCTCTGGATACTGTTCACACAACCTATGCATGTTTGCCTTCCGGTGCGTTCAGGAGATGAGACTGGACAAGCAAATAGCACAATTTACATGTACTTGGACACCACTTCTGATTAGAGGCCACATTAAATTTTAAGTTTTCCAAAGATACTGAAACAGACGTGATTATGTCCAGATCCCAGAGTGCAGGCTGTTCACAAGTCACTTTCATCTCTTGCTGCTCCAATAATCCTATTGGTTTTGGAGTTTTTTACCTTTCTAGCTGTGCTCTTGCACACCTAATGCCCAGGCCGTGGCCAAGACTGGGCTCCAGTGGGTTTGCTCTAATTCCCTCTCTGCTACTGAAGAGGTTATGCTCAGTGTTATGCTCAGTGATGTTTAGGACTCAGATTTAATAGTCCTTCCCAACAACACATTCCAATATCTGGAAATTCTTTGTTTTATTTAATTAAACCTGCCCTGATAGCTTTTATTCATTTATCTTATTCTATTCTACATAGCTGCTAAAAACTGTTATACACATGTTCATATATTTCCAGATCATTTTGAAACGGCTGTGACTTAGTGTTCACTGATGTTGCTCTATTCCAGGGTTACAATAAGGCAGTGGACTGGTGGGCATTGGGTGTACTGATCTACGAGATGGCTGCTGGCTACCCCCCGTTCTTTGCTGACCAGCCAATTCAGATTTATGAGAAGATTGTTTCCGGAAAGGTAAGTCTGATTGTTCCTTCCTCCCCATTGTTTGGGAGTGAAGTTAAAGCTCCAGATTAGAACTGTCTCATGCTGTCAGATCCTCGCCCTAAGCTGGTGGGAAACTGAACTCTTATTGCTGCTCCTGCAGACTCTAGAGCCTCTGCACAGGCAGGTCAGCAGAGTGTGAGTAAGCAGGCAGCTAGCGAGGACTGTAATTATTCTCAGTGATCCCGAAATCAGAACTGTGATCTCATGTGAATTGTACTTCGAGTTTTAGGAGCTGTTTTTATGTAACTGTTCTAAAAATGGATGTCTTATTTGAATTACATCAAAATTAAAAGTCAAAATAATTTGGATGGCCCTTTCTAAGAATTCACAGAATTGAGTTCAGCAGAACTGCTTATGTTTAATGGGGTTATAATTGGGACTGATTTTTAGCAAGTAGGAGACAACAATTCTCCTTGGCTGTTAGTGGACTGACCATCTAACACTGTGCAAAATTATCCCATAAAGTCATTTGCATTTTTAGTCTCTAATTTTTAGTCATTCATTCTCACCTTAGCTCGTGCTTGAGACTTTTCTGAAATTGCTACTGCATTTTCAATACAGAAGGCAAACACAGCACTGGATACTTTGGGAGTTGGAGGGAGGGAGGGAGGAAGGGAGCGCTCTGCAGGGAAAGGCAACCTCTTTAAGCCCAGGGACCTGAGTTCACAGGCGGAAGGAGAAAGGCAGCTCTTGTGAATTGTCCTCTGGGCAGCACCCATGTGACCTTCCCCACAGAAATAAATGCATGTTGTTAATCTCAGCCATTCACAGGAGGAGGCACTGCTCTTAGTGCGCATACACAACCCTTACACCCTTGTTTGGGTGAGGAACGCTGCTGCGTAATGGACCTGAGATGCAGGCACTTACCATTCGGTTATTGTTGTACCTTATGGCCTTCGTAGGCAGACATGAGTCTGACCAGCCTAGAAGTGAAGGCTCCATTTCTTTCTAACCAACCAGATCCACACTGGTATTTTGTAAAGCACCAATGAGTTTAAATTTACAATGCTAAGTATGCACAAGGTACCATGAATATTCCAATTACATAATTTATTCTTTATGCTAGGATCCAACTTTAAATTAATTGCAGCCTCAATGAGGCCGCTAGGAAAGGCTCAGCAAACTGACTGTCCAATCACTGTGGTGCCCGCCTCCACCAACCCACCACTGGTACTTCCAAATCTCACATTGCCTGTGCTATCTATGAAACTTATGAGATGTTTTACTACATTTTCTTGAGATGCTTTGATACTAGATTAGTATTTACAAATTAGTGGGCTAACCATAGACATCAACCTTAACTTTGTCACAGGTAAAAAGCAAATGCCTCTTGCAAGTAAATAAGTTGAGACCAGTGTTCAAGAGGAAGGGTGCTCACACGATACAGGCGGGTGGGTGCAGCCTCTTCCGAGGGACAGAAGCTCTGCTCTTCTCCTTAGCATTGAACTTCTGTACTTCAAGGCTCTCAACTGTCACAGTTGTTGCCTCACAGAGTGTGAAAGTCACAGTAAGAATGTTTAATATGGGGGTTGGGGATTTAGCTCAGTGGTAGAGCACTTGCCTAGCAAGCGCAAGGCCCTGGGTTTGGTCCCCAGCTCCGAAAAAAAGAAAAAAAAAAAAAAAGGATGTTTAATATGCACAGAGTAAAGCATGGTGGAAAGGTTAGCAGAGAAGGGAGGGACTTTGCTTTAAGAATGTGGGACAAGAGAGATGGCTCGCCTCCCTGAACTGTAGAGATCCAGAGTTTGGCTCCCAGCATCCACATGGCATCTCAGGGCCTCTGCTAACTCGAGTTCTAGGGAAATCTGATGCTATCCTGATCTCCATGGGCTTCTACACACACATGGTACACATAAACTCATGGAGGTCACATGCATATGTATAAAAAGAAAAAATAAATCCATCTCTAAGAGGAAAGAATGTGAGAAGTGACTACCATTCAGAAGAGAATAAGAGCCCATGGTCATATAAAGACTGTCAGGAAAGCTGAAGTATATGAAAACTGTGAGAGAAGAATATTTTATTACTGCAGAGTAGAAATAGCCAGAACGGGAATTTGGAGATTATAGGAATGTTTTCAGTAATTTGACAGAGGCTAAAGTTCCTGAACCTTTGCTATACAAATTATACTCTTCTTCATAAAAGAAATCAAATTATTAACAAGTGTGCTGTGTAAACTAAATTTATGTTTACTTAGTACAGTTGCTTCAGTTAAAACAAATGCATGTGCCTTGGTATCAATTGACCTCAGTTTGACAGTCATTCTCCCTTGGGTAATATGTTATCAGCTGTTGGTGAATCTTTTCATTTATTTCTAATTTTATTTTGCATTCAATAAGTGAATATGTTCTAAATCGATAACCATGTAAAATATAATCATACTTTTAAAATAGCATAAAATAAGTGACATCGTGGTAGGATGGTTTTCCTCGTTTATTTGGAAGTGCAGCAGATTCTGGTGCTGTCGTATTTAGCTGAAGGTTTGATTCTCTCTCCTTGTTGGAGAGTCTCTACCATTTTCCCATCTAAGACCACATGCAATGTTACCACCTCATCATTTTAGAATCTGTACAGTGTGACATACAAGTCATGGTCCCCAGTTCCCCCATAATACTGATCCAAGCAGAAGGGTATCTGTCCACACTGCAGGACTTACTGTGCCGCCATTAGTACAAAAAAGCCTAACTGGATATTTTAATAGCTCATGGCATTAAAATCCAATTTTAGTCTTATATTTGGGTGTTCTATATTTGTAGTTTTAATTCAAATTTGGTTTTTCCTGCTGGGAGAGGTGGCGTATGCCTGTGCTCTTAACACTAGGAGAAGAGGTGAGATGTTGAGTTGACGACCATACTGGGCTACATGGGGCAACAACAGAAAGGAACAAAGCCTATTACTTACTGCTTACCTTTCTGCTGTGAAACCTGTCATAAAGTAGGTGCAGCGTTAAATCAAAACCAAAGTTAACCCAGTGCTTAACTCACTCACACATGCATTGAGCACTGGATTGTGAAGCAGTTTCTGGATTGTGAAGAGTATTCTAACCCAAGCTGGTATTTTTAAGTGCACAGAACGATAGATGGTCAGTCAGCCTTTTTACTCTCTTCTGCACATATTTTGCTTTTGAAAACTAGAGGAGGTAGCATTTAAATGTCAGATTATTCATGACTATTAAGGTTCAGTGATGCAACTTGGAAATGCAGTTGACAGAAAAGACTTGTAATCCCGAGTTACTGTGCCACCCTATCAATGCATGCACTGTGTTTGTTCTGTATATAGTCCTACATTTCATGCTTGAGTGCCAGTAGTATAATGAGTCAGGTATGGTTTCCATAGCAACTGTGTCTGACTGTGTTACCGATGGTAATATAGAAATCAATATTGTGTTCAAAAATGGTATGTGAGAACAAAGTAATCAAGTAACAGATGTTACAGAAAACCTAATTCTAGAGTCTTTGACTTACATAATTTGAAAATGTCTTAGGTTTACTATATATAATGTATATATTATTCTGGTCTTCATGAGCAGCAAGATACTGCAGGAGCATAAGCAGGAGCGATGTATACTGATCAAAGAGTTCATTAATTTTCCTGAAGGGAAATTAGCATTCATACGATGAATAACTGATCAGTAGCCCAACAGCCATTCCCTCTGGGAGTGGATCCTGAAGTCTGTCTCCAGGTTCAGTGACTAAGAACTCAGAGGGCCCAGCACACACTGGTAATTTGTAACAGCCAGAGGGTAGATAGCCACATCAGCACAGGGGAGAGGCAGTCCAAGCAAGTCCATAGGAGACCAGGCACAGGCGGGTCTCCAGGAGCCAACTGTGGACCACAGGTATGCATTTAACTGCCCCAACATCAACTCACCAAAACACACACGTGCAAAGTGTTCTGTACCAGTGACAGCCATGGGAGACTCAGTGCTCATTGCTCTCACTGACAGCTCCTTGTCACCCATGCACCCTCTCCTTACCACGCCATGCCATCCTGGACTGTGTGTGTGTGTGTGTGTGTGTGTGTATGTGTGTGTGTGTGTGTGTGAGAGAGAGAGAGAGAGAGACAGAGACAGAGACAGAGACAGAGAGACAGAGAGAGACAGAGAGACAGAGAGAGAAGGTTTGTGCACTGAGAGCCACACTTGTCCGTCAGGGGATGCTCCTACAGTGTGGGACGGCATCATTCAGGGATTAGACCAAGAGCTCCATGCATTCTAGACAAGTGCTCTACTAGCTGAGTGACATCCCTGGTCCCTAAACGTTGTGTTTGTGAAATACAAAGCAGTTGTGCTATCTTCATAAAACCCAGGCCATTTTTCAACATTTTGTTCTGGTGATTTCCTAATCTATCAGCACTTGTTTCCAGATAGTCTTTTACTGGTCTGGTGAATAGACGGTTATAACACTGACTGCTTTGGGGAAGGAAAAGAGTGAGAAGAAGTGAGCAGTAGTTCTCTGCACCCTTCTGTAGATTTATTTTATGTCCCTTAGAGACACCACAGACATGGTGCCTGCATTTACAAATACGCTTTGCTGGCCCAGTTCTCCTTACACCTATGGAATGCTGGCTGATTCATTTTCCCCTGAGGACCAAGGTAGTGTGAGCATTGGTACATCAGTAGAAAACCTACTTATAAAAATGTTTTATGTTTGAGAATTTAATTAATGTATAACTTTTCCTGCTAAATAAATCCTTTGTTGAGATTGCAATAGCTGGTTTGGAGAAATGGCTTCTTTAACCCCGTGTGCTGTGACCGGAAGTTAACAGAGTGTTTCTTGGTGCAGTGTGCAAGCTCTTCAGTGAGTCTCTCTTAGCCTAGTAAGTTGATTCAAAGCACAGAAATTTTACAGTTATGTCATCTTTCCCCAATGCCAATAGCTGTAGGCTATTAACAAGATGCTGCCTTCATCGGCCAGAAATCAGTTTATAACTTCCGACATTGAACTCTGTGAAGACAAATTTGATTCATAATTATTTTATTGCTAAATTGGAGTGGGATCAGTAAGACTAGTTAGTGAGTGTAAGTTATAGATACATGCATGCAATGAGTTGCTTTGTGAATGTTACTTCACCTTTGATAAATAAATTCATAAATTTAAATTTGTAGAAAATAATAGCTATTCCAAAATTGGCACGCATGAGCTGTAATTGGTGCTGAGAGCACAGGAGTCGTGAGGTCTGCTCATCCCGCTTAGGAGTCATTGGAATAAGTCACTTAGCTTGTCAGCTGCATGCACCGTGCGATCCTGTGAAGCACCCATTTCCCCGATGTCCATTCTGTCAACGTTCTGACATGACTATATTTCAGTATTTTGGAAACATTAAATTAGGACTTTCTATCTTCCAGGCTTCTTCTTTGATTGAAGTGGTAGCTAATAGAAAAGCTAAAATGTATGGGAAGTCCATTGGGCATAATAAAATAGAAGTCATTTCCTAAATGTTAAGTGATTTTTCATACTGTCAAATAAAATATATTTCCTCATATTATAATTGGACAAATTGAGATGAAAAGGGTAAGTGGGTTTTCTGTAGATCATAGACTGTGTATATAGTTCAGGTTGAAATTGAAAGTCAGGCTGTTTCTTTCTTCTGAGGAGGTGGCCAGACCAGGAGCTCTGCCGTCCTTGCAGCTCAGGAGATTGAGGGAGGATCACTGGTCCCCAGGAGCCAGTCCAACCTGGGAAGCATGGCCAGAGCCTGCCTTCGCCCTCAGGAATTGGGAGCATGAAATAAACCACTTCATAGCTTTTGTCGCTTGTGACGCCACATCCCCCACACAGGGGAACGTTTGGCTATGCTTTTGAATACTTTTTACTGTCCACTGCCACCACTGTCGCCTCCCTGAGCCACCAGAGCAGTTGGTTCTTTGAAAAGAAGTCCCATCCTGTCACTTCTGTAAAGCCCTGCGGTAGAAGGCTGCAGCTCTACTACGAGGTCGCACTCTGGTCAGCGTGCTCTAGTCCCAACCTCAGTCCCCAGAGCCAAACCAAAGCAATAAAGGGGAACCTTTCCTTGATTTCCCATATCCTCCAGAGTAAAGGCAGTGGGAGTGATGGTCACATTTCTAGATCATCCTCGATGTCCTTCCTCATTTATTCATGTGTCTTTCTTGGTCAAAATAACTCACTGAAGGCAGCTTTCTCTCTTACGTTGTCTTCTCTCCGCCCCAAGCACATGAGTGCATAGCACACATAGTAGATTTAAATCGAGTGGCTTTGAATCCGTGTATTTATTAAGTATGCATTAGCACCAGAGCGGGTTTGGGTACAGCTAATCAGTTGTGGTCTCTGCCCACCCGCCCTGGTTTCCATCATTGGGGCCCCACCCTGGATGCACTGACTTAGGTTTTCTGTGGATTCAGCATTGCAGACAGCTCTGATTGCAGTCTTCTTCTGTTAGCTTCTTCTACGCATCTGTAATTCTCTTGAAAAACAGATCCTACCAGAGCAGTGTGTGATTAGGAAACTCAGAGTTAGCATGGTCTCTGAAGATTGGAAAAGACCTCAGGAAATGACAAAGGAAACTTGAAGCAAACTCAAGGAAGGGCATGTGCCATGCTGCAGACCTTTCCACACCAGCCCTGCCCACTTTCCAATAACTTCATCTCAGCCCGGATGGGTTGGTAGAGTTAGACTTCCTCATTTTGCCCTCTGGCCTTCTACAACTACTTCAGTGTTACCTGCCCTATTACATACTCGCAGAAAGCTCACAAATATGCAAGTCAAAGGACTAAGTTATTTTCCTAGCAATCCCAGTGACCAGGCTGTGGCCTCCCTGGAGCTCAGGGTCCCAATCTTCACAAAGGCTCTCACCAGCTTCAGGGGTCCACACTTGGGGCTTCACTTTCTGAAGTCTCAGTGGCCGGTAATAACAACAAAAGTAATTTCCTTCTGGAGACAGTTTTGAAGAAAAAGTAAGTCACTTTTCCCATCTTAGGACCTCCTGTTGGGTCCAGGTTATTGTGCCACTGTTAACACAGACCGTGGAGAATGCAGGCTGGCCATCAGCATCTTTGAAGAGGAGGCTACAATGTGGCAAGAGGTGCATCTATAATGGAAAGTTCCCAATTAAATATGGCCTCACTGCCACTCCGGCCTATTTGAGAGTCACTGTTCTGAAATTTAAGCATGTACATAGTTCCCCATACTAACTAACCAGTGCCATCACTGTGTGCACTGCAGAAAAAAGAACTGCCTCATCCGGGTGCTTTATTGTGTGTGCATTTTATTGCACATTACCTGAAGTCATAAAATAATTTATGTGCAGTACAGGACTGTCTGCAGCTGGGCATCATGAACAGATTCCTGACATTGCCACTGCACACTGCATGCAGATTCCTGACATTGCCACTGCACACTGCATGCAGATTCCTGACATTGCCACTGCACACTGCATGCAGATTCCTGACATTGCCACTGCACACTGCATGCAGATTCCTGACATTGCCACTGCACACTGCATGCAGATTCCTGACATTGCCACTGCACACTGCATGCATATTCCTGACATTGCCACTGCACACTGCATGCAGATTCCTGACATTGCCACTGCACACTGCATGCAGATTCCTGACATTGCCACTGCACACTGCATGCAGATTCCTGACATTGCCACTGCACACTGCATGCATATTCCTGACATTGCCACTGCACACTGCATGCAGATTCCTGACATTGCCACTGCACACTGCATGCAGATTCCTGACATTGCCACTGCACACTGCATGCATATTCCTGACATTGCCACTGCACACTACATGCAGATTACTGACATTGCCACTGCACACTGCATGCAGATTCCACTGTAAGCCAAGTCAGCGCCACTTGAAATAAGTCTTTTTTTTTTTTTTTTCTAAGCAAACTTTAGATTTACCACAGGAGAAGTCTCATGTAAGCCTGGAGGGGAAGGACAAAGCGATGGCCTTCACAAAGACAGTTTTGGGTTGTCTTGTTCTTGAACTGTATTTGCATCCCATGTCTTTGTTTCTGAGTCTCCTTCTTAACCTCAGGCTCATTTCCTCATCACACACACACACACACACACACACACACACACACACACACACACTGCATGTGCCTATATAACAATCTAGGATCCGCTGAGAGAAAACATTTGCGGCTTATGGATCCCATTTCCTTAGGCTTTGCCTACCTAAGCCTCCAAAAACCTGCGTTGTTAATCCTGAGTCTCCTGGGTAGTCCTAGCATTGCTGTTAGTTCTCAATAGCAGAATTCTCCTTAAAAGTTTGTGTTTTATGTGTAATAAATGTAATGGATTCCCATGCTGGAAAAGGCAGTTTGGGTGTTTAAAGCCTTTTTTAGATTCATTTACTGATGTTTTTCATATGAAATGTGTTCCACTTAGATTAATTATATAAATTGCACATCTCTGAATGTTTTCAAAATGAGGCCCAAGGGGATCTCTCTTGAAAACAGGTGAGCCTTCCAGTGCCAGGTGACAGCATGTATGCTTTCCATTGCTAGGGACCGCTCTGTGTCCCTAAGACAACTGAGGCAAGGCTCTCAGGGAGGGTTGGCTCCACCTGAAGCACATTTATCCTTAAGATGGCCGCAGAGACTGGCAGGCCATGAAGAGTGTTGGAGCCCAGCACCACCTTCTGTTTTCATGGCGGTCAGTCACTGGATAAAGTCTGTGTGAAACCAGAGCAGAAGCACCCAGACTCTGGATGGCGTGTGCTCACCTGCGGCTGTGTTCTCGCAGGTCCGCTTCCCGTCGCACTTCAGTTCCGATCTCAAGGACCTTCTGCGGAATCTGCTGCAGGTGGATCTGACAAAGCGGTTTGGGAACCTGAAGAATGGCGTGAGTGACATCAAGACCCACAAGTGGTTTGCTACTACCGACTGGATCGCGATTTACCAGAGAAAGGTGTGGCTCTGACCTAGTTTAATGCCTTTGAAAAGGGGTGATTTATCTTGTAGCCGAGATGCCTTCAACTTCAGTGTGTTCATAATTATTCTACCCTTTGAACTAATTCTCTGCATTATCTCAAAATAGCTTCTCTTAGATAAAAGAGAATGTATATATGGCTTCCCCTGTAGATTTTTATTCTCCATACTAACTCCTTGACAATACTGTGGAAATAGGATTTTAGACAGTATTCTATAGGCTTGCATTTCAAAACTGATAAAAGCCACTTAAAAGATAATGTATAAATGAATACAATCCAAAATCAGCACCTGGCAGCACAGAATTAGCTTACGTTCTGGGAATGCTTTCTCTTCTCTTAGCCTTGCTGTGGACATTTACCAGGGGTGCAACTTTTTTTCATGGGGTTTTTCCAGAAAGGTTCAACCTTTTCACAGGTCAAGTCTCCTGCATGTCTGCCTCTCTACTCCCAGAGGTCTTCCCGTTTGCTCACACACCATATTCCAGTGAATGCTTGAGAATTCAATCACTCCACTGATGTCTTCTCCAGAGCACAGCCTTCCTTGCTATTCTGTATGTGCTCTCTCTCTTTAAAATGCTCCATGAGAACAGGAACTTTAGCTCCCTTGTTTTATACCCTCTCCCAGGCAAGTCCCTGGTGCCCCTGCCTGCTTGCTGCTCAGTCCCTCACTGAGTCCCATCCTTCTACATATGCAACCATATTCCATGTCTCTGCACACGTGCAACTGCCCTCCATGTCTCTGCACACGTGCAACTGCCCTCCATGTCTCTGCACACGTGCCACTGCCCTCCATGTCTCTGCACACGTGCCACTGCCCTCCATGTCTCTGCACACGTACAACTGCCCTCCATGTCTCTGCACACGTGCAACTGTCCTCCATGTCTCTGCACACGTGCCACTGCCCTCCATGTCTCTGCACACGTGCAACTGCCCTCCATGTCTCTGCACACGTGCCACTGCCCTCCATGTCTCTGCACACGTGCAACTGCCCTCCATGTCTCTGCACACGTGCAACTGCCCTCCATGTCTCTGCACACGTGCAACTGCCCTCCATGTCTACACATGTGCAACTGTCCTCCACTGTCTTTACACATGTGCAACTGCCCTCCATGTCTCTGCACACGTGCAACTGCCCTCCATGTCTCTGCACACGTGCAACTGCCCTCCATGTCTCTGCACACGTGCAACTGCCCTCCATGTCTCTGCACACGTGCAACTGCCCTCCATGTCTCTGCACACGTGCAACTGCCCTCCATGTCTCTGCACACGTGCAACTGCCCTCCATGTCTCTGCACACGTGCAACTGCCCTCCATGTCTCTGCACACGTGCAACTGCCCTCCATGTCTCTGCACACGTGCAACTGCCCTCCATGTCTCTGCACACGTGCAACTGTCCTCCATGTCTCTGCACACGTGCAACTGTCCTCCACTGTCTTTACACATGTTCAACTGTCTTCCATGTCTCTGCACACGTGCAACTGCCCTCCATGTCTCTGCACACGTGCAACTGTCCTCCATGTCTCTGCACACGTGCAACTGTCCTCCACTGTCTTTACACATGTTCAACTGTCTTCCATGTCTCTGCACACGTGCAACTGCCCTCCATGTCTTTACACCTGAGTGGCTATATGTTCTGGTCTGCTGACTTCCTTCCTAAAAGTCTCTTGAATGTTTGAAGGTTGAACAATATGAACGATAGACGTAAATGAACTTTAGCTCCTTTCTAGCATGTGAAGCACATGGTTAGACAGAGGCCAACTGCCACTGGCCCGCAGTGTATTGAGGAGACTAGCTGTATTTCCAGGTTCTCAGTGCTAACAGCCGCAATAACACTAGCATGTTACTGAATAGTAATTACTTTACCATGGTAATAAATTGGGAAATTTAAGAAAAGATTTTGCTCTGCTAACTTTATCTCTCCTTTCACTCTTGAATGCTGTTAAAAATAACTTACATGAAGTGTATATATTTAGCTTTCTCCCTCCCCACCGCACAGAATCCACAGCTTCTGTTGTTTCAGTCTTGTCACATTTCATGATGAACAACTACAGAGCACATTTCCGGAGGAAAATAATTTAACAGTTCATTTTATATTGAAAGCAGTTTTTCTAATCTGTTAAAATTTTAAGATTATAAAAACAAAGTTATAACAGAATTTTAAAATTCAGCTGATAGATAGCATAGCAAGGCTGGAACAGTATGGTCACCACGCCCACGAGCTCCCGTAGCTCAGAGCCAAGCTAAGGATTGTGCCGTGGCCATCACTGCTCATCACTGTTGTGCAGTCACAAGTAAGAACCTGTGGTGAGAGCGTCTTTCCGGCTCGCACCGCGTGCTTTGTGCCTTGTCTGTTTGCTCACATGAGGACAGCTCTTCTCCATTAGGGAAAGGGATGCTCATCCGTCTTTGATGCTTTCCTGTTAAAAGGAGAGTACATTTTGCTAAATAAAAACATGTCCCCCAAATAGGATAACTGCTTTAAATATCAATGGTACCACATAGCTTCTGAATTTGATATAAATTTCAGCACATTACTGTTTGAAAATCTGCCCCCTCTTTTTTTTTTCCCTTTCTGGGTTTTGTAGGGGTCATTTACTTGAGACAGATTCTTACTCTGTAACTGAAGTTAGTTTGCAACTACATAGATCTATCTTCAACATCCCTGCCAGGGGTGGGGGGAATCCTCTGACCTTGGCTTCCCAGGTACTGGGATTATAGGAAGGTACAGAGTATTGATATCATATTTCATAAACAGTTTGGACTTTACAGGGCACCTGTTTAACTTGTAGCTTTGAGAATTTGGGAGAGGGGGAGGCTATTTCAATAGGAAGGAAAAAGGAGAGGGAGGGAAAGAGAGAGAGAGAGAGAGGGAGGGAGGGAGGAGAAAGGAGAAGGAGGGATGGGAGATGCCAAAACCATCAACTCTGGACCTAGGTAGCTGTAAGCCTGAGTCAGACCAACAGTGAGTTACAGTATGATCTTGAGCACATGGTCAAACTACGTAGACATAAGCTTTATTACTCAGAAGTGTGGGGTGAGGGAGAGAATTCAAAAGGGAGCAAGGAATGTTGAGAAAGACTAGATCAGTAGGTCCTGGTTCCAATCTGGAGAACTTGGTGAGGAGACAAGTGTAGGCTCTGCCCACACAGACAGGACCGGTGTTGACACTGGGTGTCTTCCAGCTCCTTCCTTAGTCCTCATTTCTTCAGTCCGCCATGACCTGAGTGCTGAGCGTCAGTCTTCCCTCACAGGTGCTGCTTGGCACACGCCCTCACAGGTGCACGTCACAGGAGCGTCGTAAAGGGTGCTGGACACCTGTTTCCTTCCTGTGCTTAGAGATCTAGTTTCTTCTTTATTGTTGTACAATAATTAGCCTGTTGTTACATTATTGTCAGCATTATTGAGTAACCTTGGTTTAGCCCCTAGTACTAAACTATCATACATTTGACTCTATTTCTAAACATACCATGCTTCTATATTTATTCAACTATTTTCTGCCATTACTTGGTATCTGTATTTGTCCCTTGTAAATTTGTTCCTTTAAAAAAAACAACTTACTGTATCACTCATTTTAGAAACTGACGCTGTTCTGAGAAGCTATGCCTGCTGGTCCTCACCATTGTTTCACCATCTCATTATTGTGTTTATTTGAGTCAGTGCTGTACTTAAGTTTATATTTCTGTGACACGTGCTGTGGCTGTTAGTTTGAGGGAGGGTCGTTTGTCTGTCTGTATAGCTTTGGCCATCAGGAAACTCACTCTGTAGAACATACTGGCCTTGAACTCACTGAGATCCTCCTGTCTTTGCCCCCTGAGTGCTAGGATTGTGAGGAAAACCAGGCCGATCTCTGAATTCAAGGCCAACCTTGGTCTATAGAGTGAGTTCCAGAATAGGCAAGACTACCAGAAAAACCCTGTCTCAAAAAACCAAAAGTTATGGTATATTTTGAATCTTTTCATCCTAATATTTTTAAGTAAAATTTTCTGCTGGTACTCAGCAAACATATTAATTATCTGTATCACATAGTGAATTGTTAATGGTCTTTCTAAAATTGTGATAGAACTGAATTACTCCTGCTTATCTAGAGTTCATGACTCATCCCAGTCAGCAGACACTGACTGCCCAGCAGCGGCCCTGCTGACAGGCCAGGCCATCCTGCGAAGCACACTGCTGCATAGTTAAATCTCGGGTACCGTGAAGTGGGTGTGAGGAGCATGAACGTGACCAGAAGTAAAAACCACCTTAGCGTAGACTTTGGTTTCGGTGTCTTCTCACTTGTCCACAGTGCAGTGCAAAAGTAAGACAGTCTAGCTAGGTGTTCACAGCCTTATTCCCCGGCCACTGTTTATGAACAGTGAAATAGCAGATGTACCTAGAGAAAGAAAGCCCAGGATAAAGAAGTGGTCTGGACAACTCAGGCTATGGGCTGATTCTAAACCACCATCTGGCCAGAAATGAAGCACTTGTGTGCTTGGCTCAGTCTGTGTAGGACAAAATGGCCGTCCCAGGCCACAGTGCCAGGCACCACCTGGAAAACAGAGAGAGCATTAGAATCTCTGTTCATGCTTACTTGTAACCTCCTTCTTTTCATGTGTCTATCATGTTTATAACCTAGGATCTATTGATGTAGTCATGGAAACAATAGCTATCCATGCGGTGATGTGCTAGAAAGTACTTAATGAGATCACTGCTGTATGCAGAAGAATAAGCCCTTGAGTGTTTGCGACCTGCTTTAGTCATTTATTACTGATATAAATTTGGTCAGCTCTGTGCTATAATCTTTAAAACAGGAGTGAAAATGGCCACCTTGGCTTTCCTGCAGTGTGAGGAAGTGGACATGGGGGACGGGACAGACAGACAGACAGTGTGTGATTATAAACCCAATTGATGGCTGTGGGGTAATGCCGCCTGCAGTCATGTCAGCTCTTAACGCTTTTCCTCACACATCGTAGGCATGGGGTAAGTGAGATTAGATGGAAAGACTTTCTTTTCAGAGTCAAAAAAAAAAAAAAAGGAAAATGTTTAGAAGTTGAGTTCTGTGATTCTGTGAGATGTCTCTAACTTAGACTTTTCATAGTCAGAGGTTTTAAGTATGCTTAGAAATTAGAAAAGACATTGAAAGTATAAAATGTGTTAACCTTAGAAGAAAGGAAGTTGAAGAAAAAAATGAAAGCTTTGGAAATGAATTGATAAAAGTAAAATAAAATGGAAAGTCGTTTTCTAGCTGGGCCGGCGATCCGATGCCTCCCTGACCGGGAGCTGCGCTCGTACTTTGCTGCAGTTCCCCACGACGTGAGGTTCTAGCTGACTTCTAGTGGATGGCGCTTCAAGCACTGCCTGTGTTTAAAGATGCGGGGACTCCATTGCTCTGGGTGTTTGGAAGTGTCTAGGAGTTGTTCTTCCTCTTATTTTCCTCCTGATGTCATTACAGGTTGAGGCTCCATTCATACCAAAATTCAGAGGCTCTGGCGATACCAGCAACTTCGATGACTATGAAGAAGAAGAAATCCGAGTGTCTATAACAGAAAAATGTGGAAAGGAGTTTTGTGAATTTTAGGGAGGAGAAGGATTGCCTGGAGCTCACACTCAGTCCTTGCACGCTGTGGAGGTAGAAGATGGAGCCGAGACCTGCTTGTTGGAGCGGGTTCCAATCCCTTCATTCCAGCAACCGTGAGGTCTTTCTTGCGTCATCAGTGTGCGCTCTGCAACCGCCTGTGTACCAAGGCAGCGCTCCGCAGCATTGTCTGTGCCGTGACACGGTGTGCACCAGGTTCCTGGTTTGGTTGTTGTCTCCACCCTCCTACATCCTTCTCATTCACCTCTCTGACCAGTGCTCCCTTTATTTTCTTGGTGTTTCACATGGGCAGTGTTATGGCTGTTTGGTATTTAAAAAGGAAGCTACATGTTGCTTTTTGTAGTTTTGAGCGATATTTTTGCTGACCAGTGGCTTGAAGATAAACTCTCTAATGATTATTTTTATTTTGAGTAGCTTGGACTCAGTTTTGCCAAAACTCTTAGTAATTTGAAGGTGGAATGTCTTATCAGCACGGGAATTTGCATAAATGAAGATAACTTTTCAGGGGTCACTGACGTAGCAGTAAATCAGAGCACCTAGACGAGCAGTGAGGGTTCCTGGACAAGAGGCTTCGTTCCCCTCGGTAATAGTCTTCTCTCCGTGAGACGATAAGTGACCAGACAGATGCCTCATTTGTCAGGAAAGTGCGGGACATGGCTCCTGGCCCCAGCTGTCTCCCTTGGTACCAACATCTCTGTGGGTTAGGAGAGAGGCCTAAAGTTTCAGCCTTCGCTCTTCCGTGAGGGCTTTAGCCAGTATTTCAGGAGAGCGTGACTGATAGGTGACATTTTGTGAGGTCTCTCAGACAGTCCTCATCGGCGGGTTCTTAAAGGGAAACGAGCAAACATGGATTTGGATAAATGCTGTCAGCAGAAGCCTTGATCCCTGCTTGCAGCTTAGAGGTTCTTTCCTTTAAGGGAACTTTTCTGTTGCTTTGGTTGGTAACAGGTAAGAACAGAAGCAAAGCAGTTGTTCTTGCTTCCTCCTCTGAGGGAAGAAGACAGCACTGTTGCAGCTTTGACTGTATCCCTGCCTGGCCAGTGACAGGAGAAGGCAAAGCTTAGGAAACTGCCACATTTGTATTTAATTTTGAGGTGTGATATCTTTAAGTATGCCAGAATTGCTAACTTCTTCTTTCTCCTTCATAGACAGAGTATATGATCATGCAAATACAGTTTTCATATTTGCTTTTCCTTAATTTTTCTATACTTTTTGCCAATTGACTTAACAATGTTGCCATCATGAGGAAATTTCAAGCACTCTTGCACATTTAGTTCAGTGTTCCTTTGTGAATAAATGGCTTAACTTTTTTTTACTATTTTTTCACTACTTTTAATTTTCTCATCTCATTTTATCTCTGTATCAGTGACCTACCTTAAATAGTCCACTCACCCAAATAGTTTAAAACATTTCATTTCATGATCAATCTCCAAGGATCTAAGATCATTTTGAGTCAAACAAACCCTAATGTATATAGAGCTTCTCTATCTGCCTCCATACTGGTGCAGGTAGGTCATTGACAGCACCCACCCCTGATCATATGCACACACCCTCACTAGCCCTTGAAGACATTGGAAGTCCTATCTGAGACCTCTCTCAACTCTCTGCATGTCTTTTGGTTGTCAAGTGTTTCTGCATGACAGTGTCCCACAATAACAAATAATGATTTCAGTTAGTCCACCTGTATTTAAAATGTGCAAGAAAAATTGAAATACTCTGCTGTAGCAAGTTTTATGTAACAAAGATACATCATCGTGTTAATAAATTAAGAGCATCATTTGTATAAAATACTTTATTTACTTTTTTGTATTTCATTTAATCCCAAGAACATGCTAATCATGTGTTCTATGTATGCTACAAATTCTCTGGTAGCGTCGTTGTATATTATTGTAAAATTATTTCAATAAATCATGGGGATGACAATTTGATTATTATAATTTAGTTTTCAAAAATTGAACAGATTTCTATGAATCATAAAAATATTTTTTTCTATAAAATTCTTAGTACCCAGCTAGAATCTACCCAGGTAGATGACCCCTAGGCATATATTGGTTTCTGGGGCTTCTGAGCCATTCCATTTTACTGTCTCTGTTTGAAGTACATGAGCAAACCATCAGCTGTGTCAAGGGGTCTATTTCTGGCCAACCAAGTACACTAAATTGGAATATTTTAACATGCCTAAAATTTCCATTTTTAGCCACAGCTGAAAAAAAAATTCTTTAAAAACCTGAAATAGTAAGTCTGTGACAAAAGAACAGTATTTTATTCAAATTATATTATGTAAGACAGAAGAAATGGTATTTTACCCAGTAAACCAAGAGATGGCGTTGTGTAGGATGGAGCCCTAGACTAGAGGGAAGCTTGTGGAGTGGCATCATGTGCAGATGAGGGCAGAAATAGGCACGTGCTGGGATCTCCTGGTTCCCCGAGTTAGGTCAGGGTTCCCTCCTTAGCTAATATTCTCAAGGGACATCACACTTTGAACAAAGTTTCTGTAAGTGACACATTTCTGTGCATCCTTCCTCTTACCTCTGACAATGTGCTGAAAATGAAAACCCTTTTGACTATCATAAGGCCCTTGTCTGTTTCATTCCTTACTCCCTCACTGATGCTAAATGTACACTTGATATCAAACTGTCAGCCTACCAAAAAGACGCCGTGGCTTATGGGTATTGCTGTCTTGTTCTTGGAATGTACTCGTACTGATCGCCCCTTGGTCTGAAAGAAAATAGATGATTATCTTTTCCCATTGACCGTTTTTCTTTTCCTTCTGCTTGTTGTAAGAATCAACTGAAACAGTGTATGTAAAGGCACCTTGTAAACTGTAAGCTTTCGATGTAAGATGTAAGGTGTGTTACTTCATTAATTAGTTCTTCGTTTAGAGTGCAATTTCCTATGCGCTACTATAGCTAGGAAATGCTAAAAACGTGTTTTTTAATCCATCAGTAACCGCAAAATTAAAGTATCTTCAAAGGACGAAAGCTGTGGCGTCTTCTGTCTGACCCCCTGGTCCTGGCGTTTTTCTGCCGTTGGGAGAAATGGTTACGGGTTCATAACTTTCAGATATTTGGGGCTGAGATCCGAGCAATAAAGGATCCTTGAATAATCAGCAGTCTGTTCAGATTAGACCCTTACTGTGACCCTGCACTTTACTCTTCAGGGCCACTTGGCGTGTACTGCTACAGCAGCAGTTTGCCTTGAGAAATCACCAGTTTTAGGTCATTGTTTTAATAACTTGCAATTTTGTTTGATGGACTTTGCAAACACTTACAAATATTGATGCATTTTCTAACATTCTGTTTCCAGTGCTAAGTATTTTAGTCATTTTCAAGCCTTAATACAAATTCCCATTCTCTCTTTTTTAATAAAACTCTGGGCATGTCTTTATCCTATAACTATTATTATTTGAGATCTAATTAACAATAAAATTTATCTTATGTACAAATGTTGGACAAAAAGATAAATATTTGTTTTTATTTTAGCTTTTCTGAGTATATGCTTAAGTCTCTGTGCTCAGAAGGGCTCCATTTAAATTTTGTAATAAACAAAATTGACCTGTTACCCAAGCATGATGCACACATATAATACCAGCACTCAAGAGGCTGCATCAGGAAGATCACAATTTTGGAATCTCGGCCACCCCCAAAAAAAGTGTGTATATGAATGTATTACATGTATCTGAATCTTGATACCTGGTACTTCAGAAGATAATTATAGTTGGAAGAAAGGTTTTAGGGATGATTAATTTAAAAACTGGGTTGCATGGATGGCACCCAGTTAGATAAGACTGGTGGGTGTAGAAGCAGGTAGGACAGTAGCACACCAAGAAACACCAGTGTGTGAGGCCTGTATTGGAACCAGCTGATGAGCATAGCATTGCCACAGAAGTCACTTCTGCCAGATCTTGATCTTGGACTCCCAGTCTCCAGAACTGTAAGAAATGAGCACCAGCAGTCCACAGTGCTCGTTGTGATGTGTTAGCAAATTAAAGCACCCACTGCCCATGCCCATACATACAAGGTGCTTGGCACTTGACCAGAATTGAACTGGTGTTTTTAAATGGTGGAGAAAGAGGTATATTCATGAAGCTCAAGGTGTCTGCTCTCCTGTTTCCAGGAAAACTGGGACACTGAAACTTGGAGAGAACACAGTTCACTCAAATCACTGTTAATCTCTTAGAGCAGTTCAAATTGAATATGAAAAGTCACAGCACATTAATTCCATCAAACTTATAGCCAGCTCACCCATTACCTGATGTTGTCCATAACTCCAGCTGGATCATCTTCCCCTGTTTATTTCTCAGGAGAAGGGGTAATGACCTTAAGGTATTAGTTTTCTGTTGCTGCTCTAATAAATCTTTATAAATTGAGTGACTTAAACTAATAGGTACATTTCTTTGCAGCTGCCTATTATCCATAGCAAGGCTCACGGCTAAAGCAATAGGGCTGGTAGTACGGCTCGGGGGTTTTGCTTTTTCCTCTGAGTATAAGGCCTAGGGTTTGGTCTCCAACTCCAAGAAAGAACACTGCCTTGTTATCAATCATCTGAGGCCTATCTAGATTACCTGGACTCATGTCCCATTTTGAGACCAGTTGAACATCCTTAAGTCCGTCTAGCACCATAATTCTCTTTAAGAGGGTAAGTCTAGAAAATTAGTAAATGTTTTAGATTTTATTTTATTTTGAATTGTGTCTGTGTTTCTGTGAAGGGTATACTCAGGTAAGTACAGATGCCAGTGTAGACATGAAACGAGTTACAGATGGTTGAGGGCTGCCATTTGAGTGCTTGGAACCAAGTTTGGGTCCTTCGCAAGATCAGCAAATGCTCTTAAGTAACAAGTCATCTCTCTAGCCCCCTAACAAGCATATTGATTTCTAAAGGGCATAGTTAATCTATTTGTTCTAAAGGAGGATATAGAGATGGTAGCAATGAAGAACTTACAGAAGAAACACCCTCAAAATAATGGCTCAACCCTGAATCATTGGCCCATAACCTGACAGACATAAAAAGCAGTATTTCTGCAATGAAGTCCTAATTAAATTACCCACAAAGGACTGATTTCTTATTAACCCCGAGACAACAGAAGGTAGAAAGCCAATGTTATAAGCAATGCTTTTTTTTTTTTTTAACTTCAAGATCTTTACCTCTGCAAATACTGTTTGGTTAGCAAGTGTGGAGAGACTAGTTCCCTGTTGGCTAGCCCTCTGGTCCAGAGAGGCTTGACTGGTGGAATGATTGTGAAAGACTAAAGAATAGGAGAAAGGTAACCAAAGGCTCTCTCCAGCCCTCTTCTCTGCTTCAGCCATCTCATGGATCTCCATGTCCAGCTCATGCCCCCCACCATGGCTTCTCACTTTACTGTGTGGCTGCAACTCCTCATCTATGCAACCTCTGCCTCTTCATTTCTGCTAGGACTAACAGGAAACACCGCTGGTGCTCATCTTGGGGTCATTTCCTTATCCTTGTCTACTTTTAGTAGGCTTTCAAAACCTCCTGGGTAACTTGTGCTCATTCTTTTGTCCTGTAAAGTGCAATTGTCTGACTGTGTAATCCATCTCTTCCATCCATAACTCTGTCCTATTTAATAGTAGAGTGACTTCTGCTTTCCTGACTTGTTCCTAGGGTCACCATTTCTATTGTACCCTGTACTCAATGACCAGACATCACTGTGAAGGAAAAACCTAGGGTAAAATAATGACTCTTCCAGATGAAAGAGCTTTCTGTGAACAGGTACTTATTAGACACCTACAACCATGTTTCAGGGAAAGGACTCTGAGAAGTGTAAATGGAAAACAAAAAGAGAGACAAGCCCCAAATATGCTTACATGATCATTAGGAATGGGACATGAGATAAACACAGAACTACTTTTCAGACATACTGAAAATGCTTGTTGGGTGGATCTGTGAAGGCATTCACACCTTTCTTATTTCCCTCCAATGTCTCTCCCAGAGCACATGGCAAAGACAGAACATGTTTTCAACATCTTTAAATACAGAAGTCACAATAAAAACAAGATAAACAACTCCCCAGATCACCTTCACAACAGAATTACTAACACAGAGAAACTGTTCTGACTACAGTGAGGTCCTTACAGCAAACAAGAAAATGGCAAATGATACAGAGAATGAAGGTCAAACTGTTAACATTACCAATTGAGAAACTAGAAAGGGTATCAAATGTATCGTAGAATCATTGCTCTAAAAGAAAGGAAAAATTGAATTTACATAATGAAAGAGCACTTGGCTTTTTTCAGATATAGTTCTTTCAAGACTAAGTCATATCTTGAAAGATTTTTGACAATTTTGAAAATATTGTGCATTACAGTCAATTCACCCTAACTTGAAATGACCCTAGATTTGATCCCTAGCACTGAATAAAAACCTGCATAATGGCACACAACTATTCCCAGCACTGGAGGGATGGGAATAGAAGAATCAGATGTTTCAAGGTTATCCACAACTATATAAGTAAGTCTTTAGCCAGTCTGGAATGCATAAGACTGTCTCAATATGAATGAACAAGCAAGCCAACAGGCAGTGAAGCTAGTCAAGACAAAAGCAGGAAAGAGATCGAGTCTTCAGATGCCTCTTTACTAACACTCAAACTATACAGTGGCTACAATGGTGTAGAATAGAAATGTATGAGGCAAGAGTATTATACCCAGCTAAGATGCACTTAAAGATTATTATACCCAGCTAAGATGGCACTGCACTTGTTTCTTCTAACAAACACATTTACAGTATTGGTGAAGTTGAATTCTTTCTAACATGCTTCCTAGGTATGTACAGTTCCATAAGATTACTCTTCTCTGGTTATCCCTCAAGCTCTCTCCTCGGCTCTGTCTCCACGGGTTCACAGCAAGGTTACTGATGATCTGGAATCTGAGGCTATTTGATAGTTTTTCCTTCAAACTTTACTGAACTGTTTGCATTTCTTATGATTCTTGGTAAAGAGGGGGAGACATGAGTCTCATTTAGATATTCAAGGAGTTAGTGGTAATCCAGACCTCTCAATGGCTGGTGATAGATCAACCAATTAATGCCAAGCAGATTTAATAAGGAAAGTGAAGCCAGGATACACCAGCAGCAAATACACTCTCTGTCTTTTCTCTAAGTGAGCTCTAGAAGATCCTAGCATGTCATCAGAACTGCACTCCTCCATGCCTCTGAGCCCTGTCCTCAGAACTAACTGATTTTCAGTTAGCATTCTGCAGAGACAGAAGATTAAAGCAGGATCCACACTCTAGGTGAGCATTTCCTCTTTAGCACTGGAGCAAATGCCAACAGGGAATCTGCCTTCCAGCTTTCAAGCCTCCTGAGCTGTGAAAAGGAAAGCATGAATAAGAGTCTGGGAGAGATGTGTGAATGGAAAAGCAGGTACAGGACAGGAACTGAAGCGCACTAGCTAATAGTCTACATCCTTAGAAAGGACCTCCAGTAATCACTGCAGCCAGGCATGCTTCTAATCCCAGCAATGGGGAGAATGAAGAATTACATTTTCCAAGCCAACTTGGGCTATGTAATCATCCCAGGGTAGCCTAGGCTACAAGGCAGATCCTATCTCAAAATATTAATAATCATTTTGTTCAAAACTAAAGATTCTGGGGAGAGGTTATGGTTTTATCTAATATCAAACTTAAGAGGTATCATCATTAATCTATTCTAAACAATTTTAGAGACAAAAGCAAAGGAATATTTACTTCCCCTAAATACTTCTTTGGGGCTTTATGGTTTTTATTCCTTCCTACTTTTACTTTCCTAGCTTCTGGGAAATCATTACCCTCTGAAGAGAAAGGTCATAAAAGAAATTATTGTGTAAAGATTCAGAAAATAGAAATAAGTAACAAAATTAATCTTATAGCATATTTAGTTATGGCTGTCTAAAACTACAGGACTGATTTTGTGTGTGTGTGTGTGTGTGTGTGTGTGTGTGTATGCACTTGCACATGAACATACATGCGTGTGTATTATATAAAGAAAATATATATGATTTATTATAATATATTTATATATAATACACAATATATGATTTATTAGAGTATTATTTTATTATAGAGTAATATTATTATTACAGGCCATGGTCTGGGTAATCCAACAATAGGTGTCTCCTGACAGAAAGCCCAAGTTGGGCAGTTGCTGAGTCTACAAGACTGGATGTCTCAGCAGTTTCAGACGGGTGCTGGAATCCTGGAAGATTCCTCCAGAGCTGCTGGTCTTCAGTCTATGCTGGAATCTAGAAAAATGTGGTTCTAATACCAGTGAAGAGATGCCCAAGCAATAGGAGAAATGAACTTACCAGGGAGACAGAAGGCAAGGAGACAAAGCAAAAGCATCCTTCTTCCATGTCCTTTTATGTGGGTTACTATCCAATTAAGAAAACGCCTCACAGGGCATGCCCAGCTGATTGGGTTTTAGTTGATTCCCCTTGAAGGTCAAGATGACAACCAAGATTGACCATACCCAACTCAGGACAGAGAAAAATGTCTATTTTTTTTTTAATCAATTGTTCATCCACCCCCAAATACTCCCAACCATTTGGTCAATGGAAGAAATAATTTGCTCATATACAGTTTTTGAGCACAGTCCATTCTGACGAGCTGAAGTTGCTTCAGGAAACAATTATTTGAAGAGCGTCCATATGATTTGAGTCATATGAGGCATATATCTTTCAGATAGAAAGAGGTGAAGACCTCGCCATTCTGTCCCTAGGGCATCAAGAAAATAATGACTGAACATAGGGGAGTAACTGGCCAGCAATTCTTTGGCATGAGACCTACCATGTTCTCAATTTGTTTCTGCTATGTCAGGCATCATGATAGGATAGACACTGACCCTGGCATCACTATTTTGCATGAAACACCTCAATCTTCTCCAGCCTAGCCTCCAATGTCCCCTCTCCTTATAACAACTTTGTCTACTCTAGGCTTTTGTCTGTCTTGTGCAGTGATTCTCAGGCATAATAAATAACTCTGAACACATGGGTGTACCATCATCTGTTGTAATGTAGCAGCTGGTATTTAGTTGCAAATAATTCAGACACCCAAGATCCTGATGGATATATTTTGATTTAACATTACAGCATATTTGAATGGTGCCTTTAATAATACTTCCCCAATCATTCACATTCTAACACATTCTAAGTGGGCAAACAAAGGGTGATGCCTCTGAACTCACAGATACCCAGAGATATGCATGGCACATCAGATTCCATCATCAGTAAATCATGCCAACATAAGGAATTGCTGAGTTGATCACCTGAGACAACTCTTGTGCTGTCCTGTGGCTTCTGTGTGTCTCCTTGCTGGCTTCCTCTTATTACACACACAGGCTGTGGTCCTGGCAGGTAGGGGCTGATCTTGGGCCTCTCTATCAACATGGACGTACCTTCTCTAATGTGTTCATTGATTCCTCAGTTGGTGGGCTAAGAACACTGTGGGCACATTGGCCCAATGAGCTGTCATCAGAGACAGAGAATGAGCTGATTGTTGATTATGACACAGAAGGACAAAGGTTATGACTCTATGGCCATTTTCTGCATCAGAAGCAGAAACTATAAGGCCTGACCCTACCTTCTGCTGCTTCATCCAAATCAGCCAAGCTTGTCAGTCTCTGCCTCCTCACTTGTAAAACATAAAATTCATATTTCAGTATGTTTCTTTACAAAGTAGCTAAGGCATCCAAATATATTATGATTTAAGGTTTGTTCTTTTTCTTCATCCAGAATATTGTAGATAATATGATAGGCCTGTGAAAATTAGAAGATCTGCGCCCCGGAGTTAACCCTGTGGCACAGCTCTCCAGACCCAAATCCCATCCAGAGAGACCTGGTCTCCCAGGAGTGCTACACTTCTAACACTACAAGTGAGAAGAACACTTTTTCTCCACTAGCTAGCCAAAGAGGAACCTGCCAAGAGACCAGAGGGCTCAGCAAAGACAGAACAACTGAGGACAGAATCTTTCCAGTCTCTATCAAGGAGTTAACCCTGTGGCGCAGCTCTCTGGACCTAAGTCCTATCCAGAGACAGCTGGTCTCCCAGGAGTGCTGACACCCCTAAGATCACAGGCTCATAGGCTCAAAGGAGGGACAGGCTCCAGTCAGAAACAGCAAAACCAATTAATACCAGAGATAACCAGATGGCAAGAAGCAAGCACAGAACAAAAGCAACAGAAACCAAGGCTACTTGGTATCATCAGAACCAAGTTCTCCCAGTACAGCAAGTCCTAGATACCACAACACACCTGAAAAGCAAGATTCTGATTTAAAAGCACATCTCATGATGATATTAGATTACTTTTTTAAAAGACATAAATAACTCCCTTAAAGAAATACAGGACAGCATAGGTAAACAGGTAGAAGCCCTTCAAGAGGAACCACAACCAGGGACTAAGCCACTACCCAAAGACTACACATGACTGACCCTGGGCTCCAAATTCATAGGTAGCAATGAATAGCCTAGTAGGGGCACCAGTGGAAGGGGAAGGCCTTGGTCCTGCCAAGGCTGGACCTCCCCCCAGTGAACAAGATTGTTGGGAGAGGGCGGTAATGGGGGTGGATGGGGAGGGGAACACCCATATAGAAAGGGAGAGGGAAGGGTTGGGGGATGTCGGCCTGGAAACCGGGAAAGGGAATAACATTTGAAATGTAAGTAAGAAATACCCAATTTAATAAAGATGGAAAAATTCCTCTATGATAAACTAAAATTAAAAAAAAAAAGAAGCACAAAAGTCCTTGAAAGAATTACAAGAAACAAAACAGGTGAATGAATTGAACAAAACCATCTGGGATCTAAAAGTGGAAATAGAAATAATAAAGAAATCACAAAGAGAGATAACCCTGGAGATAGAAAACCTAGGAAAGAGATCAGGAGGCATAGATGCAAGCATCATCAACAGAATACAAGGGACAGATGATACCATAGGAAACATTGACACAACAGTCAAAAAAGTGGAAAATGCAAAAAGCTCCTAACCCAAAACTTCCAGGAAATCCAGGACATAATGAGAAGACCAAACCTAAGGATAAAATGTATAGAAGAGAGCAAAGAGTCCCAACTTAAAGGACTAGTAAATATCTTCAACAAAATCATAGAAGAAAACTTGCCCAACCTAAAGAAAGTGATGCCCATAAACATACAAAAAGCCTACAGAACTCCAAGTAGATTGGACCATAAAAGAAATCCCTCCTAACACATAATAGTCAAAACACCAAATGCACAAAACAAAGAAAGAATATTAAAGGCAGTAAGGGAAACAAGTAACTTATAAAGTTAGACCTATTAGAATTATACCAGATTTCTCACCAGAGACTGTAAAAGCCAGAAGATCCTGGACCAATGTCATATAGACCCTAAGAGAACACAAATGCCAGCCCAGGCTACTACAACCAGCAAAACTCTCAATTAACATAGATGGAGAAACCAAGATATTCCATGATAAAACCAAATTTACACTATATCTTTCACAAATCCAGCACTAAAAAGGATAATAGATGGAAAATCCAACACAAGGAGGGAAAGTACACCCTAGAAAAAGCAAGAAAATAATCTTCTTGCAACCCCCCCCCCAAAAAAACGATAGCCACACAAACACAATTCCACCTCTAACAACAAAAAATAACAGGAAGCAACAATCACTTTCCCTTAATATCTCCTAACATCAATGGACTCAATTCCCCAATAAAAGGACATAGACTAACAGACTGGATATGTAAATAGGACCCAGCATTTTGCTGCATACAGGAAATACACCTCAGTGACAAAGGAAGATACTACCTAAGAGTGAAAGGTTAGAATAAAAATTTCCAAGCAAATGGTCCCAAGAAACAAGCTGGAGTACACATTCTAATATCGAATAAAATCCACTTTAAAATAAAAGTTATCAAAAAAGATAAGGAAGGACACTTCATAGTCATCAAAGGAAAAATCTATCAAGATGTACTCTCAATTCTGAACATCTATGCTCCAAATGCAAGGTCACCCACATTCATAAAAGAAACTTTACTAAAGCACACATTGCATCTCACACAATACTAGTGAGAAGCTTCAACACTCTCATCAATGGACAGATCATGGAAACAAAAACTAAACAGAGACTCAGTGAAACTAACAGAAGTTATAAACCAAATGGATTAAACATATTTATAGAACATTTCACCCTAAACCAAAAAAAATACCTTCTTCTTAGCACCTCATTGTACCTTCTACTAAACAGTCCTAAACAGATAAAGGAAGATTAAAATAATCCCATGCATCCTATCAGATCACCACGGACTAAGGCTGGTCTTCAATAACAACAAAACACAACAGAAAGCCCACACACCCATGAAAGCTGAACAACCCTCTACTCAATGATAACTTGGTCAAGGGAGAAATAAAGAAAGAAATTAAAGGCTTTTTAGAATTTAATGAAAATGAAGGCACAACATACCCAAACTTATGGAACATGATGAAAGCAGTGCTAAGAGGAAAAGTCATATCTCTGAGTGCCTCCAAAAAGAAACTGGAGAGAGCATACACTAGCAACTTGACAGTACACCTGAAAGTTCTAGAACAAAAAGAAGCAAATACACCCAAGAGGAGTAGACAGCAGGAAATAATCAAACTCAGGGCTGAAATCAACCAAGTAGAAACAAAAAGAATTGTACAAAGAATCAACAAAACTAGGAGGTAGTTCTTTGAGAAAATCAACAAGATAGACAAACCCTTAGACTAACCAGAGGGTACAGAGACAGTATCCAAATTAACAAAATCAGAAATGAAAAGGGAGACAAAACAACAGAATCTGAGGAAATCCAAAAAATCATCAGATCCTACTAGAAAAGCCTATTCAACAAAGCTGGAAAATCTGGAGGAAATGGACAATTTTCTAGAGAGATTCCTGATACCAAAGTTAAATAAGGATCAGATAAACCATCTAAACAGTCCCACAACCCCTGAAGAAATAGAAGCAGTCATTAAAAATCTCCCAACCCCCCCAAAAAAGAAAAGGCCCAGTGCCAGAAGGTTTTAGTGCAGAATTCTATCAGACCTTCAACGAAGACCTAATACCAATACTCTTCAAACTATTCCACAAACTAGAAACAGAAGGAACACTATCAAATCCGTTTTATGAAGCCACAATTATGCTCATACCTAAATCATGCAGACTCAACAAAGAAAGAGAACTTCAGACCAAGTTCACTTTTGAATATTGATGCCAAAATACTCAATACAATTCTCATAAACAAAATCCAAGAACACATCAAAATGACCATTCATCATAATCAAGTAAATTTCATCCCAGAGACACAGGAATGGTTCAGTATACAGAAATCCATCAACTTAATCCACAATATAAACAAACTCAAAGAAAAAGAGCCACATGATCATCTCATTAGATGCTGAGAAAGCATTTGACAAAATTCAACACCCCTTCATGATAAAAGTCTTGGAAATATCAGGAATTCAATGCCCATACCTAAACATAATAAAAGCAAAATACAGCAAACCAGTAACCAACATTAAACTAGATAGAGAGAAACTTGACTCAATCCCACTAAAATCAGGGACTAGACAATACTGCTCACTTTCTCCCTACATATTCAATATAGTGCTCAAAGTCCTAGCCAGAGCAATTAGACAACAAAAGTAGGCCAAAGGAATACAAATTGGAAAGGAAGAAATCAAAATACCATTATTTGCAAATGATATGATAGTATACTTAAGTGATCCCAAAAATTCCACCAGAGAACTCTTACAGTTGATTAAAAAAAAAAAAAAAAAAAAAAAAAAAAAAAAAAAAAAAACTTCAGCTAAGTGAGCAAAATTACCTCAAAGGACACTGTCATCAGGACAAAATGGCAAGCAACAGATTGGGGAAAGATCTTATAGAAGACTAATATCTAACATATACAAAGAAAGAAGTTAGACTGCAGGGAGACAAATAACCCTATTAAAAACAAAGGTATATAGAGCTAAACAAAGAATTCTCGACTGCAGAATCTCAAATAGCTGAGAATCACCTAAAGAAAGGTTTGTCTCTCATCATCCTTAGTCATCAGGGAAATGCAAATCAAAATAACCCTGAGATTCCACCTCACACAAGTCAGAATGGCTAAGATCAAAAACTCAGGTGACAGCAAATGCTGTCAAGGTTGTGGAGAAAGAGGAACACTTCTCTGTTGTTGGTGGGATTGCAAGCTGATACAACCACTGTGGAAATCAGTCTGTCAGTTCCTCAGAAAATTGGATATACTACTACCTGAGTAACCCAGCTATACCTTTTCCTGGGCATATACCCAAAAGATGCCCCAACATATAACAAAGACACATGCTCCACTATGTTCATAGCAGCCTTATGTATAATAGCCAGAGGCTGGAAAGAACTCAGATGCCCTTCAAAAGAGGAATGAATACAGAAAATGTGGTACATTTACACAACGGAGTACTACACAGCTATTAAAAACAATGACTTTGTGAGATTCTTAGGCAAATGAATGGAATTAGAAAATATCATTCTGAGTGAGTCAAAAGAACACACATGGTATGCACTCACTGATATGTGGATATTAGCTCAAAAGCTCAGAATACCCAAGATATAATTAATGAACTACATGAAGCTCAAGAAGAAGGAAAACCAAAGTGTGAGTGCTTCAGTCCTTCTTAGAAGGGAGAACAAAATACTCAAGGGAGGAAATATGGAGGCAAAGTGTGGGGCAGGGACTGAAGGAAAGACCACCCAAAGACTGCCTCACCTGGGACTCTATCCCATATACAGACACCAAAACCAGACACTACTGGGATGCCAAGAAGTGCTTGCTGGCAGGAGACTGATATGGATGTCTCCTGGGAGTCTCTGCCAGAGCCTGACAAATATAGAGGCAGATGCTCGTAGCCAACCATTGGGCTGAAAATGAGGTTCCCAGTGGAGGAGTTAGAGAAAAGACTGAAGGAGCTGAAGGGTTTTGCAACCCCATAGGAAGAACAATATCAACAAACCAACACCCTCCCTCCCCGCCCCAGTGCTCCCAGGGGCTAAACCAACAACCAGAGAATCTACATGGAGGGACCCATGGCTCCACTTGCATATGTAGCAAAGGATGGACTTATCTGACATCTGTGGGAGGGGGGCCCTTGGTCCTGTGAATGCTCGATGCCCTAGTGTAGGAGAATGTTAGAGCAGTGAGGCAGGAGTGGGTGGGTGGGGGAGCACCTTCATAGAAGCAGGTGGAGGGGGATGGGATACAGATATTTGGAGGGGAAACCAGGAAGGGGGATAGCACTTCAAATGTAGATAAATAAAATAACCAACAAAAAATTAAACAAAATATAGCATATGATAATAGACCCAGGTATGTTGTTTTTTTTAATTTGCTCGTGATGTCTGCCTGCCCTGTGGTTGGGACAACAGTGAATAAGTCTGACTCTCTGAGTTGGTCTACAGGCTTGTGGGCTCAGTTTCCTGTAGACAGCATCCCTTTGTGTCTGCACCTCCCAGCTTTGGAAAGATGACCAATTTTTCTGGGACTAAGAGAGCAATACGTTGTGATTTTCATTTCATGTCTAGATCTGGAATATTACTGCAGAAGTCTGCAACTTTGACCGAGTGCTAACACTTTCTGGCACTATATAATTAAACCCCTGACCTTGTGACCTTTGCCTATGCACTCTGATCAAGGAAGCAGCCTCAGGAGTCTTTGGAACACTAAAGGAATGAGCAAATTTCAAAGTCTGTTCCTGTTAACTCCTTTCTGTCAGTGGGGGGCGGGGGGACCCTTACCTCGGACGGATGTTTTCCCTGGGTCAGAGGAAAAATCACATTACTCTAGAAAAGCGATGAAGTAGCATTTCTTGGCAGCCAATTTTGAATCCCACATTTGAAATCATCCAAGGAGAGCTGCAGCTGGCGGAAGGCAGCAACGAATTTGGAAAGAGGGACAAGAATCACGTCAAAGAATGACACCTCCTCGGGAGTAATTCTGATCGTAAATGGGACAGATACCATCTGCCTCGATGAGTTCATTCATTTGTTTCCACAGAGATATCACTGTGCGTGTGTGTTCTGAGAAGTTGTGACACAAAACTGATATGAAACAAAACAGAGAACAAATAAAACCATGGGAGACAGAGGCGTAAAAAAAAAAAAGACGTAAATCACATCAGGGAAGCTCAGAGTTCCTGAGGAAAAACACAGGGAACACTTTACAATATGCACTGCTTTAGTTTAAGAATGCAGGGGTCCCAGTTCTCAATGGGTGAGAGCATTCTAGTTACAAAGAGTGGTCAACACCATTAGGTGTGTAGGGAGCTGCGATGGACGCTCGGCCACAGCAGTGTGCACCGAAGAGGTGATAAGGGGGAAAGGATATTCAGTCCTATGATGAGTGGCAGCCAGTGAGTGATATAAGTGTTGTGAGCGTCACCCTACAGATTGTTGGGAACTGTTGGAGGATGCTAAATAGAAGAGGCACTGAGATGGCTCTGCAGGTAAAGGGTGGTGCCTCCAAGCGTGGGAACCAGAGCTCAATCCCAGGAATGCACATGGTAGAGGGAAAGAACCATTTCACAGGGGTTGTCCTTTGATGTCCTTGTTTATGTCATCGTTAGTACAACAGTGCAGGTACCACCAATACGATCTCTGAAGTCTTCTCCCATGGAAGATGGAGACAGGAGGAAAAGGAGACTGGCAGCCAGGGAGGATTTGGCCTGATTGAAGACATATCTTAAGATGGCAGAGGAAAGGAGGATTCCCTGAGAGAGGTAGTCAGAACCATGATGGGACCAATAAGTTGAGAGAGATACCTGACCAGTAATTACTGTGAAAGTAGAGGAGGGCCAAACCTTGGAGGCTGGTAGCGAGTCCCCTAGATAGAGCCCACAGAACAGAGCTCTGGACACCTTAACTTTACCCAGTGAGGCTTTCTAAACATAATCTAAAGGTAACATCAGATAGTATGTGTAAAGAATCAAGACTCGTTCATTTGTGTGTGTGTGTGTGTGTGTGTGTGTGTGTGTTTGTGTGTGAGTGTATATGTGCTTGTGTGTGTGAGTGTGTGTGTGCTTGTGTGTGTTTGTGTGTATATGTGTTTGTGTGTGTATGAGAGAGTGTGTGTGAATGTGTGTGTGAGTATTTGTGTGTTTGTGCTTGTGTGCGTGTGTGTGTTCATATGGAAGTGAGAGGTCAAGCTTTCCAGTATCTTTCCTCAAGATTCTTGATTTCCTACCTTGATTTTTGAGATAAGCTTTCTCACTGAACTTGGAATTGCTGCTTAGGCTACAATGGACGACCACTAAGTCTTTGGAATCCAGTTGTCTCTCGTTTCCAGCACTGGGAATACAATCGAGTGCACTAAACCCAGCTGTTTTACATGGGTTCTGGAGATCCAACTTGTGCTTCTGTGGCAAGCCCTATCTGAAGGCAGCCACCGCCACCTGCTCAGTCCCTTGATGACATCAATAGTCAGTGACTTTTCATGTCCAGTTTTGAAAGCAAGTTGATCACACCAATGATACACCGTTGGAGAATATGAGTCCCAGTGTTTATACCAAACTACTCTACGAGATAAGGATATGCAGCCACTGATGAAGAAAATGACCTGGTATTTTATGACTTATGCACATACCTCATACCTATTAGTTTAATGCTTACTTTTAAGGCCCCATGGAGCTGTTTCACAGAGGAAAACCCATGTGGCTTTTTTTAAAGCCATATATTCTATTAAAACTATTTACCTACATGATTATTTTGCCTCTATGTAGATAATAAACTCTTTGTGGGATGAAGGTGTTTGCTAAATGTTTGATAGCTAGATAAATTAAATGAACATTGTTCATTCTGTAACGTTTCCTAATGCTAACAGAATGAGCAGATTCAATCAAGCCTATGTAAATTAAATAACTTGGATTTCATATACACAACCATTTGTCATATTGCTGGAGCCTTACTTAGATGTCTGGAATCTTCCGCAGCTTCTCAGAGCATCAGAACAGCCAGGATTGATCTACAAAGGGATTCCTAAATCAGTATGACAAACTCCCGTTCATACGTCCTCTTCTGAAACTGCCTTCGGTAGTCATCCACTAGCCCAGGTTAAATGAAAGACATCTCTCTTTTAACTGTGACTATTACAAAGCATATCCCCAGTTCTGGGCTATCCTCAGAGCCTGCCCTGACAGGAGCTGAGAACTAATCAAGGGAAAAGCAGAGGTAGCAACCATAATTCTCAAATTTATAATGTTATATCTTCTAGGCCCTGTACATGGCATATGGTGGAAGATTACTGTGTTTTGGCACTTGAGGAAAATCACTGAGGCCCAGGAGAGAGAAGGTAGTGTCATCAAAGTCTAAAGCAAGAAAACAAACAAACAAGCAACCCTTCAATTATTTGTTAACATGTGCCTGGAATCCCAAGATGAATTACAGATGCGCAGAAGACCCTGGAAGATCCGTCCTGCTGTATAAGCAGAAGGGAGTCAGTTGGCCTTGGGGGAAGTAAGTAGAGTAGCTGGCACAGCATGCCACATGTTCTCAAACCATTTAGGTCCCAGCTACTGGAACAGTGTCTGAAGAGCTGCAGCAGAAGTCATGCTACAATGGGTTAATAGAATGTCTTAGAAAATCTCAGACAAGACGGAAAAGTAGGTCAAGAAGCTAGAAACAACCAGCATAATGAAGGAACATTTTTTATGTTGTCATTTGCTTGCTTCTATTTTCAGGATTAAAGAGAGCTGAGCAATTACCCTATCCAAGGAAGGAAGAGACCTGAAACACAGAAAACAGAACATGAATGGAATAGACAGGGATGAAGTCAGGCAATATAATTAAGACCAAGCGCAGTTGGGGTTCATCAGTAAATAGTCCTAACCACTTACCGAGTGACAAGCACTCTCCTTAGCTCTGGCAACACATCACACAGGCATTGGCAACACAGGGGGCACTGTCCTTTCCTGGGGACATATAAAGTCCAGATGCTAATGTAAATTTTATCTTCCTTAGTTATGAATAACAGAAAACCCAACCAGCCAAAATGAAAGAGAGAACTGGTCAACCCATACCTCTGAAAACCTCCAGGCATGGCTGCACCTCAGAGAAACAGTCAAGATTCTCCCTATCTCTGTCTGCCTTCCTCTCTCCTTCCCTTCTTTCATCCAGCCCTCTCTTCTTTTTCTTCTCCCTCTTCATCTTCCCTCTTTCTGCTTAATTTTCCTCTCTGTCGACTTTGTAACTGGGGAGCATTGTGTGATGGCTTGCAAGAGTCTCAGAAAAGGTGCTGAAAAGGAACCAAAGGTGGGTCTCTTTGCCAGAAGGTTTAGGTGACACCGCCTGTTCACATCTCAAGTAGCCACACACTGTGGACAGGAAACCCACCGGTGTTGTAAGAGAGCCTCGTTACTTGCAAATGAGTGGTGAAGAGTATGCAGGCTGCACTTCTGGCAAACATTCTGTAGCCTGATTGATTCCTTGTGGCTGTCTCCATGTGTTCTCCAGATCATAGCGAACTGCCCTGTAGTGTTCCTACTGCATACGGAGGGGCATGTTAAGTCTGACATCCCACTCGTTGTTTTTATTACACTCATAAATATCTTGACTCCTATGTTAGAAAGAAGGGTGAGGACTCACACAATGTCGATGAATATGCTCGGAGTGCCCACAAGGTGAGGGGCTGGTGTACTAAGGCTTTGCCCTAAGCTGTTTTATGTCATGAAACCTCCTGGTACAGTTGTAGGATGAATATCATTACTTCATTAAGACCTAAAGATGTCCAGAGGTCCTCAAATGTACTACCAAGGTCTCCAAGAATGTTTTTCTGCTTTAAAGACCCTACCTACACTCATGCTTCAAATACTTGGGCCAGGATGCCACTGAGGTGGCTAGCTCCCAGCCTAGAGATAGGAGCTTTGAGAATGAACTCTGAGCTTCCTGTGGACCACAGAGTCTAGACATTTTGACTCATTTCAGCATTGTCTCTTCCAGGAGCACACTGAGAACCTAGAAGGAGGTGCTCAAACAACCAGTGGAGGTCAAGGTTCACAGAGGAGGAAAAAATGCCATTAACCTTCAAAGGGCAAGACCCAGGCTTCAGAGTCTCATTATGACACAGGAGAGACTCAGACTCAAATCCATTGCAAATATCACCCACTCCCCTCCTTGCCCTTCTAACTAGAAAAATTAGCTCTCCGTAGTGTTCTGTAAAATATTCTGACCAGTGTCAGTTTTAAAAGAACATCTTAGTTATTCATGTCATAAGCTCTTCAAGGGTGATGCTATTTCTCCTATTTTATAGGGAAGAAACTGAGTTCACAACAAAGTCACTAGACATGACAATATAGTTGGAGTAGCATAAATCAACCTTAGATCCTTCCAGGGACAGTGCTTTTACTGCACCATGTGAAGCCCATTTCTAGGAAGAACTGGAGATCAGTGGAGATGTCTCTTGAGGTAGCTGAGTGTTTCACATCTGCATCTACTGTCTTCTGTGAAGAATAAGTCAACAGGGGCTGGAGAGATAGCTCAGTGGTTAAGAACACTGACAGCTCTTGCAGAGGTCCTGAGTCCAATTCCCAGCAACTACATGGTGCCTCACAACCATCTGTAACGGGGATCTAATGCTCTTTTCTGGTGTGTCTGAAGAGAGCGACAGTGTACTCACATACATGAAATAAACAAATAAATCTTAAAAAAAGGATAATTCAACAGGGTCTTACAAAGGAATATCATTTTGCCGAATATTGTACAGTAACACAAAGGGTTCAGCATCTCTTAGCTGATGAGAAATTTTCTCCAGTCCAACAGGAGAAGCCTTCCTGTAAATGAAGCCAAACATGTCATTTGCTTTCTGAATAAGAATACACTAGGCATATGCATTTGGCTTTGGTGTTAAAGGATAGGAGATGTGACTTGGAAAATCACAGAATGCATCGGGGTGAAGAGCACAGTGCAAATGCCTGTTATTAGTCCTTTCTCTTTGCACTCTTGCTTTCTGTCTTTAGGGTAGGAGTAGTGACTGGGAGTCCTTGAAGCAGAGCCATCTGGACACAGTGAATAGACCTTCCCTGGTGTTTTCTCCTATGGTTGTTTTTAAATGTTAGGTCTTCTGATAATTAACTCCTGGAAAGAATTTTAAAATTGAATTCTTAAAATCTTCAAGTGAAAAGGAAATAGATTTCTGAACCAACTCGGCAACTAAAGGCCCAATTAAGAAACAGGAACATAGGTTACGGTGCCAGGCTCTATAAGAGACCAGCACATACTCAACTATAACCTCTAGAAAGCCATCGCCTAATACCAATTTAAAATCTTGAGTAAAGTAATGTGTATTAGAATGTTTATATTTGACAACAAGAAGAGTTCAATAAATCATCAAAATTTCTTGTTTCTTTGAACTACAGAACAACCATTGTTGGTCTTGAACTGTGTCCACCAGCATGGCCTATTTTCTAAGCAAAATGCCTCCACCTTTCTATGTGTGCTTGCCGGGCCTCTTGGGTCAGAAGGACTTCCATTTACCCTCCATCTTGTCTTACTTCCCACTCATAATCAGAGGAGTCACAGATTCTTTCAGGTAGCGCTAAGGATGGTTCTGGTAGGGGCAGCAAGACTCCAGAGTCATTTTACTGGATGGATTACAGGCTCGGTAGAATGGGGGCAGTTACTAAGGTGTAGCTTGATGTCGTTATGCAGATGAAGGCAGACACAAGATAAAACTCGGCCTGTCATTGGATGAGAAGGAAGGGTAGGTGAGAACAAAGTTTTAGAAAGAGAGAGGGAGGAGACAGGAAGAGAGGCAGCATGGAGGCAGATATAAACAATCCTCACCACATATCTCTACATAGATCCAGGTTGTTGTGAATATTTCTTAAGGGATGGATTTCTATAGGTCAATTTATCTTATCTAGGCAAGTGGTTCAAATCTTTATCATTTGGTTTTGAGTTTATTGTGTGGATGAATTATGGGTTGAGAATTTAACATATAAATCTGATTGCTGAATTACAGTTTATTGAGTGATCATTTCACCAAGTAGTTGGGAGTTTATACCTTAACTGCCAGGGGGCGGTTGCTGGGAGTGTGGGCAGCATCCCTGGCAGGGAGCTGCGATCAGCCAGCCCAGGCTGGACTTCTAGAGCCCTGATTTTACGGGGTAGCTGGCACCAGAGATTTCACAGCTAGCAGAGAGCTGCTGGGAGAGATACTAATCAGAGATAACTTATGGTTAGTTCCATATGGACCCATGGGTACTGGAACTAACTCTAGGCACCTTGCCACACTGCTATGGCTCTCGGACTGCCTGGGTCTGAGAGGACTTGGGGGCAGCATGGAGCCTCTGAGATAAAAGTACCCTGCTGTGCCATGTGGCCCTATGGTGCCGGCATTAGCGTGGGATAAAAGGTTACCCATTTTTAATTTTTACTGCAACACTAAGACTGGTTTTTTAAATTAAACACTCAGATAAAAGAATAGGGCACAAAACAGAGAGGCAACATGGAAAACTGATCAGTAAAGTCCAGCTCTCAACTGGACAAACCAATAAACAGACAAATTGAGGGAGAAGATTAGAGCCAAACCAGAGGACATAGAGCCGCGTTCATTTGGACTTCAGCACACGTAGTGCCAGCATGGATATTCCTGCCACCCGTGGGTGTAGGGAGCACTCTCTCTAGGACTATCTGCCCCTGGCTAGAGGCAAAATAACAAGCATCCCACAGTCTGTCCTGAAACACAATTACGAGATTTCAGTTCTCTGAGAAACTTTCAGAGAATATTTCATTCACTAATATCACCAAATGAATTTTGAGTAGTCAAAGTCAATATAAAATGTAGACAACTTTAGAGCATAGAAAATTGTCCCTGAGATTGCTAAATCAACATTTGGTAACGAGTAAGAAATGCTGGCCCTTGAGAGCCTGGAAGAATGAATCTCTTGATTATGGCAGATGGATGAGTTTCAAAGTGAAGACTGAATTTGCCCGCAGACTTCTTTCTGGCCCTAGGCTGGTTTGTCATGGAGGGATGGTACAATCTGTGCAGACTGTACCCTGGGAAGCCATAAATCTTCGTGCATTTAGAAGCTAAGATTACTCCTGCGGACTAGCTTGCCCATCAGTAGACCTGAGCCTGCAAGACAAGCTGTACCATGTGCCTCAAATGCCACAGCTGGAGAGGCGGGGCTACCTAACACATTTGGAGCCCAGGAAATCAGGAGTGCGTCCGTCCGAGACACCTGACACTGAGCTGTTTACATGATTGTGTCCGATTGTTTACTCGATCTAACCGTAAGCCGAATTCCTCCAAAGTCTTGGCCTCAGTACTTGCTTCTAGGCTCCTGACTTGAGTTATTTGTCTGACTTCCCTCGGTGATGGGTTGTGACCTGGAAGTTGTGAGCCAAGATAAACTCCTTCTTTCCCAGCTGCTTCCCCCGCCCCCCGCAACCCAACATAATATTTTTATTAATTATCTGGGTATTTTATTCACTGCACCTTGATTATATTCGATTATACTCCGTTTCCATTCCTCCCAGGTCTACGTTCCCATTTTTGCATCCACCCGCCTCAAAAAAAAAAACAAAAAACAAACAAACAAAAACAAAAACAAAACACCAGGTTCAGTTTGTGTTGCCCATGTACTCACTGGAGCATGGTCAAACTGGGGGGGGGGGGGTCCCAGAAACTGAGTTCCCCCCATCTCCCTGCCAGAAGCCATAACTGAGAAGAGCTACATTTCAACACCTTTATCATGTTTTTAAGGACTCCCTCCAATAGCTCCATGTCTGGGTTGTTTCTTTTGGGGGACGGGAGGGTGTGGGTGGCACAGAAGCCTTCGACGTCTCTCATCCTCAGTTATGAATCTGCTGCCATCGATACCACTGGCGAGGAAACTTGTCCACCCATAGGAACCAGCAGCAGCATGGGTCACGGCATCACTGTGGTCTCCAGTGGCAGCACAGACCACAGAATACAACCTGGCCTCTGGCAGCCGAACCAGTGCTAGATTGCTGTCTTTCTGCAGGTGAGGGCAGGCACGAGATAAGGCAAGGCCTGTGATTGGCCAGTGAGAAAGTAAGGCGGGGACAGTTTTTGTAAGGCGGGAGAGAGGAAAAAGAGGAAGGAGAGCCAAAATGGAGGCCGAGAAGGACAACCCAGATCCCTGTGGCCATAAGTGGTGGGCAGTTTATATCATTACCAATCGGTTGTGAGTTTATTGAGTGGACCTAGATATAAATCTGATCGCTAAACTATAAGCTTATTGAGTTTCGATTTCAGCGGGTAACTGGGAGTTGTGACTATGACCTCAGGGGGCGGATGCTGTGAATGTGAGCTCAGTCCTCAGCCAGAGAGTTGCAGGAAGGCGACTGCTGCCAGGCTCACATAGTAGCCAGCGGCAGTGTGGGATGGAGATTGGGAGCTTATCATTGAGACACTTTGCTGACTGAGATGAAAATACCCTGCAGATGCTATGTGGCCCACCCGTGCTGCCTATAATGCAGACCGGGGACTCTTCCTCTCAGATGTCCTTTGCACAGAGTCAGGGTGATCTTCCAGTTGGGCAGCGTCCATTGGGGGCACAACTTTTGAGAGCTCCATGCTGCTGTACCTTCCGTTGCCCTTGCTGGCCTTACTGCTAGTAACTGGCATCCAGTACCCAGGCACAGCCCAGGGGCTGCTGCCAATGCTCCCTTCCCACCAGTAGGGTAAGCAGCATGAGCGGCCACAGAAGCATCGGGTGACTCCATGCCCGAGGCACACAGGGCAATCATGGGATGAAGTGGCCTGGTGGTGGCCTGAGCCTCCCAGCAGCCCAAGGACCATTTCTACTGGACAGTGACATGCTTCCTTGTCTGCCTGGCTGCACGCCCATACCTGTCGCCCTCAAGTTGCTTTGTGCCATGGTGTTTATCACAGCGAGAGGAGAAAATAGAACCATGAGGTTGTGTGTGCTCACATTGGACTAGGAAGCAGCCAGTAGATCCCTAAGCACCTTACCAGTTACAGTCAGATGGGAAGTCCATGAGCTTCTTTCATTTAAGTTGCATTTCCTCTAGGTGGGGAAAAAAGATCAATAAAAAGATCTATGTGTTAAAATTAGTTGAGAAAGAAAACTTAGTTGCCGAGTTCCAATTAAAATAAACTTTAACTAAGTCCTAATATGTTGAAACCCCAAACAAGAGCTAGTAATTATGTTAAGATTCCTGCTTCTAACAGCAAGGAGCATTATATCCCCCAAGTTGAATGACGCTCAGCCCCACTCCTGGCTTGGTTAACCTGGACAAGACACGGCAGATGCAGCCTACTTTCTCCTACTAAGTTGTATGGCACATGGATAATCAAGTGACCTTAATCCCCAAAGTCATTTATTAATAGAATTTTGAGTAAGGGTTTTGGGAGTTGATTGGGTCATGAGGACAGCGACTCTTCAATTCAATCTGTTAATGAATTCATGGGTCATTGTTCTTAGGGTTTCAAGGTGGCTCAGCAGGTAAAAGTACTCATTCCCTGTTGAGCTATTTTAGATCCCTGGGACTCACAGGGTAGGAGAGAACAATTGGCTCACATTGCCTTGTGATTCTACAAACTCATGAACACCCATGTGCATCCATTCATGCGCACATGCTAAATTAATCTTTGAACATATTTCTCTATGGTGGGTTAGCTTGGAATGCCTGGAGAAAGAAGTCCTTGTTAAAGGGCGGGGGTAACAGGACCTGGTATGAAGGAAGAAGGGCAAATCATTGGGGAAAGAATGGGGGGACAAGGAAAAGCAGGAGTGGAGAGAAGGCTAAGCAACACAAAATGTGCCTGAAAATCCATATGAAACCTACTTTTTCATAAGCTTCCTAAGAAACCTGTTTAAGAGTTTGAATGGAATTACCTTGTATTTGAGAAGGGTTAGTACTGTATTTCTCCTGAAAGGCATAGACACCAAACAAAAGTCCCAGCGCCAGATGTGGAAATCTCCACCTGCATTGTTGAGCAAAGGGGTCCCCAAAATCCTAAAAACAATACAGGAATTTGCCATTGCTCTTGGTTGCAACACGGCAATAAGACCCTATTGCTAAAGACACCATGCATTTTTGTCATAGGAGACCGAAGCTTGCACTCCACTGTCTAGGTTTCACAGAGCCATAAGGTGCCATGCAGGGTCCTGAGAGAGAAGCCATCAACAGCAGTCTTTCTTAGCTGTGAACCAAACAAGCTACAATGACCAGCCTAACAAGACACACCCACTGATGACCAGCCTAACAAGACACACCCACTGATGACTAGCCTGGCAAGACACACCACTGATGACCAGCCTGGCAAGACACACCCACTGATGTAACCATGGCATGGACGATGTGGGAGTAACCAACCACTTTCTGACTGTATTTAAGGTCTACTCTACAAGACAAACTCATGCATGCCTGGTACTATAAGCCGTGACTGAGAACCCATGGCTGGGAAAACCAACGTCATGAGGGAGAACCTGTTCCTATTATTTTGATGAGTGATACAGTGTCAGACTTCCTTAGCAACGCTCACTTCTATTCCCATAGATTGGTGCATCTCTCAGCCCTCATCAGAGAAACTGCTTTTTGCAATGGATGATGGGTAATCCTGAGACTCACAAATGGCCAAAGTTCAGAGTGACCATGGAGTGTCCAGTGCTAAATGGGACATGTCTGTCACTCAAGAGAGACACAGAGACAGAGGCAGAGACACTCAGGGACTATGATAGAATAGAACACAGAAAGAAAGCAGAGGTTGTTGCTAAGTTCTGCTGAAAAAAAAAATGTTTTTTGAATGTGAAGCAGCCAGTTCACTTAGACCTCACAGCAGCTGCAGGTACTTACACAAGATCAAGCCGGTTAGCATTCCAGCATGGCTGGGGTTATGGGGGACTCACCACGTCCTGTCCCTAGCTAAGGAGGCATTGGTAGGTGGTGGCTGCTGGGTGGTGGGGTATTTTTCTTCAGGTGTATGGCTTCCTTTGGCCCCAGAGGATAATCCGACACCCATGCACACACAGGAAGCAATAATCTGACTCAGTGGTTTATAAAATAAATGTAAGAGAGAAAGAATTGGGGGGACGTGCCAAGGGAGAGTTGGCAGAGAGGCATGGTGGACTGTCTGATCAAAATACATTGCATACATATATGAAATTCTCTGAGAATAAAAAATAAAATAAACTGATCTTTCTCTGCCATGCGCACCAGCTCAGGGCTCTCCAGAGTCCTCACCAACAAGAAATTCTACAGCAGAGCCCAGTCCTAGCAGACACATCCATAAAACACTCCCACACGTAAGGTTCAAGGGGCACGGAAGAAGAGGGGACAGATAGACTGTAAAGGCCAGAGGAGCCCAGAGTTTGCTGTGAGATTGTGTCTCCTAGGAACATCAGAAGCAGTACTCATAAAGTCTTACCAACAAGAGCACCCAAATGGGAGTGGAACAAAAAGGAGACCGATGGACATGCCCAGCTGGATGGGGAAGCCCATGAGGCTCCACCCTTCACAAAGGGCTCTAGGCAACTGAGTGAAGCTGGGAGCAGGAGAAACAGCTGTCCCCAGGGAAGAGCACATACATGGGTCATCCAGTGCCAAATGATCAGCTCTGAAAACATACATACCAGTAACATTATATGAACTCAACAGCTATATTTAGTAATATATATGTACGTACAAAGACATAAATGCTTTCAATAACATTTACATTTGAAGATGAGTAGAGAAGGATTGTGGGAGAGTTTGGAGGGAAGGTGTTGTGGCAGAAAGCGGCCCTTTTCCAGACAGCTCGCCAGGCCAGCACAGCCCCACCAGAAGGTTTTATTGGAGGCAGGCGAGGAAGAGAAGAAAGAGAAAAAAGGGTCGAGGGGTTGGGTCTCTGCCTTTTATTGGGGCCATGACATAGATGCCAGGTAATCACGCACACACTGTGCACCGGTGAGGCGTGCACAGGTAAGGCATAAGCCTGGAGCGTGTGGTGGTTGCCATGGCAACAGACGCAAGAGGGGCCTTGTCGACTAGGGGTGATATCATCCCTGGATTCAGAGACTGACTGTAAAGCTGCTTCTAAGGACAACAGAAGTGGAAGGGAGAAACATTGTATTACAATCTCCAAAATATATTACGATCTCCAAAATAAGTTGAAAAAAAATTTTTTTTGTTTTTCTGATGAAATGGGCCCTTAATAAATTCTTCTTTTTTTTTTTTTATTAACATGAGTATTTCTTATATACATTTCAAGTGTTATTCCCTTTCCTGGTTTCCGGGCAAACATCCCCGTCCCCCCTCCCCTTCCTTATCGGTGTTCCCCTCCCCATCCTCCCCCCCATTGCTGCCCTCCCCCCAACAATCTAGTTCACTGGGGGTTCAGTCTTAGCAGGACCCAGGGCTTCCCCTTCCACTGGTGCTCTTACTAGGATATTTATTGCTACCTATGAGGTCAGAGTCCAGGGTCAGTCCATGTATAGTCTTTAGGTAGTGGCTTAGTCCCTGGAAGCTCTGGTTGCTTGGCATTGTTGTACATATGGGGTCTCGAGCCCCTTCAAGCTCTTCCAGTTCTTTCTCTGATTCCTTCAACGGGGGTCCTATGAAAAAATTTTTTAAAAGCATCTCCAACACATAGGCTGGGAGATAGGTAAGTTCAGCCATAGTCTACTGGTGTTGGCTCTCTGCGGTGGGGCAACAAAATCCTCAGTTCACAGACTTAAGATTTAATCAAATTATTATTAATGTTTTAACGAAGAAGTTTCCTACTAAATGCAGACTTTTACTTTTACGCCTTCCAAACTCCAGAAACCTGAGTAAACTTTTGTGTTTTGCAAGGCACCTTTGTGATGTTGAATCATAGTAACGACGAAATAAGACCTGGGCTAAGACAGGGGTTGAGCATGACTGTTTTGGACAAGTAAGATTTATGGCGATCTCCAAAGGTTCAGAGGATGGCGAGGAGGAGGAGGAGGAGGATGCGAAAAGGATGGTTAGCTGGCAAAACCACACAGAAAGGGAAATGGTGTGGCTGTGAACAGAGCCGCAGCTGGGGAGAGCCACTTGCCATGTTCAGAGCTGTATTTGCGAGCTCGGACACTCAGCACCCGACTCTGCCCGTCCTGTCAGTCACAACCTTCCTTCCCTAGATTTGAGCAGCGCTGTTGCCTGGAAACTCGCAAGGCCTGAAGGAGAAGCCCTGAACACCACCGGATCCTCACCGGCTATAGCTGTTTTTATTGCCTTTGTGGCATTTCAAGGTGAAGGTCTATGTTTACCCCAACCTTTTTGCTTCCTCTGAAATGTTTCAGACAACCTCCGTGAGGCTGTGAAGCTCCTCTTGTCTCTGTAGGACCCTGTGTTCTCGCATTCTGAACTTCCCGGAGCTGCTCTTTGGGGATCCTGTTCTTTGGGACAATGGCCAGCCCTTGGGGCTGTGGACAACTCTGATCACGTCTGCTCTTCCCTTGGTCTCTCGTATTCCGCTGCATAACTTCAGATAGGAGAACCGTGCAAAATCCGAGTTCCACAGAAATAACCAGCTTCCGCAGCTCATGTACTGAGAGCCTTCCCTGAGAAAAAGACAAGCCAGTCTCTGGCAGCTTTCACCACCTACTCCTTTTGCTCTTTGCTTAGGAAAAAAAAAAAAAGCCACTGTGGGAAAACTCACTTTGCAAGAATCCTACGCCTGAAGGGCCGTCTGGCTACTGCAGAATGCTTTCCTTTGACGGGAAAATGAACAATTTCGGAGTCTTTAAGACAATAAAAACAGTTCCTCACATTTTTTTTCCCCTCAGAAACAGGAAAAGCAGGAGGAGCATTCTGAGGGTGGGGTGTATTTAAGCATTGCCAATATGTGGATATGTGTGCATGTGTGTGTGCGTGTGTGCATGTGAATAGCAGGAAAAAGCCATTTGACTCTTCACGGCAGGTAAGGATTGAGGAATGTGCTCCTGACTCATGTATTTCCCTCTCTTACACAGGTATCAGCTTATAAAACACAGACCCCTGGGGAAATATCTCTGCTGCTCTAAGTGCGACCACAGGCGGCTGACCAGTAGGAATATGGGAAACTGAGAAATACGATCATCAATTACTCACAGGGTAGCTGTGAGTGCAAGTTCTTGACACTCCCCACTCACCTACACATTGTAAAGTAGACACCATGTGTCTTTTCCCATCGCTTTGTCTGAAGAAGAGGATGAGAACACTACATTTTTGGTTGGGTTTGAATGGATCTGAAACAATCGGTCTATGATACAAAGTAGACAGACTGCTCTCCAGTGGGCTTCTTAGACATTCTTCGTCATGGCTCCTTCCTGCCCTAGATCCAGCCATGCCACCGTCAGCAATTAAAACAGGTTGTACACACCAAATGCTTACTGACACTAAATGAAAAGGCATTTATTTGAAAACAGTTCTTTGGTAGACATATAATTTTGCCACTTATTAAGTCAAAACTAAATTTACATTCTAATGAAGAGACGGATCTGTTTATTTATTTTCACGCAAAGACTAGACTTGAGACTGAATATTTGACTCCGAAAGACAGGAAGTGTCTTTACAAACATCCAGCATTAATTGATATTTTGATTTTATAATTGTCAACGCTGAGGATTCCTGCCTCACATAAATAGATCGTACAAGATGACAAACATATGTTTAGGGACATTTCAGAAATCGTTGGAAACGCCTTCTTATTACAAAGCCAAAACTCATTTCATAGTTATTTATGCAACTCAAACAGTTTTAGAAATCCTTCTTACTCAATACGATCCAAAAACAGATTAATTATATACAAGTTAAAGAACGACAGTAGAAAATATTAAAAACATTGTTGTTTCCATAATTAAATCATTGTTTCCATAAGTGCAGAGAACTTGGCATGTACAGTAAAAACACAGCAGTTCATAGCACGTGTAATCTCCAATCTGAGCTGAAATGTTTGGGACGTGCTATTCACTAGTACTGCATGGCCTGACATGTATGGAAAGTCCAAGTATGTGTCAATACCAAGGCTGTTGGGAAGGGACATCATGCGACACAGGTACACACTGCCAGCAATGTCTCCAGTTCATTATACGTTTCTTTTGAACTAACTTTGGATCATTACATGTTCACAAACCTTTCCATGTTTCCAAACCTTTTCATGACTCTCATGATCTCCTCTGGGCTTAGGGTTCACGCTATAAGAAACTGTGGTCAACAGTAGCTACAGGGATGGGGGTAATACAGAAACAAAAAAACAAAAAAACCAAGCAAACAAAACAATCTAGAGAATGTCATTCAGCATAGACTGGAACATAAAACCAACAGCACAAGGAGAGTTCTCCTCTGTGAGAGGACACAGATCCTTTGAACTCAATGTTCAATATTCCTCCTGAACTTAAGTCTAGACTCCCCTCATTAGTAATTTGTACTTGAACGTTCTAGAAATACAGCATAACTAGAATCAGACATCTTAGTTTTTATTCATCCTCACTCCAATTCTGTGCTTCCTTCTGGGTTCATTTACTGTTCTCCATTCCTCTCAAAGCAGCTCCTGGGGCCTCTTCTCTCCTCGCTTCACTACCATCTACTGAATTTGTCCTGACACTACTGGCTTGAACTGAGGCCCACTTCCTGCCTACTGAATTACTCCAGCGTCCTTAGTCATTCATTCCCATGGCTAAGCCTCAGAAAACCACCCTGTCTATAAAGAGATTATGTCTAGATTTCTTGGGTAAGAATAGCTGACACTTGCTCTGGCCCTCCCTTCCCAAGCTGGCTTTATCCTTCCTTGTCTCCCATGTTAGGCAGACATGACAGCAACAAGTACCTGCTTAGAAGATGCTCAGAGATCACTAGCACTCACCCCTTTGCGTGGTTCGTCCATATAGACTTGCTATTTTGTGCCAATACCATGGCAGAAACAAGAGTACACCGTTGCCAAGGTTAGGTTGTCAATGTGTTATTTCCTCGAAGGGACTTCTTTCTCCCTTCTTCCTTTCTTCCTGCCTCCGTCCTTGCTCAGATGGGGACCATGCTATTTGAGTGATCTATAGAGAGGTCTTTGTAACAAGAGATGAACACCTCAGCTCATAGCAGCATAAGCAAGCACAGCCCCTTCTCAGACCTTGACTACCACCTCACAAAGCCCATTATGTCCAGCCACGCCGTTAAAGCTATCACTGTGAGATCCCAAACACGCATGGTGAGACCATCATAATCAGAGAGCGACAGTAATGCCATGGTATATAACTAATTCAAATGTCATCTCCATTGATGTCTCCTGTCCCTACCCCATCCACAGTACATCCCTACCGGCCACTTAGCTAAAAATTAACACTATAAATCTCTTCCTTATGTCCTTTGCCAGATCACCCGGCACTCGCCTCCATTACATTAGTCACATAGCCCTGTGTGGCAGGCTGAGTAAAGGTTACATAACACATGCCCATCTGAATCCTCAGGCCTTCAAACATTGCCTTATATGGTAAAAGGGACTTTGTGATTTGATTACGTTAAGGATCTCGAAACGAAGAGATTGCTCTGGATGACCTTGTGATATGATTACACTAAGGATCTCGAAACGAAGAGATTGCTCTGGATGACCTGACGAATTCAATGTCTTCACAAAGATCCTCAGAAAGAGGTAGAAGACGAGAAGGCTGAAGAAGCAGAGCCTTGTGGTGAAGAAAGGGCCTATAAACCAAGAACATAGGTGGTCACTGAAATTAAGAGCCTCCTGGTACCTAGTTTTCATTGAATAAGATACATTTTGGATTTCTGATCTCCAAAACTGTTAGAGATCACATCACAACCCTGAAAGCCACACAGGTCTTTTTATAAGGCAGTAAACTGTGGATAATTTCTGACGCTAAGAATGAAAATCCCAAGCTCCCTCTTCTCCTTTGTTCCCCCAACAAAACCCACAGATGCCACCATCAGCCCCCTGGAACACTGCCACTGAACTCGGTACTCAGGAAAAGCGACCAGTCAGATAAATCAAACAATTTAAATCATTGAAACTATGCCTTAAAAATAGTCATACTTCTGGGATTACAGAGTGCTTTGATGTGCCGTGAACAGACATAACTGTGTGGGTTCCTCACATTGAGTCCTGGCTAGACCGAAGTGTGTGTACTATTAGGTATTATGATCTCATGGGACCACCATCATGATCTATCACAGAAACTTCTTCAGGTTGTGCAAAACTCTATTTCATTCTACAATTGGATGTAATTGCTTCCTTAAAGACATTTTGTTCCATGGTGCACTGTCGCTTATTGTGTTGGGTCAGACAGATCCAGAATTCCTGAATAAGAGTTAGAAACAATCTCGAAAGCCACCTTCTGGAACAAGAAAGAATGTTTGCAGCCATCCTGGGTGTGGCTGGTTGGACTTCTCTATAGATCTTCCTTCCCCTAAGTACAAAGCTTAAAAGCAGGTGACTAAATTCGGCCATAGTCTAGGGACGAAATACGAGTGCTGGGGACGAGTCAAGTGCTGGGATCTGAGTGGTGGCCTGGATCTGTGGTCACTGGCATCTGATCTTACTGAGGACATAACCGCTCATTGTCCCCAGCTCATTGTGAGATCTTGGAAAAGCTACACATTCTGAGCATCTTTGTCTATAGAAACAAATATTTGATTGAGAGTCGTTCAGGATTACATTCAACAAATATTTACTGCACACCTGGCACATTAAAGATAATGGTGTAGGCGTTGAGATTAAAAATATAAACAGAACACCCTGCTCTTCTGGGTTTTAGTGGGAAAATTAAACAGCAAATAGAACAAACTACCAGAGCGCAGAGCAAAGGTGATGGTGAGTGCCACAGACACAGTACAACAGAGAAGTCAGGACTGAGAAGGTAGGACGCAGTGGGTCAGAGCGTTTGCTCTCCTGGTGTGGGGACCTGCGTTTGAATCCCCAGCACCCACATAAAAAGTTGAGCATGACTAGGTGTGTACCCCAGCATTGGGGCACTAACTGGTGCATCCTGAGAAGTGGAGGGAGCTCGAGGAAACACCTGGCAGCCTGCTCTGATCTCTACATGGGCACCCACACATGGGGATGTGCACCCACACATTGCCATGAATGCACTGCATGCATGTACACACATGCGCACACATACACACACATGCACACATGCACACACATGTGCACACACATGCACACACACATACATATGCACACACATACATGCACACATGCATACACACATACACATGCACACACACATGCACACATGCATACACACATACACATGTACACACACATGCACACATGCATACACACATACACATGCACACATACACACACATGCACACATGCACACACATACATGCACACATGCATACACACATACACATGCACACACATACATGCACACATGCATACACACATACACATGCACACATGCATACACGCATACACATGCACACACACATGCACACACACAGAGACAGTGCAGAACACAGCTGAGGAACATATGATCGTCTTGACTCATGGTGCTGGAGGGGTGGCTCAGTGCTTACATGTGCTACCTTAGTACGGGACTCAAGCTTGAATCCCAGTACCTGTGTCAAAAGCTCATAATAGCCTCCACCTCCAACTCCAGGGGATCTGATGCCCTCCTCTGGCCTCCGTGGGCATCAGTAGATAGTTACATGTGCTCATATGGGACACATATACAAACACGTAATTTCTTTAAAATAAGATTAATATTTTAAAAAAAAACCTTTAAACTTCACATTCTTCTAGGCCACACCAAAGATACAAAAAGCCATATATTAGTTAAAACACCAACTACTGAATATGGGGGAAAGGGCTGTGCTCTGTGAAGATAGATGGCTGTTGGAAAGTCAGACCCAAGAGATGAGAGCTGGACGGGGTGTGAGACCCCGAGAGGCCCAGGTGGTGAAAGTTACGGTGTTGGTCAATAAACACGTATGATTGAGCTGATGGCATTCGCCAGCTTCACCCACAGACGTTATTCTGTCCTTCAGCAGACTGGGAGACCAAGTGTGTGCCCTTCCCACTCAGGATGCTGATGCAAGAGAATCAAGAAGAGGGAGGAGGGGGCAAAATACCCTAAGATGTAGCAGACCCGTGTATATCTCACAGACAGAGGGAAAGCATCCAAACTACAACCCTTTTAAGTAGAAAAGATAGGTGAGAGCTGAGCTTTTCCTGATGTTCTGATGACTGCCAGGGTCAAGGCCTGGGTTGCTAGAAGCCACCTCAAAGTATGTTCAGTTTTCACCATGCGTGGCTTCACCCCGAAGGTCTGTGTGGCTCTCAGTCAGGACTCCTTCCTGTGTGGGAGTTTTGGTACAAACTCAGTTTGTCTCATTATGCCCCGAAAGTGTGGACATGTTAGGTTGCAGAGTTCTTCTGATTTTCTCTGGTATGCTACACAGGGGCAGATCTGCATGAAGGTCTGGCTGAAGGATTCCTCTGTAGGAAACCATGCTTTGATTTCCCCTCCCCTGAGGAGGAATTTCCCATTGTAAAATCGTCAGTAAGAATAGAACCTGGAAGTCCCCAAACCTAGGAAGAACATTCCACCCTAGCTCTATCCTAGGAATAAAAATAACTGACTGGTGTAAAAGTGTGGGAGAGGCTTGGACACACCAGTCTGTAACACATCTGGCCAGGGCCACCTGTTTACAGGGCAGGAAAAGCCACCCACACCTACCCAGCCACTGCTCTTTAAAATGGTAGGAGATTTTCCTAGAAGGTTTATTAGTTTGCCTTTCCCAACCCAACTGATCGTAAAACCAGCTGGGTTGCCTCCTGCTTAGATAAGACTTTATTTTTCAAACCTGTTTTTGGCTTACAGGAAAACCGAACAGAGGATGCCTGTTTCCTATAAATTCCTGGCCTTGTGTGCACGCCCCTGTGTTTCCATAGCTCCCACCACAGTGGTAATTACAACCGATAAACCAGCATGCATACATCATTATTCCCCAAAGTCCATTTATGAGGCGGTGTGTTCTTGGTGCCTACAGTCTTTGGGTTAGGAAAACTTTATAAAGATAAGGAGACACCAGAAGTTTCACCAACCCTAAAAAGTTCTCTTGGCTTTTCTTTCTCCTCATCTCTGTTAACCAGACATTCATTTCTTCTCTAGTTTCCCCTTTTACAGAATAGTGGGCTCTACACAGTTGGAGTTCTACACAGCCGTCCACAGGTGTTACACTTTAGAGCAGCTTCTCACACTTAGCAGTGTGCACCGTGCAATTTCCCCGCCCCGGGGCTTGTGACTCATCCCTCTACAGCACAGAGTACTGGCTGCTGTTGTCTGGGTGCACCACAGCTCACCCACACATCCTCTGCAGGACCTCTCTGCCTCTCCAAGGCAGAACGACTTTTTAAATAAAATTGCTAAAAACATCACCTCTGTGTTCCCGTCTGGATATAAGCTTCCAATTCCTTTGGGTAAACAGCAAGGAAGAGTGGGACATCTCTGGATGGAAGTTCACTTACTTGTCTCCCAGAGTGCCAGGGTTTTCACTCTCCACAGGGATGCAGGAGAGCTCCAGGGGTTGAACTTACTTCCTGTCCTTTGATGTGAGAGTTGCAGATTTTAGCCATTTGAACAGGTAGCCCTCTGCGTTCTACTTACATTTCCTAGATGATGTATTATGTGAGGCACCTTTTTGTGTGTTTGTTTTCCATTTGGACGTCTTGTAAAGCAAGGCATCCATGAGGGTCTTTGACCCACAGTTTGTGATTTTTGCTTGTCCTTGAGGCTTAAGAATTCTTTATATGAGACAGAGCAGATATTTTTTACATTTTTAATGTTATCACTTTTACCGGGTTTCCCCTCCAGAAACCTGCTATCCTAGCCCCCTTCCCCCTGCTTCTATGAGGGTGCTCCCCCCCATTCCCTCCCACCTCCCGGCCCTGGCATTTCCTCGCACGGGGGTATCAAGCCTTGCCAGGATTAAGGGCCTCTCCTCCCATTGATGCCTGACAAGGCCATCCTCTGCTACACATGCGGATGGAGCCATGGTCCATCCCTGTGTTCTCTTGGGATGGTGGCTTAGTTCCGGGAAGCTGGCAGAGCAGATGCTTACACTCAACCAACCAATGGGCTGGAGTTGGGGACCCCTGTGGTTGAATTAGGGAAAGGCTGGGAGAAGCCTAGGAGAGCAACCCCATAAGAAGAACTGGCAGTCTTGACTAACCTGGACCCCTGAGCTCTCTCAGCCTGAGCCACCAACCAGGCAGCATGGCCAGCTGGTAGAGTGCCCCCCCCCCCACGTACACAGCAGAGAACTGCCTGGTCTGGCCTCAGTGAGAGAAGATGCACCTAAGGAGTGACTTGAGGCCCCAGGGAGTAGAGAGGCCTGGAGGGGGAGTGGGGTGGAGGAGTTGGGGGTGGAGGGGTGGGAGGTAGGAGGCATCCACTTGAAGACAGGTGGGAGGAAGAATGGGATGAGGAACTGTGGGAAGGTGAACCAGGGGGGAGGTAATGACTGGACTGTGAAAATATAAAAAATAATTTAAAAAATTCTTTATTTTAGAGATGATCCATCCTCAGAAGAGCTTTCAATAACTAATTTATCTCAGTGTTTTTGTCTTATTTTATCATTCTCCAGAAATTACCTTCTGCCAGACAAATTTTTAAATTTTAAATTTAATCATGTATTTCTTGTGACCTTGTACATACTTGTCAACCTTTTGCTTTTTTCCCACAGATGATGGTACAATACTTAAATTTAAAGTCATCAGAGATGCCTGGCATCATCTAGGGTACTCATAGTTCTTGTCGATTTATCTGCCTTGAGCTAACTTTTTGAGAAAGAGATAAAGTCTATGTCTAGATTCATCATTTCACAACCAGATGCCTCATTTTTGCAAGGAGATTAAGTTCGTTTTGCTGCTTTTGACTAAATATCAGTTGATTACGTGTACAGATCTATTTGTTGTCTCTGTCTGCTATTCTTCTGATCTATTTGCCCATCGATGACAACACCCAGTCTCGATTGGTCAAGTCTCCCAGTAAGTCTTGAAATAAAGTAGTGCTTTGTTCTCTAACTTTGTTCTCCTGCCTCTGTTTGCGTAAGAGTCGAGACTCTTCTTCTTCTTTTTTTTTATTATTATTAATTTGAGTATTCTTATTTACATTTTGAGTGTTATTCCCTTTCCCGGTTTCCGGGCAAACATCCCCATAATCCCTCCCCCTCCCCTTCTTTATGGGTGTTCCCCTCCCCATCCTCCCCCCAATGCCACCTTCCACCCAACAATCACATTCACTGGGGGTTCAGTCTTAGCAGGACCAAGGGCTTCCCCTTCCACTGGTGCTCTTACTAGGATATTCATTGCTACCTATGAGGTTGGAGCCCAGGGTCAGTCCATGTATAGTCTTTGGGTAGTGGCTTAGTCCCTGGAAGCTCTAGTTGCTTGGCATTGTTGTTCATAAGGGGTCTCGAGCCCCTTCAAGCTCTTCCAGTTCTTTCTCTGATTCCTTCAACGGGGGTCCTATTCTCAGTTCAGTGGTTTGCTCCTACCATTCGCCTCTGTATTTGCTATATTTTGGCTGTGTCTCTCAGGAGAGATCTACATCCGGCTCCTGTCGGCCTGCACTTCTTTGCTTCATCCATCTTGTCTAATTGGGTGGCTGTATATGTATGGGCCACATGTATGGGGCAGGCTCTGAATGGGTGTTCCTTCTGTCTCTGTTTTAATCTTTGCCTCTATATTCCCTGCCAAGGGTATTCTTGTTCCCCTTTTAAAGAAGGAATGAAGCATTCACATTTTGATCATCCATCTTGAGTTTCATGTGTTCTAGGCATCTAGGGTAATTTGAGCATTTGGGCTAATAGCCACTTATCAATGAGTGCATACCATGTGTGTTTTTCTGTGATTGGGTTACCTCACTCAGGATGATATTTTCCAGTTCCAACCATTTGCCTACAAATTTCATAAAGTCGTTGTTTTTGATAGCTGAGTAATATTCCATTGTGTAGATGTACCACATTTTCTGTATCCATTCCTCTGTTGAAGGGCATCTGGGTTCTTTCCAGCTTCTGGCTATTATAAATAAGGCTGCAATGAACATAGTGGAGCACGTGTCTCTTTTATATGTTGAGGCATCTTTTGGGTATATGCCCAAGAGAGGTATAGCTGGATCCTCAGGCAGTTCAACTTCTTTTGCATTTGAATTTCACAATAAAGTTGCTGGGATACCAAAATAGATTGCAGGTTTCTCTACTGGGGTTGCCTTGAGTCTGTAGATCAAGAGGAGAGAAGATGAGTTTTCTGCGGGATCCCTCCAAACGCTACAACCACCAGGAGAACAATCCACATGAGGTAAGAAGGAAATTCAGTTCAACAAGACTTAGTTATATGGTACTAGTTCAAACTCAGAATTGGACACTGGGCAGATTATTTTAGACATATTTAACTAGAGTACAATTTTGGAGAAAAAGAGGTTTTGGGTAACAATGATCTCAATTCCATGAGCACCATAAGGCTTAAGGGATGACCGCACTGATACTCTTTTGCGAAAACAGAACCCGTGAAGATGGGTCTATAGCATAAAGGCCTGGTGTGCTCTCAGTCATACAGAGGCAATCGGGCTGTAAAGAACATGTGACATCTCCCCTAAAGATAGTTCTTTTGCCTGAGAATCAAGCTAAAGGAAGATAAAAGTCTAGGGAGAAAAGATCTGGGATAAGCACTCTGGGGAATTGAGAGAAGGCCTGGCCCCACAGACAGCAGAGATCACCACGTCATTAATTCCATCCACTAAGTCTTTGTGGTGAAAAACAGGTAGGTGTACGACTCTTCCATTGAAGAGGAAAGCATGTGTGATAACATTCTAGGTTATCTGTGAGCATAAGGACTTCATGCCCTTCACAGTTTTCCTCTCAGTTTATTCAGATGCTCTGTGATATATGTTGGTGTTGGGGCTTCCTGAATACGCATCATAGTTTGCTACGTTTATGCCCATCTCACTCTTCAGTGCTAATACAAAGATACTGTATATCATTCTCAAATTCCACTAGTCCATCAGTGGCCAACAGGAAAACAGGTGGCTTTCGCACACAGTCCTTGAATTCAGCTATTTGACCATCATTGTTTATACAAGAGAAACTTTGGGAAAGGCTCTTCAGCACTGCAATCCATGCAAGCACTTCACGTCCTGCGCAAACGAGTGCAATTTGATTGCCTCCTTCTCAACCTTCTCTCTTTGTGTCTTAATACATATCCATGAACATTGGTTTCACCGTCCCAAAGCAATGGCAAATGGGAAAATCTTGCCTCGTTCCTAATCTGGTGGGAAAGCGTCAGGTTTCCCATCATTAACTATCATGGCAGCTGCAAGTTCTTACTACATCTTCTGTGCTGTTAAGGAAGTCCCCGTGTTTCTATATTAAGTATTTATTTTTTATCGTAAGTGAGCATTGGATCTTTTTCAAGTGCCTTTTCTGCATTCATTGGTGGTAAGGGTAATGATGACCTTGTTGTATTGATGTGATGGTTTATATTAGTTCATTGCCTGAGACGCGGTCTCAAATAGCTCCAGTTGGTCCCAACTCCCCATATAGCTGAGTTTGACATTGAGCTACTGGTCTTCCTGTCATTGTCTCCTGGCTGCTGGGATTACATGAGTGAACCACCACATGCAGACTGGGTGTTAGGGTTTTATGTATGTTAGGAAAGTATTATATCAGCTGAGCTACATCTGCAGCTCAGAATTAATTCTTATTACCCTTGCATATCTGGAATCAATATTACTTTGTGCATACTTCTTTGTATACACTTTTGCACTCATCTCACCAATATTGTTTTGAAGGATTCGTTTCTACACTTACAGGAGCTGTTGGTGCCCAGCTTCTTGGCTCTGTGATACCTTCGCCTGGCTCTGGGAAGTATTCCCTGCTTCTGTTCTCTAAGACAGATGTATAGATAATTGCATATGTATAAATGTATATGATGTCCCCCATAGCTGTCGTAAGCTCGCATGGTGCTTTCTGCTTCCGCGGTTATTAGTGATTTATTCGGCTTCTTGAACAGATTGTAGCTTTCAGAGACTTGGTTTAGGCTCTAGGTTACCGACCTTGAAGCCGTGGCCTTCCTTGCCTTTACAGTTGCTTTAAGGGTGAGGAGAGTCTCAGGGATGGCTCTCCTTCATCTCTGCCTGTAGGAGTCGGACCTCTCTCACCTCTTCGTAGTTAACTCGGCCAGCACGGTATTGATTCTTATGATCAGTTTCATAAAGGTTGCTTCCGGGTTGCTTGGTTTCCACTGCCTCTCCATTTTCATGTTCACTGATGCCAGCCCTGCCTTACGGACTCATTTACTTCCTTACTTCTTTTGTCATCCTCCCACAGATTGGCTTTACTCCTTTTTCCTTAGGTAGATGCCTAGATGATTGGCTGCACATCTATCTCTTCGTAATATGCATTCCTTGTTATAGGTGCCCTCTCATTCCTACTTCACCGCGCTCCAAAAAGTCTCATGTTGTATTTTCATTCTCATTCAGTTTAAAATATAGCTTGAATTTTTCTCTTAAGATTCCATTTTTCTTTTTGCCCTGTGTGCTCTTCGCGAACTTTTTTTCTAGCTGCCTATTGCTGAGTTCTAACTTAATTTTATTGTACTTTAATTGACTGTTTTAATTTAATTGCAATGATTAATTTTAAGTTATTTTGACTGTCAATGTCTTGTGGCCCGGTATGGGGTCAGTCTTGGCGAATGTTTCGAGTAGGTTTGAGATGGACATGTATTGGGTAGTCATTGGATGAAATACTCTATCTTTCCATTGTGTCCAACTAATGGTGGTGACACTGACTTTAAGTCCACACTGACTCATTTTCAACCAGCCAACTTGTCCATTTACCATAAAAGGAAATAGGAAACTCCAGCTACAGCACACACGACAGCCATTCTAGCCATTCTAGCTCTGCTGGGCGTCGCCTTGTGCACCGTGCTTAGGCTGTACAGGTACAGTATGCAGTGCTTCTTCACAGCTTTTGTTTGCTCTTGCAATGAAGTCTGATCCATCTAAAATTAATACTGCTAATTCCACTGTATGTGTTTTAGTATTAATATGGCATATCTTTCTCTATCCATTGAATTAGTATATTTCTATCTACTTATAGATTATATATATATATATGCCTTTATCTTTAGTAGGTTCCTTGTAGATGGCCCACCCTGATAACACCTGTCTTTTAATGGTTCATTGCAGGGTTATTAGGATCCCGGGTCCACCCTCTTAGGGCTCAGCTGCTTGGGGAGGCAGGACTTGGGAAGTATGACCGGGCTTACCCCATGCTGTTCTGGGAGGGTGTCAGGCCATAGGGAAGCCCGGGGACATGGCTCTGGGAGTAGGGAAGTACAGTCTGAGACGTGGGACACAGTTGGAACTGGCTTGGGGAGCCCCTGGATGCCTTGGAAGAGCTGAGAATGGAGTGCCTCACCCCAGGCTGGATCTAGCCCCGAGGCTGGGCCAGGGTTGGGGGTGGTAAGGGAAGAGCTCCAGCCGGTCCCGGAGAGGTTCCTTGACTTGAAGGCTGTAGGCTTGGTCATGGCTGCGGCTGGAATCACAGAGAGGCAGCCTTCTATGGGAGATTAGACGGTGACTCTGTAGGCAAAGGCCTTCTCCATGGCTCCCCATGGCAGATCCCAATGAAAAGAGGCAGTCCATGGTTTTAAGGCATTTATTGTCATGATGGAAAGTGGATGAGTAAAACCGTACCCCACTCCTTGGGATAGGCCTGAGATTAAATACCTTTTGCAAGGAGGAGTGTCTGGGAAGGGAATTTATTGGCTAAGCCTCCAGACCTCTAGGTACGTCATCAAAATGGAGATCTGTCTTAAGCCTATGTGTCCACAGGTCACATCCTCTACATGTGGAGGGACTTGGGGCATTGTCCTTACATGACTGATGACCACAAGTCTATGGGGGTGCTGCGACTAGTGACAGGACCCTGGTGCCCAGGAGTCAGGTGAAGCACCATCCCTTCAGGGTCTCCGGGGCCTCTAGCCTTAGCTCAACCAGGAACCAGGCTGCCTCTCACAGTCCCACAGTTCATTTAGATTTTTGATGCTCAAGATAATTGTTAACGGGTTGGGGATTTAGCTCAGTGGTAGAGTGCTTGCCTAGGAAGTGCAAGGCCCTGGGTTCGGTCCCCAGCTCTGAAAAAAAGAACCAAAAAAAAAAAAAAAAGATAATTGTTAACATAGTTATAGACATAATTGTTAAAATAGTTTTCGACAGCCTGGAGTCTGTCAGTCAAATTAAAAATACAAAGAATAAATCATAACTGACTTTCATATATTCCTTTCTAGTTTATGTTATTGGTCTTTTTGCTAAAGAATTTTAAAAATATTTCTTAAAAGTCATTTGTAATGGCAAGAATTTTCCTCAGTTTTTGAACTGAGAAAACTTTGTTTCTGCTTCAGATTTGAAGAACTACGTGATACAATACAGAAGTGTAGATGATTTTTTGTGCCTATAATCATTCAAGTGGTTCACTATCCTGGCCTCCTGATTGTAAAGTTTCTATAAAGAAGATTAGCATCAACCTGACCCAGGTGTCTACCTACACAGGTGAGTTTATTTCTATGCCTTCTTCAGGGTGTTTTCCTCCAACTTAACTTCCTGTCATCAAGTGGCATGTCTAAACAAAGTTTTTGTCTGAGAGTTTGTGTGTGTGTGTGTGTGTGTGTGTGTGTGTGTGTGTGTGTGTGTGTGTGTGTGTTTCTGGGTTGGTTGATGGGTAGAGTTTGTTTTTGTTTTTGTTTTTTGTTTTTTGGGGGTTTTTTTGTTTTGTTTTTTTATCTTTTTGATCCTCTAAGATCCCCACATTATAGGCAAAAGGAGATGTATTCCTAGATGCTTTGGTCACGTGGACTTCAAGATGTGACCCAACCATTCTGTAAAGAACACTTGCAGTCTGAGCCTACAGGGACCTGCCTAGAGTCATCAGGGCTTCTGCTCTCTGTACCTGAATGATTCTGGTTCTGCCACAGGAACAAGCTGAGGGCGGTAAGTCACCAAACCGGACGATCAGTTCAGGGTTCAAGAGAAGGCACCTGTACCTGCGGGGTTGACACTTTGTGCCCCTATCTTGTGGGATGAGCTTGCTTTGCTCTAGGCAAGAAGGAGGCCAAGTATATCAACAATGCCTAGAAAGGAAGGAGAGAGGTATCGTTGGGTCCATGGGCCACTTTTTCCCAAGATCACTCTTATGAACCAGTAAATTCAATTTTTTTGACGTTAAGATGTTTGAGATAACAATTGCGGTAACTTGCAGCCAGAATGTTCTAGCTAAGGAAAAAAATCCATAATTTTTTTAGGGATTTGTGGGCTGAAGAGATGGCTCAGTGCCTAAGCGTACTGGCTGTTCTTCCAGAGGTCCTGAGTTCAATTTCCAGCACCCACACGGTGGCTCACAACCATCTGAAATGGGATCCGATGCCCTTTTCCTGTGTGCATGAAGGTGTCATACTCATATACATAAAATAAATATTAAGAAAAAGAAGAGTGACTGGTTAGTTAATAAATATGTGGGACATACAAAATGACCACAATGATTAAAAATAAGAAAAATTCAGTTGTATTCTAGTACTTAGGTAGCTTACTGTTTATGTATATAAAATATATTCTATGGTTTGTTTTTTTTCAACTCTTTCTTCTTCTGTTTCACTTCTTTTGACTGTTAGTTGATTTCTGGAAGCCAGCTGAAGGAATAGTTACCATCCTGTTAGTTGGATCCAGGACTGGGCAAGTCTCTCGGTTCTGATCTAGCTAATGACAATGGAATGAATATTAATGTGCTTTCATGCACCTTCTTCCTGCTTTTCTCATCAGTGTAAAGAAGCATAAACAGACCTACCTCCACTGCTGAGCCAACCAACCCTATCCTGTCCTACAGAGTCAGTGAGAGACGCGTATGCACAACCAAAGGAACTTCCTATCAGGGTAAACTGTATTGGCAGGACATTTTGTTGTCTTACTAGTTTACCTGACATAACTTGAGAGAAGAAGGGGTCCCTATTGGAGGAGTTAGAGAAAGGATTGAAGGACCTGAAGGGGCTTGCAACCCCATAAGAACAACAATATCAACCAACCAGAGCTCCCAGGACTAAACCGCCATCCAAAGAGTACACATGGAGGGACCCATGGCTCCAGCCACATATGTAGCAGAGAATGGCCTTGTTGGGCACCAATGGGAGGAAAAGCCCTTGGTCCTGCCAAGGATTGACGCCCCCCCCCCCGTGTAGGGGAATGTCAGGTGGGGAAGGGGTGGGTAGATGGTGGGCAAACACTCTCATAGAAGAAGCAGGAGGGGGAAGGGGCTAGGAGGCTCATGGATGGAAAACTGGGAAAGGGAATAACATTTGAAATGTAAATTTAAAAAAATCCAATAAAAAAAGGCAAAAGAAATGTTAGTAAAGGAGATGCCAAAAAAGTGTTAAAAAAAAAAAACAAAAACTTGAGGTAAGAAACATTTATAGTTCGTGATGTTTGTCCTGAGTCATGAGGCAGACTATCGAAGTGGTGGAGGGCAGAGGGAGCAACAGAAAGCAGCAAGGGAAGAGCTACCCAAGGATCAGCACACAGCGGTCTTCTCCCTCCACCAAAAGCACACTTTTGAAAGTTCCAGCATCTGCAAAAGAAAAAAAAAAAAGGAACCACCGTACCCAAACGGTGACAGATGTGTCCAGAATTTAACCAGTCAATGAGAAAAGATCAAAAACCAAACATTACTGTCTAAGCATCATGATTTGGGAATGGTTGGGTGAGAACTCTATTCCGGCCTCTCTGCAGAGGTACTGAATGACTGAGTCGAACCAGCGAGCCAGAGTGCAGAGCGAGCCTTGACAGGCAGGCAGAGCTTCAAGTACTACCACTTCTGATTACTCGGGCTACAGAGACGCTCCGTTCAAAAGTCACTTTAAAAGAAGCCATTTTTGAGCTCGGACTTAGAACAGGACTTGGCTCAGCCCTTGTCAGAGACCTTTCCTCTTGACGTAGATGGGAATTAGGGTTTTGTAGAGAATTAGGGTTTTGTGGGGAATAGAAAGTCGGGAAGAGCCAAAGGTGGTGGATGATGCTGTGGGACCAGGGACTGGGAAGTGGGGGGAAGTAAAGATGGAGTCCACGATGGCCGGGATTCAGACTCCAGAGACCAGCATCAGAATGTAGATTAACTTTATTGTTTATTATACAAACTTACATATAGCTTTTAGCCACCTAGTGTATGTTTATGTATCCACGGGCAAATTGGGGTACAACCTGTGTTGTTTAGCCAAACCTGACTTGCCGGTCCAGGAGCGAACAGGGGAGGGTCCCATCGCCCGGGGAGATTTCTATGAAGACCGGAAGCAGTCACTGCCCTGTCCTTGGGTCCTTTGTGTTGTGGCACAGGTATACCCGTTGCCATGTCTGATCATATACTGTGTACAGTGGATCAGAGCTCTGCAAGGAGTCGCAGGAGCTTATGGTACCTCACTCTCCATCCCTATTTCCTCTACCTGGTTTATCTCCACATCCCCCACACGACCGCAAGGAAGCAGCATCTTCCAGACACAACAGTATCTATGCCAGTATAAACTCACAGAGACCCTGGCAGCACAAATGAGGCTTACACTGGTTAGAAAAGGCAATCTCCCAGCACCGAGTAGAGGAATCGAACACAAAGAAGCCAGTTGCAATTGATACTTGCTGGGAAAGGGAAAACAGTTTTCTCCAGTGGACTGTCACTAAGTTTATCAACCACACTCCAGGGCAGGCACCACAAAAGGGACTTGGTGTTTTGGACACTCTTTTGTTTTATTTCAATCGTCCTTCCTCCTTCTTTCCTTCCTTTCTTCCTTCTTTCCTCTTTCCTTTTTCCTTTCTTTCTTCCCTCCTTCCTCCCTCCCTTCTTCCTCCTTCCTCCCCTTTCCCTCCCTTTTTTTGTTACTTTGTTCTGGTTTTTGGTATGAGGGAGGGAGAGAGAGAGAGAATACATGAAATTTGTGAGGTAGAGAGATGGGAAGGATCTGAGACGAGTTTGGGGAGGGGAAGAAATATGATCAAAATATAGTTTATGAAAATGTTTTAATTAAAGTAGAGAAGCTATTCTTGGAGAGGGATTCCCGGCAAGAAAGTCGAGGGTGGCCACAAATCATGGCAGGTTAAAGATCAGCTCACAAGTATGACCTCACTCCCCTCTGAGGTGGGGTAGCCTCTAAGGAGGTGGATTTAGTGACATGGAAGTCTGAGGAAAGCAGGAGTCATAACTTTCTAGATCAGGGAAGTAACAGAACAACGCACATCTACCTACCAGCTTCTGGAATCAATAAGAAAAGTTAAATGTCTCTTAAAAATGTGCAACTTTCAAAAATTTGCAAAAAAGAAAAAATGTATTTCAACGCATGTAGCCACCAGCAGTCAAAGACAAACTGATCCTTTCTGGCACTGATGGGCCAGAAAGAGAGATAAAATGGACTGAGTCACAGGCAGGATGAAGTTCTATTTTCAGAAACCAGCAGCCCTCAATGCAAACCAAAAGGCAAGCAGTGTGCATGCATTTGCTCAGAGACCAAGGCCCACATCAATCCCTCTGGTCACAGCTGCTTGCAGAGATAACAAAGCCCCATCTTCCCATCAGAGGAACTGCGATGCACATTGCATGACAAGATAGCCTTTCCACAAAGCAAGCTTATGCTGACAGTCACACTGCCTCTGTGTTAAGAATCTTTCCACACTATCTGCAACCTCAAATCATCCCCCCACTCCAGAAGTCCCTTTGACACACTAATACTTCTGGACGTAATTTTCTTTCTAGAATTTCTCCTGTTTTAGCTGCTAATTGGAGCAAGACGTAGATCTCCATATATATAATCTGAGTTCAAAAATCTGTCTTTTCCCCAACACTTAAACTAAGATTTCTTTTATCCCAGGTTATCCTTTCATCCACATTCAGCCAGCCAGGTGAGTGACAGGCAGGTTCTGTGGAAACAGAGTCAGATGAGATATTACGGATCTGCCTGCACCTCTCCAAGCCTCAGGTTGTACTGGGAATTAGAAGTAATGTGTGTAATTGCCTATAATTGCTCAACAAATAACTTATTGCTTTAATTAATGACTAGAGGGGAAGACACGCCAGAACACTGAAGGTTACAGAGCTCTGCGGCCCATGCTGTGATATAAGGAAGGGCAGGAGTTACAGGAGGGCTTAAAATCAAGTTCTGGGATATTGAAAGTGGGTCCTAAGAACAAAGGTGTGAGGGTTACACAAACCAACCAAACAGCCAACAAACCAACCAACCATCCATCCATCCAACCAACCATCCATCCATCCAACCAACCATCCATCCAACCAACCAACCAACCAACCAACCAACCATCCATCCATCCAACGAACCAACCAACCATCCATCCAACCAACCAACCATCCAAACAACTATCCATCGAACCCACCAACTGTCCAACTAACCAACCAACCAACCAACCATTCATCCATCCAACCAACCAACCAACCAACCAACCAACAAACCAACCAACCAACTGTCCAACCAACCAACCAACCAACCATCCAACCAACCAACCATCCATCCAACCAACCAACCAACCAACCAATCAACCAACCAACCATCCATTCAACCAACCAACCAACCAACCAACCAGCCATCCAACCAACCAACCAGCCATCCAACCAACCAACCAACCAACCATCCATCCATCCAACCAACCAACCATCCAACCAACCAACCAACCAACCAACCATCCATCCAACCAACCAACCATCCATCCAACCAGCCAACCAGCCAACTAACCAACCAACCAACCATCCAACCATCCAACCAACCAACCAACCAACCATCCAACTAACCAACCAACCAACCAACCAACCAACCATCCAACCAACCAACCAAAACAAACAAATGAACACAAAAACTTGACAACGAAAAGTTCTGAGTGCATAATGATCAAAATATTAATTCAAAATAAAATTTGAACTGAGATGAGGTGATGCTGACAGAGCTTGCATGGCTTCCCTGCAGCCCTGGCTCTGAACAAACCGTATGACATGCGAGCCCTCCCCCAAGGCTCAGTGAACACGGAAGAAGAGGGGACAGAAGGCTGTAAGAACGGGAAGATGAGAAGGAGAGCTGTGAGAAGCCTGCCTTTTGGACGTAGCATTGCTGTTACACACTCGCAGATCGAGAGAGCTAAACATTCAGGCTGGCAAGTAAGGAATGGAATGTTTGAGGGTGAGAAAAATAAACTTTGCCAGGAAAGAACACACCAATTGGTTACCCAGTACTAAATGGTCAGTCCTGAAAATATAAACATGCAACCGTCCTTCTATGGACTGAGCAAGCGGATTGCACTTATGAATTTAGGGAGATGCACACACACACACACACACACACACACACACACACACACACACGGGAAGAGACAGAGAGAGAGAGAGAGAGAGAGAGAGAGAGAGAGAGAGAGAGAGCCAGCTTTCAAGCCACCCCATCATGTCAGAACATTCCACATTTTAAATCAAAACTTCAGTATAAATCTCACAATACAGGGGCTGAAGAGATGGCTCAGCGGTTAAGAGCACTGACAGAGGTCCTGAGTTCAATTCCTAGCAATCACATGGTGGCTCTCAGCCATCTGTAATGAGATCTCTCTTTGGTGTGTCTGAAGAGAGTGACAGTGTACTCATACACATAAAATAAATAAATATCATTTTTAAAGAAAAATCTCACGATACAGTTGAGCAGCTGAAATGTAATATAAGGTAATGGGTAAGAATAAGGGCTATAAGCCAGATTGTCTGTATGGATAAAAGCCATGGTCCTCCTGACGTATGATCTTTAGGAAGCTATGCTTCCAAGTGTGTCTGTGAGACTCTGTGCTGAGTACCCAGTCTGGGCAGAGAGGTCACTCACCCCAGCTGACCAGTGTGGGAATGGGACTGGGGCAAGAAAATGTAATTGTCCTCTGACACACTCCAGAGGAACATCTTTATTGTCCTTGTGGCTTTCACTCCACTGAGCAGGATCCAAAAATCAGTTAAGCCACATGGGCTTATGAGAACTCTGTTCCCAAGATTATGCAAAAATTGCATTCTTTTTTTTTTATTATTAACTTGAGTATTTCTTATATACATTTCGAGTGTTATTCCCTTTCCCGGTTTCCAGGCAAACATCCCCCTCCCCCTCCCCTTCTTTATGGGTATTCCCCTCCCCATCCTCCTCCTCTTGCTGCCATCCCCCCAATAACCTAGTTCACTGGGGGTTCAGTCTTAGCAGGACCCAGGGCTTCCCCTTCCACTGGTGCTCTTACTAGGATAAAAATTGCATTTTTAATGCTTACTTGAATGTTTGCGCAGATTGTAATGCCTTATAGGGCTCAGTTAATTATTTTAAGCACCATAAAACTGAGTCACGTTCTGATCACATTTAGTTTTCTCTTTATTCTTATCTATTTCTCAAAATTAGAAATAGTAGATACCTCCCAAACTGCAATAGACACACACACACGCACACACGTGCACACAGACACACATGCACATGAACATGCACAGGAACACACACATGTATGCATGCACATACACACACGCACACACATGCACACAGACACACACACATGAACATGCACACGAACACACACACGTATGCATGCACACAGACACACATGCACATGAACATGCACACAAACACACACGCATGCATGCTAGCACACACACACTCAGACACATGCACACATGCACACACATACACGAATGCACACTCACACACATACATGCACCCACGCATGCGCACATAAGCGTGCATCTGTCGTGGAAGGTTCGTAAGCTCTGCTCATGAAGCTGCATGTCCTCCGTTTGCATCAGAGTCAGTCATTCGTTTTTGTCACTCTTTTGCTTTTATTTGCATACTATATGTACTTAAACGGCATGTCTGGCCTTTAGACATTTGAACTTCCAATAAATGATATTTTGTTTGCCGCTGGCTGAACAGTCATGGTCATCCTGCATAGGCCGGCATTTGGAGTTCATTGGTTTCTCTGCTCTCCAGGGGTGGTGTAAACCCGTAGTTTTAGTACTCAGAGACTGGGGCAAGAAGACCTTGAGAGTTCAAGGCAGCACAGGCTTTTAACTCTACATGTATGAGTGTTTAGCCTGCATGTATGTTTGTGCATCATGTGTTTGCCTGGTGCGCACCAGGGCCAGGGGAGGAGATTAGAGTCCCTGCAATTGGAGTTACAGATGGTTGTGAGCCACCGTGTGGGTGCTCGCAATTGGATCCCAGTCCTCTTGAAGAACATCGGTGCTCCAAACTGCTGAACCTGAACCGGTGCCCCAAACTTCTGAATCGCCCCTCCATCTCTTGGTTAGCTAATTTCAACGTATTGTTCTTGTCTGGCATTTTGAAGGTCTTCGATGTGTTTGGGTCTGGAGCTCTCAGTTTCTCACTGAAGATTTCTGGGAGTTTGGGGATCTTTCATCAGCCTTTAAATGCCTCATTTACTGTCTCCCTGATCGTTTCCGCTTGGAGTCCTACTTGCAGGATTGACTGTCTCACTGCACACTCGGCAGCTGCTAAGCTCACGGCTGGACTTTCCATCAGTTGATGCCCAATGCGGCGTTCTCTGTCAGGCACCCCACTCTACCTGACACCCCTTCCCCATTCCCTCTTCAGGACTGGCCTTTCTGCTGGTAAGCCTTACACGGCTTTAACGTTTACGTCTTTGAAAATGTTTGATTTTTAGTCTTAACTGAGATATAACATTTATACTTAGTTGTGAGGTACAGCGCTAATCAATTTGATAAATGTAACCAACGTATGACGACCAAATCATAGTAATTAACTCTTCTCTCACCTCAAATATTATCGTCTCTGTGTTGGGAGCCTTCTTACTGTTGTCTCACTTCTAGAAATAGCATTTTGTTCCTTTTCATCTACAATGGGTATAATTTCCTATTTTTATCGATTTGTTTTTAACTGACAAAAAATTATTATACATATTACTAGAGTATCATGTTACTATCCAGTACACATTAACTATTTCTGTCTCCTCAGAAATGACGTCCTTATGGTGAACTCCTTCTTTTGAACTAAGTAGTATATCCCTGATACAGTAGTCACCTTGTATGCAGTACCACCCATTGGCTTATTGCTCCTCTGTAATGTACTTAGTAACTATGAGCCATTGGTGGCCTGTTCCTCCCCCATCTGCCCAAGCCTCCCATGACCACTGTTCTTCTCCCTCAACCTCTGAGAGCTCAACTAGTCTAAAGTCTATGCATGAGTGAGGTCTTGTGGTATTTTCTTCCTGTGTTTGGTTGCTTTAAGTGGCTCACTGTGGAACATTGTTCTGAATAGTTTATCTTAATATAATATATTTCAGTATGGAATGCAGGCTTGCCCTGACAATTCAGAGATATTTTATTCTGAAAAAAATATTTATTTCATAGTGTTAAATCCTTCAGAGTGGGTATCCTTTATTTCTATCATATTCTTATCATTAGAAATCATTCAGATATAAGAATCCCCGTGTTCACTACTTAAAACCCCTTTCTGGTTGTCAGAGAACCCATACCATTCCAACCTAAACCAGAGCCCCACCCTTCTCATTTCCGTGTATTTCTCCTGATGGTGAGCCTGGTTCCAATGGCTCATCCTTCTACTACAAACTTCGGAATGTTGATTCAGAGTGTGTAATCACGTCTACTTCTCAAGGGTCTTGCCCCATCTTTTCTGTCCCACTAGCCTGATGCTTTATTTTTGGAGAATGTCCAAAAGGTTGATCTTTAGATAAGGGGCTCTGTGCAAACTTTTGCTTCTTAATTGCCATTTGCCTGGGAATTACAAGAAAAAAAATCACTGCACAGGAAGAAATAGAGGACTTGGGACGATTTGTGGAAAGCACACACGCACGTTCTGACCCTCTAGGGAGTATGAGGGAGGCAGCCTGTGTTTCCATGCTGAGTTTTCGGTGATGGAGTAGTTTCAACAGAGAATTCGGTCTGCTATCCCTCATTGCTAAGCCCTGGTTCACCACTTATTCCAAAACTATTCCTCATTCCTCATTGACTTGTGGCTAGTAGCCACACGCCACCCAGCCCTTACAGTAAAGTGTCAGCATTGTTTTGTAGACATTCTAGACTAAATCACCTCAACCATGCTCATCTGTCTCATGTGACAAACACATCACACACTGGATTTGTTTTCAAATACATATCTGACTTCCTCCACATGTGGTGTGATGACCAGAATTCTAGGTGAGAACCTCAGGTGTTGTACTGTCCACAGGGATGTCAACTCCGACAGTACTGGCAAGTTCTTTTTCGCTGGAAACACATGGAACAATTTTTCTATTTTTATTTCTGCACCCCCCCCAAAAAAAAACCAATTTTGCCACATGAAACTCTGTTGTACAATACATAACATCTTGGAAGAGCTAACACTTAAGAAAGATGGCAGAACAAACTGTAACCATCTGCATTAGCTTCCAAACCCAACTGTCTTAGTCAAGGCTACTATTGCTGTCAAGGAACACCGTGATCAAAGAAATTTGGAGAGGAAAGCATTTATTTGGCCTACACTTCCACCACACTGTTCATCGGTGAAGGAAGTCAGGACAGGAACTCAAACAGGGCAGGAACCTTGAGCCAGGATTCAAGGCAGAGGCCATGGAGGGATGCTGCTTACTTGCTTGCTCTGAATGCTTTCTTAAATAACCCAGGCCCACCAGTGCAGGAATGACACCTGTGGAGAGCTTTTGGGGCTGCCTTCTAGGAATTCAGCAGGAATTTGGCATTGGGCTAGAATTCGAAAGTAGGCGCAAGATGAGTACACCTAAGGAATGTGCTCTTTGTATCTTGATGGGTCTTATTAAGACCCGGAATACAGTAATCCTGGGACCTTCTGTCTATGCTTTGTTCCTTAACTACTTTGTTTATGACTTAGGACCGAACATATTCTTTGTATGTACCTGGAATGATATAAAAGCAGACTGGAAAAAAAATAAACCACCTTCAGCCTCAGAACTGGCTGGACTCATGCTACAGTGGTGTCTAATTATCTTTTTCTTTTTAATCCTCGTTCCCTCCCTGGAGAACCTGTTGACTGACTGCTCTGGCTTGATCAGACACTATTCACCATGGACTGGACTCTCCCCCATTGATAACTAGTTAAGAACATGGCCTACATGCTTGCCTACAGCCAGATCTTATGGAGACATTTTCTCAGTTGATGTCCCTCCCTCTCTGATGACTCTAGCTTGTGTCAAACTGACAGGAAGCTAGACAGTGCAGCTGTTTTGTATCACAACCCATGTTACATGAAAACAAGCATTGACAAACCCCCGCTCCCTCTAGCTTCCCCAGGAATAGGTCTATCCTTGCCTCTAATGGGTCCTTGTTGCTGCTGGCATCCCTTGGCTTGTGGCAGCTGAACATCAACTTCTATCCCTGCCTATATCTCTCTGTCTTCATCTCTATCTCCTTCTGCATTTTAGCAAGGACACCAGCACCACTGGGTTAAGCTCGACCACCAGCGATTTTTATTTTATCTCATTAAGCCCACGGTGACAATTTCTGAAGGAGTTTGTATTCTGTGGTCATATGGGAGATTTTAATCTTCCAAATAGGGTTGACTCATACGGTCTCAGAAACAGCAATGTACTCTCTGGACCATGCTTGGCTCTCCTGTTTGTGCTTTCATTAAGTACTACTATAAATAGAAGGTAAATGGACGCCACTACTCCTTGTACTAATCCTGTGATTAAAACATTCGCTCCATTTGGTTATTTTTTTTCCCCTAGAACTAAGTGTTTTTTTTTTTTTAAAAAAAAAAAACTTTCTCTGAATAACTAGTGGGTTTTATTTTAGAGCCGAGGGAAAAAAAATCACGTCTAATTACATGTTTCTTATTTTTGTCAGGAAGCTTAAGAATTTACTGACTCCTTAATTTTAATAACTTTGCACGGTGTCATAACCACATATGTGTGTATGTGTTTTTGCTTCTCTTCCAGTGTTAATGTTTTATTTCCATTCTGGCGCTGAACAGATTTTAGAATTGGTTCCTATTACAAGTCACTCCTAATTCTCTGTGGGGGGGGAGGGGGAAGCCAGTGCTGACTAGAAGAGTGACATCCTGAGGCTCCCTCATTCACAGCCAGGTTTTTGTTGTCAACAAACCAACAAATAGAAGCCATCAGCATTGGGGGCAGAACGTGTGAAGGACTCCAGCTATAGAGAGGGCAATGGGCTCATCCCCTCTATTCTTAAGAAAATCAGGTAGGTAGGTCTGCTTCCTTCAGTAATGGGGCACTGTGAGAAACAACACAGAATCTATATAATAGTAAAAGTAAAAGACACCTGGAAAAGCAGAGAAAATAAATGAAGAGGATATTAAATACACCAAAGAACAGGAGTAAAAACTGCAGCAAGCTGCAAGGGGACAGAAGCTATTTAAAAGCAAACAGGGCCCGATGACACAGCTCGGTGCATACAGGTCTTGCTGTACAGCCTGACGACATAAGCTCGACCCCCAGGGCCACTTCATGGGAGGAGAGAACTGATTCCAGCAGGCTCTTCCACCGCCTATGTGGGCAAACTCTCACTAACACTCTCTCCTCCCTCTCTAAATGCAAGGAAAGAAATGCATTCCCTCCATCTTGACTAGGAAACGGTGACGTGGAATGAGACAGATCAGAGGGAGGGTGGAAGGTCTGCTTCACCCACAGTGAGAAGTACCCAGAATGCTTGCTGTCATTAAAGACGTAGAAGAACAAGTGGAAATGAAAAGAAATGCAGTAAGGGAGCTTTATGAAATGCAGGCAGCCTTCGATTCTCATATCGAAAAGGGCTGTGATCATGTTCCAAGAAAGGCTGTGAGGATTTTTAAAAGTCTCTACGGATTGTCCGACAGAGGATGAAAATTCTTCATAAACTAAGAAATGAGATGCATTTTAAGCAATATTGGGGGCTAGAGGAGAACAGAACTGAGGTTAGTGAACGGCAGAAGGGGAGAACACACCTGTGTGATCTGTCTCTCCTCTACAGTGGCAGCCGGATTGGTGCTCACATAAGCATCATCTCAACCTTTGCAATGTCTGTGGACTTCAGAAGGCTCTACCAGGAAAGCCGAAACAGTGGACAGATGAGTAAAATAAGGAATTCAGGAAATCACAAAGTTATGAAGTCACAAAGTACAAAATCCTGGGCTGGGCGCAACTTTGAGTCTGTTTAATACAGAAAACTACAATTAAATAGCTGGCATTTAATTCATAAAATTAAGTGTAATTTTTAATACTGAAAAGAAAATTTGCATAATATAAAGAAAGCTATTTTGATGCTAATGGACTAGAAGAGGGCCACCATTTGCTCTACTGATTGACTGGGAAAGAGTCATCTTGTAGCATCTCTTTCTTAATGTAAGGATATTATTTGGGTCATACATGACACTTGATTGCCACAAAACTGTGTTGAAAAGCCTTTGACAAAGCTCCCAATAGCCCCCACACCCTGGTATTAATGCCTTCTCTCTAGGTTACAGTGTGCAATCTTGCCTGACCAAGAGCCTATAAAATCTATTTCTGGAATGGGCCTGGAAAAGATTATAATTTCTGTCTTGTTTCACTCCAGCTTTTCATGGGTCCTTTCTCTGATAAGCCAGGTGCCATGATGCTAACGACCTCTTCTTCAAAGCCCAAGTAGCAAGAAACTGAAGACCACAGGGGATGTACACCGCCACCAACCCAAGAGGTGTATTGAAAATGCATGCTCCCTAAGTTGAGCCTTCTGCTGAGACTACAGTCCAGGTCAAGAGCCCTGTGAGGGACCCTAAAACAACACACATGGAGTAGAAGATAATATTATCTGAAGCTACTCCATTTAGCGGTAGTTTGTTACACAGCAATAGCTAATGACAACTTTCTTCTCTACCAAACTCTAGCTAAAGTCATCTGCGCCTTATCTCTATAAGGTCTCAGACTTGGCTCATAAGACTTCAACAAACAAGCCAAGACCACATCCCTAGTTTGTTCCAACCACCTTAGAATGTCTAGACCAAAATGCTGAAGGTTGACAAATGAATTTTCTATGACCACCTTTTAGCTAAAGAGAGTTTTCTATTGTGGGTCTTACCTTAGTCTGCCCATGTACACCTGTATTCCCTAGATGTCAATAGTGTTGTTCTCCAAGCCTGAAAACCATTCCACTAAAAGACCATCAGAAAGACCGGGGCTTTGATGGAACTCTAAATGACACAGTAAGTGGAAGGCACAGGGAACAGGGAAGGTGCATTCTGATTAAGTCTGACTCACTCCTGGCAGAGGTCATGAGTGAACATTGTTCCAGAAGATTCCTACTCCAGGCTCTCAAGAGTCTACTTGATTCTTAGCCTAATTCTTCCTTTCCATCTACAGAACACAAATATATATGCTCACTCCCCACACTCACAAACTCAAAGCCACTGTAGTTCCAAGGAAGACTTCATTATCTCTGTTTGTTCAAATATATCAACAGTCATAAGAAGTCCAAGATTGGGGGCCACAACCAAAGTCTCTTTCCTCCAAAGGCCTCACATTCTTTGTCTACATTTTTCCTCCATCCTGAATTTTCTGTGTGCTCAGAAATTCTTGGGTTGCACTTTCACATCGAATCATTTTTTAAAAATGCCTTGGCTACCTCAAAGGCTGGGGACTCCTAAAACTTCCCCTGCTACTGGTTGGCTTTATTTCTTGCCACTACTGCATCCCCTTTCCTTCCCCCAGCCCTGGCAACTCTTTCTATATCCTACCCTCAAAACCCTATGTGTCCCGCCTCATATCCAGCCATTGACTGCTGGCATCTTTAGTGATAGAGCAAAAACCAGTTGGGGACAAGGACCTTCAGTGACTGTACTCACAGATTCAAAGCATCAGCACTAATCTCCAAGAGATTTTTCCTTTGATAAATATGAAGTTTCTTTCCCCGTCTCTTTTGATTAATTCTGGTTGAAGACATATTTGTGTTAGATATTAGATTGGCCAGCTTGCTACATGTATCCATTTGTTTGGAAAATGTTTCTCCAGCTGTTTACTCAGAGGTAATATCTATCTTTGCTGCTGAGATATTTCTTTTTTATTCAATATTTTTAAATTATATTTTTCTTGGATATTTTATGTATTTACATTTCAAATGTTATCTCTCCCCCCCTCCTCTCCCAATGCTTCTTTGAGGATGCTCCCACTCACGTCCACCCACTCCCACACCAAAGCCCTGGCATTCCCCTACACTGGGGAAACAAGCCTTCACAGGACCAAGGGCTTTTCCTCCTATTGATGCTGGACAACGCCATCCTCTGCTACATATGTGGCTGGAGTCTTGGGTCTCTCTATTTGTACTCAGTAGTTGGTGGTTTAGTCCCTATGAATTCTGGTGGGGTCTGGTTGGTTGATACTGTTGTTCTTCCTAAGGTGTTGCAAACCTCTTCAGCTCCTTCAGTCTTTTCTCTAACTCCTCCATTGTGGTCCCTTTGTTTGGTCATCTGCAATCATCTTCATCTGTATCAGTAGGGCTCTGGCAGAGCCTCTCAGGGGACACCCATGTCTGACTCCTGTCAGCAAGCACTTCTTGGCATCAGCAATAGTGACTGGGTTTGGTCTCTGTATATAGGATGGATCCCCAGGTGGGGCAGTCTCTGGATGACCTTTTCTTCAGCCCCTGCTCCACTATTTGTCCCTGCATTTCCTCCCGTGAGTATTTTGTTCTCCTTTCTAAGAAGAAATGAAGCATCCACACTTTGGTCTTCCTGCTTCTTGAGCTTCATATGATGTGAATTTTTCCTTAGGTATTCAAAGCTTTTAGGCTAATATCCACTTATCCATGAGTGCAGGCCATGTGTGTTCTTTTGTGACTGGGTTACCTCACTCAGGATGACATTTTCTAGTTCCATCCATTTGCCTAAGAATTTCATGAAGTCATTGTTTTTAATAGCTGAGTAGTACTCCATTGTGCAAATGTATCACATTTTCTGTATCCATTCCTTTATTGAAGGGCATCTGGGTTCTTTCCAGCTTCTGGCTATTATAAATAAGGCTGCTATGAACATAGTGGAGCATATATCCTTGTTATATGTTGGAGCATCTTTTGGGTGTATGCCCAGGAGTGGTATAGCTGGGTCCTCAGGTAGTACTATGTACAATTTTCTGAGGAACCTCCAGACTGATTTCCAGAGGGGATGTGCCAGTCTGCAATCCCACCAACAATGGAGGAGTGTTCCTCTTTCTCCACATCCTCACCAGCATCTACTATCATGTGAGAGTTGATCTTAGCCATTCTGACTGGTGTGAGGTGGAATCTCAGAGTTGTTTTGATTTGCATTTCCCTGATGACTAAGGATGTTGAACATTTCTTTAGGTGCTTCTCAGACATTTGGTATTCCTCAATTGAGAATTCTTTGTTTAACTATGTAGCCCATTTTCTGATAGGGATATATGATTCTCTGGAATCTAACTTCTTGAGTTCTTTGTATATTTTGGATATTAGCCCTCTATCAGATGTAGGATTGGTAAAGATCTTTTACCAATCTGTTGGTTGCCATTTTGTCCTATTGACAGAAGCTTTGCAGTTTTATGAGGTCCCATTTGTCAATTGTTGATCTTAGAGCATAAGCCATTGGTGTTCTGTTCAGGAAATTTTCCCCTGTGCCTATGTGTTCAAGGCTTTTCCCCACTTTATTGGTTTTAGTGTATCTGGTTTTATGTGGAAGTCTTTGCTCCACTTGGACTTGAGCTTTGTACAAGAAGATAAGAATGGGTCAATTTGCATTCTTCTACATGCTGACCACCAGTTGAACCAGCACCATTTGTTGAAAATGCTATCTTTTTTCCATTGGATGGTTTTAGCTTCTTTGTCAAAGACCAAGTGACCATAGGTGTATGGTTTCATTTCTGGGTCTTCAATTCTATTCCATTGATCTATGTGCCTGTCTCTGTACCAATACCATGTAGTTTTTATAATGATTGTTCTGTAATACAGCTTGAGGTCAGGGATGGTGATTCCCCAGAAGTTCTTTTATTGTTGAGAATAGTTTTCACTGTCCTGAGTTTTTTGCTTTTCCAAATGAATTTGAAACTTGCTCTTCCTAATTCTATGAAGAATTGAGTAGGAATTTTGATCAGGATAGCATTGACTTTGTAGATTGCTTTCGGCAAGTTGGCCATTTTTACTATTTTAATCCTGCCAATTCATGAGCATGGGAAATCTTTCCATCTTCTGAGATCTTCAATTTCTTTCTTCAGAGACTTGAAGTTCTTGTCATACAGATCTATCACTCCCTTGGTTAGAGTCATACCAAGTTATTTTATATTATTTGTGGCTATCGTGAATGGTGTCATTTCCCTAATTTCTTTCTCAGCCCATTTAAGTAGAGGAAGGCTACTGATTTGTTTGAGTTAAAATTATATCCAGCCACTTTGCTAAAGTTGTTTATCAGCTGTAGAAGTTTCTGGTGGAATTTTTAGGGTCATGTAAGTATACTATCATATCATCTACAAATAGTGATATTTTGACTTCTTCCTTTCCAATTTGTATGCCTTTGACCTCTTTTTGTTGTCTGATTGCTCTGCCTAGGACTTCAAGTACTATATTGAATAAGTAGGGAGAGAGTGGGCAGCCTTATCTAGTCCCTGATTTTAGTGGGATTGCTTCAAGTTTCTGTCCATTTAGTTTGATGTTGGCTACTGGTTTTCTGTATATTGCATTTACTACGTTTAGGTATGAGCCTTGAATGCCTTATCTTTCCAAGACTTTTATCATGAAGGGGTTTTGAATTTTGTCAAATGCTTTCTCCACATCTAACATGAGTTTTTTTTTCCATTGAGTTTGTTTATATAGTGGATTACGTTGATGGATTACCATACATTGAAGCATCCCTGCATACCTGGGATAAAGCCTACTTGATCATGATGAATGATCATTTTGATGTGTTCTTGGATTTGGTTTGAGAGAATTTTGAGTGTTTTTGCATCAGTATTCATGAGGGAAATTGGTCTGAAGTTCTTTTTCTTTGTAGGGTCTTTGTATGGTTTAGGTATAAGTGTAGTTGTGAATTGGGTAGTGTTCCTTCTGTTTCTATTTTGTGGAAAAATTTGAAGAGTATTGGTATTAGGTCTTCTTTGAAGGTCTGAAAGAATTCTGCACTAAAACATTCTGGTATAGAATTCTGCACTACACCCTTCTGGTACTGGGCTTTTTTTTTTTTTTTTTTTTTTTTTTTTTTTTTTTTTGGTTGGGAGACGTTTAATGACTGCTTCTATTTCTTTAGGGGTTATGGGACTGTTTAGATGGTTTATCTGATCCTGATTTAACTTTGGTTCCTGGTATCTGTCTAGAAAATTGTTCATTTCCTTCAGATTTTCCAGTTTTGTTGAGTATAGGCTTTTGTAGTAGGATCTGATAATTTTTTGAGTTTCCTCAAATTCTGTTGTGATGTCTCCCTTTTCACTTCTGCTTCTGTTAATTTGGCTACTGTCTCTCTGCCCTCTGATTCATCTGGTTAAAGATTTGTCTATCTTGTTGATTTTTCTGAAAGAATCAGTTCCTGGTTTTGTTGATTCTTTGTATAGTTCTTTTTATTTCTACTTGATTGTTTTCAGCTCTGAGTTTGATTATTTCCTGCCATCTACTCTTCTAGGATGAATTTTCTTTCTTTTTTTTTTTTTGTTCTAGAACTTTCAGCTTTTTGCTGTCAAGTTGGTAGTTTATGTTCTCTCCAGTTTCTTTTTGGAGGCACTCAGAGCTATGAGTTTTCCTCTTAGTACTGCTTTCATTGTGTCCCATAAGTTTGGGTATGTTGACCTTCATTTTCATTAAATTCTAAAAATTCTTTCTATATTTCTTTCTTGACCAAGTTATCATAGAGTAGAATGTAGTTCAGCTTCCATGTGTTCGTGGGCTTTCTGTTGTTTTTGTTGTTATTGAAGGCCAGTCTTAGTCTGTGGTGATCTGGTAGGATGCATGGGATTATGTCAATCTTCCTATATCTGTTGAGACCTGTTTTGTGACTGATCATATGGTCAGTTTTGGAGAAGGTACCATGAGGTGTTGAGAAGAAGGTATATTCTTTTGTTTTAGGGTAAAATGTTCTATAGATGTCTGTTAAATCCATTTGGGTCATAACTTCTATTAGTTTCACTGTGTCTCTGTTTAGTTTTTGTTTCTATGATCTGTCTATTGATAAGAGTGATGTTTTGAAGTCTCCCACTATTATTGTATGTGGTGTAATTTATGCTATAGTAAAGTTTCTTTTATGAATGTGGATGCCCTTGCATTTGGAGCATAGATGTTCAGAATTGAGAGCTCATCCTTGTAGATTTTTTCCTTTGATGAGCATGAAGTATCCTTCCTTATCTTCTTTGATAACTTTTGGTTGAAAGTCAATTTTATTTGACATTAGAATGGCTACTCCAGCTTGTTTCTTAGAACCATTTGCTTAGATAATTTTTTTCACAGCCTTTTACTCTTAGGTAGTGTCTGTCTTTGTCACTGAGGTGTGTTTCCTCTATGCAGCAAAGTGCTCGGTCCTGTTTATATATCCAGTCTGTTAGTCTATGCCTTTTTATTGGGAAATTGAGTCCATTGATGTTAAGAGATATTAAGAAAAAGTGATTGTTGCTTCCTGTTTTGTTTGTTTGTTTGTTTGATTTTTGCTAAAGGTGGAATCATATTTTTGTGGCTATCTTCTTTTGGGTTTGTTGCAAGAAGATTACTTTCTTGCTTTTTCTAGGGTATAGTTCCCCTCCTTGTGTTGGAGTTTTCTATCTATTATTCTTTGTAGGGCTGGATTTGAAAGGTATTGTGTAAATTTGGTTTCTCCATCTGTGGTAGTTGAGAGTTTTACTGGATTTACTAGCCTGGGTTGGCAGTTGTGTTCTCTTAGCATGTGTAAAACATCTGTCCAGGATCTTCTGGCTTTTAGAGCCTCTGGTCAGAAATCTGTTGTCATTCTGATAGGTCTGCCTATATATGTTATTTAACCTTTTTTCCTTACTGCTTTTAATATTCTTTGTTTTGTGCACTTGGTGTTTTGACTATTATGGGATAGAAGGAATTTCTTTTCTGGTCCAGTCTGTTTGGCATTCCATTGGCTTCTTGTATGTTCATGGGCATCTCTTTCTTTAAGTTACGAATGTTTTCTTCTATAATTTTGTTGACGATATTTATTGGGCCTTTAAGTTGGGAATCTTTGCTCTCTTTTATACCTGTCATCCTTAGGTTTGGTCTTCTCTTTGTGTCCTGGATTTCCTGGATGTTTTGGATTAGAAGTCTTTTGCTTTTTGCATTTTCTTTGACTGTTGTGTTAATGTTTTCTATGGTATCTTTTGCCCCTGAAATTCTCTCTTCTATCTCTTATATTCTGTTGGTGATGTTTGAGTCTATGACTTCTGATCTCTTTCCTAGGTTTTCTATTTTCATGGTTGTCTTCCTTTGTGATTTCTTTATTGTTTCTATTTTCATTTTTAGATCCTGGATGGTTTTGTTCAATCCCTTCACCTGTTTGGTTGTGTTTTCCTGTAATTCTTTAAGGGATTTTTGTGTTTCCTCTTTAAGGGCTTCTATTTGTTTCCCTGTTTTCTCCTGTATTTCTTTAAGGGAGTTATTTATGTCCTTCTTAAAGTCCTCTATCATCATCATGAGATGTGATTTTAAATCCAAATCTTGCTTTTCCAGTGTGTTGGGGTGTCCAGGGCTTGCTGTGGTGGGAGAACTGGGCTCTGATGATGCAAATAGTCTTGGTTTCTGTTGCTTAGGTTCTTGCGCTTGTCTCTCGCCATCTGGTTATTTCTGATGTTAGTTGGTCTTGCTGTCTCTGACTGGAGCTTGTCCCTCCTGTGGGCCTGTGAGCCTGTGATCTTAGGAGTGAGAGGGCTCCTGGGAGACCAGCTCTCTCTGGGTAGGTTTTGGGTCTAAGAGCTGTGGGACAGCCCCATCTCTGGCCCAGATGGCAACTGGAAGGTTCCTGTGGCTTCCATGCCCTGTGCACTTCTGGCGTGTCTCTCCTTGGACAGTCATTGGAGAGAAATTGAGGTCCCACCTGTGGGGTATGGACTTAGGAGGGAGAGAGCTGCTGGCACATCAGCTCTCTGTGGGCAGGTTTTGTGTCCAAGGGCTGTAGGACAGCCCCATTTCTGGGTGCAGATGAAGACTGTAAGGCTAATCTATCATTTTTAAGATTTCTTTTGTGTATACTGGTGTTTCGACTATATGTATGTCTGAACACCATATGCACGGTTGGTGCCCTTGGAGGCCAGAAGAAGGCATCAGATCCCCCAGGAACTAGACGTATAGATGGTTGTGGGACACCATACACATTCTGGGACTCGACCCTCTGGAAGAGCAGCAAGTGCTCTTAACAGCTGAGATAGCTCTGCAGTACCAATATTTAATTTTTTAAATTATGTATGTGTGTCCTGTGTCAGGGGACATGTGTGTGTCATCTTTGGGGGACAGAGGCAGCAGAGTCCCCAGAGCTGAATTATAATTGGTTGCAAGCCAATTGTGGTGGTGGTGGTGTGGGCACCAGGAACCAAACTCAGGTCCTCTGCCAGGGCAGTGCACACCCTTGAGAGAAACCCCTCGTTTTAAGTGCTATCGCTCTGGTTCAAGATTCTATGGCAATGTCCCTGTTATGGCAATGCTTCTGTTAGTCTGTCCCTACTTTGTTCATGATTGATCCCTGACAGAGTAGCCAAAATCATCCTTTAAAAATCTGCTCTGCTGTATTACTCCTCTGCTCAAATCTCTCCAACAGCTGCTCACCTCAATCAAAGTGAAGTCCTTGCCTCACCTACAAACCCACAGCACCTGTCTCCACGTCCACGATCATCCATAGCCTTCCTCTGACCAGTTCTCTAGTGCCTAATCCAGCTGTGCTGGTGACCTGGCTATTTCTTCCTTCAGAGATTCACAGAGTAGTGCTCAGCTGATGCTGTGGAGATTAAGGTGGAGGGAGAAATGAGGAAGGTGCGGAGCACTAGAAATGATCTCCTTACCTCAACTAACCATTCCCTGGTACTCCCTCACAGATCTACCCAGATGCATGCCTTAGTTGATCCCAGATCTAGTCCAGTGACCATTCAAATTTAACCATCCCAGGAGGTAATAACTGTTAGGAAGGAGAAATAAATGCTGGTGAAGTAGATCTTTATGTCCACATGCTACAGTCATGGGGGTGGGGGATGGGGGAATGGGCAGCCACAAGGTGAACTGGTGGCCTGAATTCCATGGAAGATGTCATCATTCAAGCTGCTACACTCCAAGAAAAGTATTTTAAAACGTATCTTAAAGCCATGTGAAAAACACTTCATATTTAAGTGTAGGCTGGGATGATTCAACATGAGTTTTCCCCTATATGAACTGTGGGGCTGTGGAACAATGGGGACACACAGGGTGTAAGACAATTCAGGAGTCCTGGGCAATAGAAGATGCCCAGAAGTTTTAGCTCTAGCAACTTCACCCTTTCCCAGTCAGCAGCAAGAAAAAGCTCACCCCATAAACTTCCAAAACAACCCACAGGCCAGTCATGCATTCAATGGTCTCTTAGTGTCTCTGTGTGACTGTGCTTCTGGCCTGTCCCCTGTCACTGCTCCCTCCTTCCTGGGCTCTGCTGGACTTCGCCCCTGCAGCCCTTGGCTGCCACTATCACTGGACATCTCAGCTCCTCCTGCCCACTCCTGCTTGTCTTCTCTTTGTCTCTGCCTGGGCTTTCCAACTTCCTCTCCTCCACGAATGGCTCTGAAAATTCTGTATCACCACGTATATTCAAAATAGCCCTTCCCAACTGTTATGTGGTCATTCACACCCAGCCAAACTGGGTATTTTCCTCCAAAACTTTGTATTCTGATAGCTATGTCTGTGTCTGAAACGACAACTCCGAACATATTCCTGATCCAGGAAGTGATAACTTCCTTGGATTCCCTCCGCTTCTTCCCCCACATGCAGAGGATTGCCCTGCTCTGCCTATTCTCTCTGAAGACTCTCCTAGCTGCTTCCTGTCTGTCACTGCAGCTTAAGATGCTGCTGTAGCTTAGAACACAGTTACAGCCTCCCAACAGGCTTCCACGCCAATTCATTTCTTGATACTTCCACAAAAGGAATTTCTGTAGATAATAATAGTAGGCAACATTAGCTCAGTGCTTAGAATAGGGCCACGTACTATTCTAAGTGTCTCCTGCCTATTTTAATCTGAGCTGCCACTCAGAGCTATTGTTACACAACTGGTATTTCATACATTTTAATGCTGAGGTCAAAGCGATCTGGAGAGGTTGAATAACTTTTTGTCCCTAGACCTAACTCAGGAGTGACAACACTGGGATTTTAGGTCTCTGTGGCCTCTGATCTCCTGGCTGCCATTGGCCTCCTGTGACCCTGTGGTGTCATATTTCATCTTAGAATCTTGCATTAAATTTCTTTCCCACTGCTTTTTCCTTCCCACTTTGCTCTCCTAATGCTTTGGGTGGCTACCTATGTTATCTATCACTTACCATTAATTTATCTATGTATCTTATCATTTATGATTAATTTATTTTTATTAACATAATATATATATTTATTATCAAAAATGGATTTTTCTTCTTAAAATATATTGGTTCCCCTCCCCCAACTCCTTCCAGATTCTTCCCCAACTCTCCACCTCCCCAAATCCTTACCCTTTCTTTTTCTCTTTTATTAGAAAACAAACAGGCATATAAAACAATAAAAATAAAATATGGTGAAATAAAACAAACAGAATGAGACAAAACAAGTGCAGAAGCCAGCGACAAGAAGAGAGCCAAAGAAACATACAGAAGCAGAGGCACATGCTTCCACACAGGCAGAACGCCCACAAGAACACAAGACTGGGGGCCACAGTGTATCAGCATTGGCAATCTACTGCAACATGTGAATCTGATCTTTTTAAGTCTTTTTGTTGTTAGTGGTGTTTTGTTTGTTTGTTTGTTTTCTCCCCCGGAGCTGAGGACCAAACCCAGGGCCTTGAGCTTGCTAGGCAAGCGCCCCAACCCCCATGGATCTGTTCTTAAGTGTGGTTTATATATCCTTTACACATGATTATCAACTCAAGATAGTTTCTGAGTTGGGGATGTGGGCTTGTGCCCACTGGTAATCCATCCGGCTTACATCTGGAGCAACCCTTTACTAATCTATTTACCAACTATTGCAGATGGGGGACCGGTGTGTTGGGAGCGTTTCTTTATGCAAGTGTCTTTGCGTGTTTCTGTGTGAGTATAGAGGCCGGAAGTAAACCCAAGTGCTGGTCTAAAGGTACAATCTCCATTTGTTTGTTACCTAATCTCTCTTTGGTCTAGAACTAGCCAAGGGTCCGGTGCTGGCTGGCCAGCAAGCCTTAAGGATCCTCTGCCCTCACAGAACGGAAGTTACTATATCTGGCTCCCCCCACCCCCCTTTGCTCGTAAGTGAAATCTGCTGTCACCTTTATTTCTCATTTTTCATAAGATGGGCCTAATTTCTAGAAAACTTTCTTAGATGTTTACATTTAACGGGGAGGAAGGTTATTGCCCGAGCTAGCTCTACAGCCTCACCAACTGCTTCAAGAATATGCTCCATGAAAGTTCCTCTTTTTTAGATTGGTGTACTATAGCTTTTTCCAGGCCTCCCTCCCTCTCTCCTCCTGAAGAAGAAGGGTGGGAGGAGGAAGTGACTAAGCACAGGTGACTCCAAGCTCCTCAGGTGCAGACACACAAAGCTTCATCTTTAGCTTTTCTTTGCTAAAATCCCAGTGTTGCTTTATGAATGTTAACAGAAGGGAGCAAATAAACAGGGCTTTGTAACGAGTGCTACAGAGTGGTCTGTAAATGGAGTCCAACTACCCTGTGATGGAATGATGCAGTTTCTCCCACAAGAAAACCGGAGTTTCTAAGCAAAGTATGCCACACGTGCTCCCAGTGAAGGGGAAGCAGGGCCCTACAAAATAGGAACTTGGCCTGGAAATGTCTTGTAATCATTATTGCTAAAGTTCGACTTACAACTTCTGCGGGGTTGTCCACAGAAAATGTCCGTAACAGAAAACCTACGCTGTACTAATTTTCCCAAGAGGAGCCCCTCCCTTCTGCTCTCTGGAAGTTTTGAAGCATTCGTAAATGTTCTGATTGGGTCCTTTCACTCTTAAAGCCTCTGCCTCTCCACGCTCCCTCCGCCCCCGCCTCCGAGACCCCCGGTGCCACGGTGGACTACAACTCCCGGCGTGCCACGCGCCCCGTGCTGCTCTGGGCTCCGCGCGTGGCGGCCACCGGGCGGCTGGGTGGGAGGTAAGTGATGGGTTCGCAGGCCGTCCTGGGAACACGCCCGCCCTCCCTCCTCTCCAGGATGAAAGGAACCAGAGAACACCAGGATAGGATCAAAAACAAAAACAACAACAAAAACAACAACAACAACACCCATATTACCCCAAACGCCCGTCCCGCGGTCCCCGTGAGTTTGGTGCCCCGCGGACGTGCACTTTGTCACCTGTAGTGGAGCGGGACAGAGCTGGCGGGACAGGACAGGTCGTAGGTGCTAGGGTCTGCACCACACACCTAGCAACTCCCACGCAAGGCTGACCGCCCTGTTCTCCCTCACAATCTCTGCAGAAACTTTCCCCTCTGTCACCCGCGCCACCGCCGAGTTGCTTAGCCGACCGCTGGCCCGGAGGACGCCCGTCCTTTGCCCAGGAGACGCCCTTCGGTTCGCATACCCTGCCCTCGGACTTCGGTCCAGCACGGGACCAGGTGGAAGGTTCCTACAGAGCAGCCTGGCTTTCCTGGGCCGTCGGTGCTTCCTGGAGGTGGGTGCAGGTCAACATAGAAGCCACTCAAAGTACCTAGTCTCCCGCTCTTCCTGACTGGCCTCCCCTCCCCAATCCGAGGGCGCTTTCAAGTGGTCCCAAAGGTTCCGTTCTAGAATCCAGAGGCCAGGTTATCCACAGTTACCTCAGTTCAGATGTACTGCCTTAGAAAGTCGTGTTTGGGCGCCCCTCTACACACAGCACGCACACACACACACACACACACACAGTTCTAAAATCACCTGCGAACAACACATTCACGAGCTTCACGTAACACAGATACAATGTTAACATGATTAATATACAGGTTCCTCATATAAGAGCAAGTGCCCGAGTCCACACAGACATTCACAAATGCCCGTTTATTTCCAAAGTTAGAAACTAGCTACTAAGTGAAACCTGGTGCCATCATTTAGGACACCTTGGTGGTTCACTCTTGATGAAACAGCACCAATTTTCTGTAACACTTCCAGAAACACATTTATGTAACTCGAAAACTTTTGAACACAGCAGGCAGGAAGGGAGACGGTGGCCTTTTCTATGTGAAGGGGAAGGTGCTTGGAGAAACTTCAGAGTCCTTCCTCCAGTGAGTGTGCCTGAGGAACTCAGGCCTGCCTACTTCTCTTTGAGCCTTTCCCTTAGAGGATGTGATCAGAGCTACTTTGAGAACTGTTCTGAGCTGTGCTGTCCCCCTGTCTCTCTTACCCACCAGGCTTAAAATGCAAAGCCGCTCCTTTTAGCCGTTATTGGGAAATGAGTCAGGAGTTCCCACGAAGTTCCAGAGCGTGGATCTGCTATTTTGGTCATTCATGATAGTGCACCCACATGCTGACCCCTGCTCAAAACAGTACGAAGAAATACTGAGCACTTAACAATTCACCCCTAAAAACTTTCAGCTGCTTTTGCAATCAGAGCAGTAGCAAAGCCCAGAAAAGAGAGCCTTCGGAATAAATATTTCTCAGCTGTGGTCTTCGGGAAGCTGAAAATTTCCAATGCCCTTCCTATAAAATCAGGTGTGTGGGTGATTTAGGAATTCGGGATGGAGATTTGGACTAATCTTGTTGACTTTTGATCTCTGAATGTCCTTAAGGGTTAGTAGAGAAAGGAGAAGCCAGTTTATCCTGGGTTCTGTCTAAAATCTACACAGCACACTTGCTGAGAACTGAGGATCCTCAGGGTTCTTGCATAGATCTTTGTGCCATTGTTTTGAGTGGGTTTAATTAGTTTTGTCACCAGTTTTTTTTGGGGGGGATGGGGGGAGGCTTGGATTTTTCTTGGCAGCAAGTGTTGGAGGTTGGTGGAGATCTTGAATTAAAAGCTTCGAAATGTTGATACCTGTTTTCCACTTACATACAGAATATTAAGGTTTATGGGACAGGAATACCCACCCCCCACCGACCCCCACACATACCTGCAAACCAAGTAGCAGTTTCAAGACAATCCAGGAACTCTAAGATTGACCAGGTAGCGATCGAAAACTCATCCCCAGTCTCTGTGCTCTCCTCTGGCTTCCAGAACTGGACCTTAAGATGGGGGTAGGTTGGTGTGCCTTGATTATATGTGACCTGAGCAAGACCGAGTGCTCAGGGTTAGAAGTGTTAGCTGAAGTTTTCTTGGGGGTGGCCGTGGAGGTGGGGGAACAGAGTTAGGCTTTTTATGAAACTGAGACAACAGTTCAATTTGAAGATTTCCTTTTGTAGGAAAAAGGTTCTGCTTGTTTCTGTTTGGTTTTGGTTGGCTTCCTGGAGTGGAATATGAATGTTTGCAGGAGCTCTGGTCTAGTTCACTTTCTCTCGGAGAGATGCTGCTTCCTCTGTCTGACGGATTTGCTAGCTAGCCAGAGCCTTCCTCATCCTCACAAAGAGATTATTGAAAAGCCAGCTCTGGGAACTTTGTCCACGCCTCTGTCAGGGATAAAAAAGACTAAGGAGCTACTGCAGCTTCCTAGTGTTCACTGTGTATCCAGTAAGCCCTGGGGTTTCTTTTATGTTTCCCACGGGGAGAAAAGGAAATAGTTTGAAACATAGCATGGCTACACAGAAGAGCAGTAACGATCTATGTAGCAACTGGGAAGGTAGGGAAGTAAGCAGCTACTGACCGGAACAGTCTTGTTTGTACACGACATGTGCAAAGAGAATTCTGCCTCCTTGGAAGTGGGGCTCATCCCCTCTCTCTAATTGTGCTGAAGGTAGTTCCTCAAAGTGAGCAAGCACTCTGTAGCTTTAAAAAGTCAGCCATGAACCAACCAGAAGTCAGTTTGCTGCTTGTGTGTGATTCCTAACGTCATGTAGGCTGTGAGCCAGCTTGGCTTTATTGCACTGTGTCAAATTGTATCTCCTTATTCAATCCCCTAGTCCCTCTACTTTGTGAAAGAAAACATTGGTGTTTCTTCAGTCGTTCTTGATAAGCCTATAAAAATGATATGTTTTAGTTGCTTCTAGGTAGGTTTTCCTTTTACTCTTTCATGAAAGGAAAGGGAGAAAACAGTAGTGATGACAGACAGTGTGTCTGCTGTCCCAGAGCATTGCTGTGAGATCTTTTCTTTCTGAGATGCATAGAAAACGGTGATTGTGTAATAGTGTCCAACTAAAGAGCCATTCTTCCTGTGGCTGGACCAGCAGCTCTCTCTCCCTGTCTACTCTGTGACTCTGTGGATGGGTGCTAATGTCTACACTATTCTATTAAATATCGGCTTTCTTTAGCAGTGATCTTAGAGACTTAGCAGCTGGAAGTGTGTGTGTGTGTGTGTGTGTGTGTGTGTGTGTGTGCGCGCGCGCGCGCGCGCGCGCGCGCGCGTGCAGGAGCACGCTGATCTCACACTTGCAATGTTGTTTGCTAACCATCCACTTCTGGCAGAGTAACAGCATCTTGTGAATTTACTGAACAACACGACGCACTTGCTCTGTGTGTCACAGTGATCCCTGGAGGAGTAGTGTCAAAGTCTAAAGTGATCTGAGAGGAAATGTATTTAAATTATGGCTTCAGCAGAATTCAAGGAAACAGATTTCCAGACCGGCTTTTGGTTTTGACTTTCTTGTATCTAAAGCAGGTTTTCCCCCCTGATTTGCTAATTGTATATGAGTTGGGGAGGGCTTTTACTTTTCCCCTTTATTATTATTATTATCATCATTATTATTATGTAATCTCTTTCTTATAGTCCAGTCTTTATTTTCCCTCCCAGTCTGCCATCTGACAGTTCCATATCCCATTCCCCCAGTGGCTTTTATACACACACACACACACACACACACACACACGTGCATATATAATTATATATGTATATATATATGTATATATTTATACATTCCCTCATCTGATAAGCAAAAAGACAGTGATGTTACTGTATCCCAAAAGTTTTCATGGTTTTACGTAAATCTGATGAGCTGCCTACTCCCCCACCCCACACATCCTAACATCTCAACACCCCACCATCACCACCACCTCCATTTCTGTGATATGAGATCTGGGTTTTGTTGTTGTTGTTATTTTGGTTGTTTGTTTTGTAGTTGTTTTTGTTTTGTTTTAGGTCCTTTACTTTGGCATGGGTATCTCCCAGATTGAGTTTTGCTGAGAATATATGAGGTAGGGAATACTTTCTGACAAAGGCTTTAATTCCCTTCTGTATTTCATTGGACAATAGAAGCAGGGGAAGAGGACCAAAAAAGGGAAAAAAGGAAAAAACAAAACAAAACCAAAACCAAAAAACCTCACAGCAGGTATTGGGAAGGGGCCAGAAACGGAGGCTTGTTTTTCTGAGTATGGGTTACAGTATCTTCAGAGAGCTGGGCAGCCAGAGGCAGCCCTGCCAGGTCACAGTCCAGCGCCCCAACCTGTCCTCCAGTCTCTGAGCTGTGAGCCTGTGTCCCCAGCAGGAGGGCACTGGAGATGTAAAGAACCATGCGTGAGCTGTGTGGAGTTGTGAAGAACCACTTACCAGTTGGGAAGATATATTCCCTCACTTTGGAAGAATTAAACCCAAGCTTTCTTCCCTCATTGATTAGTTGCGGAAGTAAAGGAACTCTGCAGGCCACCCCATGCTCTCTGTTGACGTGGACAACAAGGGAAATGGCTGTGTCAATAAGTAAGTGAGGCTGGCTTCTGAGTTCTGCTTCTGCAAGCACTCAGGGGCCCGGTTTCTGCTCCTTAGCTGCTGTAGAACAGAGTTTGGGGGGTCTGGTCATCTACACTGGACACCAGCTACCTGTCCCTTCCCTCTTAACTCCAGCTGCCTTTTCTGTCGTCCAGCTCTATGACAAATGTCGACATCAGGCCTGTGTGGAAGGATGATGGTTTCAGGCTGTGGATCAAAGAGGCTTGAGGAATTCAGCCCCACCGTCTCAAATGATGCAAAAACTGAGAAGGCAGATTCCCAAGTCCAGAGGTCGCTAGGTGGGGGCCAAAAGCAGAGTTTGGGTTTTTGTGTTTGCTTTAATAATCATCGCCTCTACCTTCAAAACGGGGCGTGATCATAGTGGGGAAAGACGTTCATGGTTGATAGATGCTGAGATTAACAAGTTCTCTGCTTGGCTTTTGAACCTTTCCTTGAAGGTGACATACTTCAGCGCATACGGAGGGGGTTTCTGAATATCTCCTCTCACTCGGGCACCCCGAGTGCTAAGGGTATGTTTGCTTTCTAAGGGTTTTGTGCTGGATTCTTTTTAATAGGAAAATAAAAGGAGACTGTATTTTCCTATACACAGTACACTGAGAAAATAGTAAGTTGCAGGATATCTTTGAGTCCATCGAGAGGAACTGTACTGAAACTGTAACCCTTTCGGTTACAAGGAGGAAGAAAGTTCCAGGCCGTTGTCCTTTCTTTTGTTTAGCTTCTCCACAGGAGTCGTGAAGGTGAGCAAGGAGCCATGTGCTCCGAGCAGAGTGTGTGTTTTCCCTCACGGAAATATTGCATTATAATTAACTTAATGAAATCTGCTTTAAAACAGTCCCAGCAATGGGTGCGTTGCGGAAGAGCCGCCATCTTTTCCATTCCAGTTGAGGCAGCCAGCAGTGGGCGGGGCGACAGAATCACGTGTTCTTTATGGGCGGGGCATGTGAAAGATAAACTACAGAACAAGCAGTGACCGGTGTTATTCCCTACTCTCTTGTCCGGCGTGGTAGCTGTGAGCTCCACATGTCTGCTAACCACGTAGTAATCCGATTAGTGTACCTGATGATCCCAACTCTTCATTCTTGTTCTCTCAATTTGAAGACGTACAAGGTTAGTCAAACCTAATAAGAAAGGCCTGTGAACCCAGCTACCTGGGCGGCTGAGGCAGGTTGAAGGCCCGACATGGGTTCTAGAGTGAATTCAAGGCTGGCTTTGAGCGACTTATGTGTGGCCCTGTCTCAAAAACAACAGAGGAGAGAAGAATTGGGAGGTAGGTAGCCCAGTGGTAGAGCACTCACCTAGGAAGTGTGAGGTAACAAAAACGTGGTGAAATATGATGCACGTATATAACAATTACGTGTATTTAAAAGTTAACTTTTGATAAGTTTTACTGTTTTTATACCCATAAAACCAGTTACCATAGAGATAATGAGCATCCCTCTAATCTCCACGGTCTTCGTTACCCTCAGCAGTCTCTCCTGCCTATGGTTTTCCTGGGTCTGTATCCCTGGGCAACCATGGAATGTCATTGAAAACTAATTTGACTTTTCTAGAATTTTGCATAAGGGAGTAGACAGTATTCATAAGTGATATGCATATAAAACACATACTTATATGTGCTGGTATCTCAACAAAGTCTGTCATTTTATGCATATTACTATATTGCTGGTTCATTACTTTTGTTGTTTTTTTTGTTTTGTTTTGTTTTTATTTTGAATCAAGGTCTTACTATGTAGCCTTTGCTTGCCTGGGACTTGTTATATAAACCAGGCTAGTTTCTAACTCAAAGATCTGCCTGCCTCCCAAGGGCTGGGATTAAAGACATCTATTACCGTGTGCAGCTACAGAGTGATGTTTTATTAGATGGCCACAGAACTATTTATCCATCTTCATGATGCTAGAGAGTTGTTTCCATTTTTGTAGGTATTATCCAAATAAAGTTGCTTTGATTGTTCGTGTTCTATGTGAACGAATGCTTTATTTCACTGGTGAAAGAACTTAGGAAGGAATTAAAGTGCTTGGCTCTATACCTATATATGTGTGTGTGTGTGTGTGTGTGTGTGTGCGTGCGCGCGCGCGCCATAGGATTTCTGTGTATTCTGAATACAAGTTCTTTACCATGACTTGAAACTTTCTCACCAGTTCATGGCTTATTTTGTTGTTTTCCCCTTAAATTCTTCGATTTTTAATTTTGCTGTCTTCACATTTATTTTTTCTCTTATGGACAGTGTTTTGGGAACCATAGTTAAGAGTTCATAGACAAAAGTCTTGGTAACTTTCTTCTAAAAGTTTAATAACTTTAGGTTTAGGGATGTAGAACTATGATGTTTAAGTACATTTTTTTAAATGGGAGAAAGAATTTATTTTAGTTCATAATTGCAAGTTGTGATCTATCCCATCATCATCATCATCAACAACAACAACAATAATAATAAGTGCTTTTTTATTTTGTTATTTTTATTTGAACTTTTAAAATTTTTTTATTGGTTATTTATTTACATTTCAAATGTTATTCCCTTTCCCAGTTTCCCCTCTGCAAACTCCCATCTCATTCCCCTCCCCCTGCTTCTATGAGGGTGCTCCCCCACCCACCCATCCACTCCCACCTCCCTGCCTTGGCATTCCCCTACACTGGGGCATCGAACCTTCACAGGACCAAGGGGCTTCTTTCCCATTGATGTCAGATAAGGCCATCCTTTGCTATATATGCAGCTAGAGCCATGGGTACCCCCCATGTGTACTATTTGGTTGTAGTTTAGTCCCTGGGAGCTCTGGAGGGTCTGGCTGGTTTATATTGTTGTTCTTCCTGTGGGGTTGCAAACCCCTTCAGTTCCTTCAGTCCTTTCTCTAACTCCTCTATTGGGGTCCCTGTGCTCAGTCTGATGGTGACCTGCAAGCATCCTCATCTGTATCAGTAAGGCTCTGGCACAGCCTCTCAGGAGACATCCATATCAGCCTCCTGTCAGCATGCACTTCTTGGCATCAACAATAGTGACTGGGTTTGGTGACTGCATATAGGATAGATCAGGTAGGGCAGTCTCTGGATGGCCTTTTCTTCAGTCTCTGCTCCACTTTTTGTCCCTCTATTTCCTTTAGACAGGAGCAATGCTGGGTTAAAAATTTGAGAAGGGTGGGTGGCCCCATCCCTCAACCGGGGCCATGCCTAACCTCTGGATATGGTCTCTACAGGTTCTCTCTCCCCTTTGTTGGTCAATTCAGCTAATGTCATTCCCCTTGGGTCCTGGGAGGCTCTTGCTTTCTGGGCATCTGGGACTTTCTTGTTGGCTACCCCCAGTTTCCCATCCTCCATTGCAATACACCTCTGTTCAATTTCCTGACCCTCTGTACTTCTCCCATCTCCTCCCACATCTGACCATAACCAACCCCCCCATTTTTTCTTTCCCCCTCCTCTCTACCTCCAAAGTCCCTCCCATCCTTTACTTCCTGCGATTATTTTGTTCCCCCTTCTAAATAGGACTGACACACCCACACTTTGGTCTACCTTCTTCTTGAGCTTCATATGGTCTGTGAATTGTATCTTGGGCATTCTGAGCTTTTTTCCTAATATCAGTAAGTGCATACCATGTGTGTTCTTTTGTGACTGTGTTACCTCACTCAGGATGATATTTTCTAGCTCTATCCATTTGCTTGCAAATTTCATGAAGTCATTGTTTTTGATAGCTGACTAGTACTCCACTGTGTAAATGTACCACATTTTCTGTATCCATTCCTTTGTTGAAGGACATCTGGGTTCTTTCCAGCTTCTGGCTATTAGAAATAAGGCTGCTGTGAACATAGTGGAGCATGTGTCATTATTATATGTTGGAACATCTTTTGGGTATATGCGCCCACGAGTGGTGTAGCTGGGTAGTGCAATGTCCAGTTTTCTGAGGAACCACCAGACTGGTTTTCAGAGTGGTTGTACCAGTTTGTAATCCCACCAACAATGGAGGAGTGTTCCTCTTTCTCCACATTCTCATCAGCATCTGTTGTCACCTAAGTTTTTTATCTGAGCCATTCTGACTGGTGTGAGGTGGAATCTCAGGGTTGTTTTGATTTGCATTTCCCTGATGACTAAGGATGTTGAACATTTCTTTAGGTGCTTCTCAGCCATTCGATATTCCTCAGTTGAGAATTCTTTGTTTAGCTCTGTAGCCCATTTTTTTTAAATAGGGTTATTTTGTTCTCTGGAGTCTAACTCCTTCAGTTCTTTGTATATATTAAATATTAGTCCTCTATCAGATATAGGATTGGTAAAGATCTTTTCCCAATCTGTAGGTTGCCATTTTGTCCTATTAACAGTGTCTGTCGCCTTACAGAAGCTATGCAGTTTTATGAGATCCCATTTGTCTATAGTGGATCTTAGAGCCTGAGCCATCGGTGTTCTGCTCAGGAAATTCTCCCCTGTGCCGATGTGTTCGAGGCCTTCCCCACTTTCTCTTCTAATAGATTCAGTGTATCTGGCTTTATGTGGATGTCTTTGACTTTAAGATTTATTTTTTTATGTATATCTTTGGTGACCGTACGGGTATGTGAGCATGAGTACAGCTGCCTCTCAAGGCTGGAAGAAGACGTAGGATGCTCCAGAACTGGAGTGTAGGCTGCTGAGAGCTGCCCAATGTGGGTGCTGGGACCCAAACCCAGGCCTGCTGTGAGAGCAATAAGCACCCTTAACCACTGAGCCATCTCTACAGCCCCTCGAGTTAGTTTTGTTTTATGTTTCATGTGAAGCATGTGATGAGTACCGAAGTAGTTTTTTGATATTTGTGATAGCTGGTTCTTTTGGACCTAGGGATGGCCAATTTTTCTAGCACCATTTATTCAAATGCTTCTGTAACTTTTTCTTTCGATTCTATGTGTGAGTCTTTTAGTAGACTATTCTGTCCCCTTGATTGTTTGCCTATATGTGTCGCAATGTAACACTGTGCTGATCATTAGAGCTTCAATAACGTGGCCTCAAACCGAGTGGTGTTAAGTAACTTTGCTCATAGTTGCCATGTTCACAGTTCTTCATGTTTCCTTATGGTTTTAGAATTGGCTATTTCTGCTACCACCATTGCCACCCTAAAAACAGGAATCTGATGGCATTTACGTTGACAGAACCCACTGGCATTTTAATTAGTATTTCATAAATTCGTTTGGGAAGAACTGAGTGCTTGGTTGTTTTTGATTGTAGGTAGGCAGCATGAATTTTACTCTGTCTGGTCCTGGATTTTTCATAAAGTCCCATAATTGCATGATGCAGCTTTTTGGGTACTGTTTTCTTAGAAGCTGTTTCAAGTATCTCTTTAAATTTTGTTATCCCAGGACCAGAGCTGCATTTGATCTAGGGCTGCCTGGCCTTTTACTGAGACAAGACCGTTCTTTGTACCAATCCAGTGTTCCTGAGTTATGAAATTTTCTTTGTCAGGTGAGAAAGGGCACTATTTTTGTTCATGCATGAACTCCAGTGATATTTTTTTTTACCTCCCTCTAGTACTTCTGGGTGCGTTTTTGGCCTCAGCCTCAGGTAAGTTCTGTAGAAATGCCTGTGAAAGTTCTGCTGAGCACTTCAGGGATGCCCTGTGTAGGTCCTTAGAGTTGGTTTCTATGTATCTTTCTCCCTTCCTATCCATCTAGAGTGCCTGCTGAAAACCTTTTCCAGGCCGGAAGTCAATGGTCTTACATTTCTTCTTTCCCTTCTTTCAGGGTCATGGTCTTTTAGTGGCTATGACCGACGTTTTATATATTTTTGTCTGCTTGTTCAGCTCTCTTCTATGAGTAGAAGAGTAAACATGGCTTCCATTATGTCATCTTGACTTGGAAGTAGGCATCCTGTTTCATCCACAGGTCCACAGGTGGCTTTCCATAGCATGGGAGAGGGGACAGTTGGGTTCTCATGTAAACTCTCTAAAAGCTTGAAACCTGAAGTCTTAATGATGTGGCTAGGCATCGTCGGATGTTTGGCAGCGTCCACAGCCTCTGCTCTTGGGTCTCCATTATACCTACTCTCTGTCATGGCAATCAGACAAGCCTCCTGATACTGCTGAAAGTTTCCCAAGGCACCAAAATCATCCCTTGCTGGGAGCTGCCAGCCCTCCTGAGCAGAGCTGTGCCTGAGGAGCACATGACACTGACTTCACACACCATGACTCATTACATTCTTGTACTGCTTGCAACTGTAAAAGGAGCATACATTTTAAAGGTATTTCAATCTGGAGAATTCCTTTGCCTTCCCTTTTTGTGCTTCTTGCTTTATATTTTATAGAATAAAGAAAGAGACATACTAAAGCAAATGCTGTAAAATAGTAACGAATTGGGGAATCTGGGTGAAAGGTAGATGAGTTATTTGCACTGTTCTTTAGTTTTCTCTAAATCTGAAACTACTTTTTAAAAAACATTTTGTGCCAACGAAGAAAGTGAACAGAGATGATATATCTCCCTTTAGGAAGAAAGCAACCCTCTCAACCAGATTAGGAAGCCATAGGCCAGAATGCCTGACATCGAAGGTTTGAGACTGAGTCTTTGAATCAAGTCGTATCTTCAGAACACTTGGCGTTCACCTTGATTTTGCTTCTTAGATATCAGAAGAATAACACTTAATTTATCCCTGCTTTGATTTTCTTGACAATAAAGAAGAGACTGAGAGTTGTAAGGATCAAAAGAAAATGTGTGTGCAATGAATTATACAATGACTTGCAGTGACAGTCATTATGTTCCCAGTCAGAAACCATCACAGTACCTACTGTGAGTCAAGCCTACCTACTATGAGTCATGCTTTGTGCTGTCTTTACAAATAGCATTTCATTTGATTAATGTGGCCTTTGATATTTAAATATATTATGTCATTTATAATGAATAGCCCAAGGCCATAAAGTCATCATGTGAAATAGATTTTCATTTGAAAATCACATGGGAAAGTGGCAACTCTGAGATCTGAACTCGGCTGTTTGGAATCCAAGATGGCTCATTTGGATCCCAGACGGATCCTGAGCTACCAACCCTTTACTCAGCCCCATAAGCTGGAGTGAGTCTGTGGTAGGCATTTTGGAGCAGATTTGTCTCAAAGTTGAACCGGGTTCTGTGTGGTGGCTACAAGAGAATGAAAGGGAGATAGAAACTCCAGTTTCAGGTCTTGGCTTTTTCAAGCTTATTGTCCTCATAGGGGAAGGATGTTTACTAAAGCACATACTTGATCCTTCTAAGGCGTTTTCAGCATGCATATTCATTCACTATTTGGTATATGTGGTACTGTTTCACATACAGACATTCTCGTGTGATACCTTCACAAGTTTAAAGAAACACCACAGAGCAGTACTCTTCCTGCCTGCTTCTGTCATTCAGTCACAGTTCAATCCCCCAGACTTGAGCCACCAACCTTGGGTTTCTAATACAGGTTCTTGTTAAAAAGTTTTGTGTTCTTTTTCACCTGCATCAGGAAGATATTGGCAAGCAACAGCCAAAGCTTTGATTACACTCAGCACTTCCTGAAGGCCAGGAGATTCCACAGGAGGTGACATTCAAATGGCCAGTTAACAGGTGAAGAGTCTTAGTTAGGGTTTTACTGCTATGAACAGACACAATGACCAAGGCAACATTATAAGGACAACATTTAATTAGGGCTGGCTTGTAGGTTCAGAGGTTCAGTCCATCATCATCAAGGCAGGAACATGGCAGCATCCAGGCAGGCATGGTGCAGGAGGAGCTGAGAGCTCTACATCTTCACCTGAAGGCTGCTAGCAGAACACTGACTTCCAGGCAGCTAGGATGAGGGTCACACCTCCAAATAGTGCCACTCCTTGGGCCAAGCATATAACAAAGCATCACACCCAGTACCGAAAGTGACAGAGACAATCCAAATCAAGTCACAGTCATAAACTCATTCACTTGGCAAATGTTTAATATGAAAATACCTGTCACTATAAAGGTGTGTGTGTGTGTGTGTGTGTGTGTGTGTGTGTGTGTGTGTGTATTCTGTAGCAATAAGTCTGTAGCCACTTAGGTAATTTAAATGTTTCCAGAGGTCATTTGTGAAACAAACGAATTTCAGTAATGTATTTAATTTAACTATCAAAAATGTTACTTTAACATCATGTTACCATCATAACATTATTGGGCTATTATACACTTTTTGCCATGTTTTGTAAATCTGTTGTGTAGTTTCCACTGCTCTGTATCTCCGGTTGAACACAGATTGTCTTCCTAGGTCTGTGTTTGTATTTCATATAATTCACAGTTGGAAAAGGCGTGACCGCACACCCAGCCGACTCCAAAAATTACTGCTTCGCTAATGTCCTTTTCACGAGGCCACAGGTTCCGGTGTTTATCAAGCATCTTGTCTCATCATAGACCCATTAAAATTGTATTAATTAATAATTGGAATTGGACATGTACTGGAGGTATTCAGAAGGGGACATTTAAACTGCTTCTTTAAAACAAGTGGGTAGAACCCTCAGTGTGTGCAAGGTAAACAGAGTGGGAAGAAGATTTAAGAGGCATAAGCAAGGGCAAGGGGGAGCTGAGGCCGTTGTCCATTTGATTCAGTCCAAACCGAAGCTGTATGTAAGTCAACTCTGAATGTCCAGCCTCAGACTTCAGGATACACAGAAAGCTTGGTGAGCCATCTGCTTCCCAGAAATCTCATCCCTCGGGGATGCTGCAGCCAAATGTACTCAGCCCCCATTCGGCTGAACATTTCTAAATGAAAAAATACTCCGTCAAGAACCTTTGAACCGTTCCTCCCTTTTCCTGGGTCGGCCTTTAGCCAGATCTCTGCTTGTTGCTGTGATGGGAGAGGGGGGGTGGGGAATGGAGAGAGCGTGAAATCCCGCTTAGCTTTAAGGCTTTTTTTTTCCCATAAGCAAACAGATCAACATTAATTTATTATAATCGGAGTTAAATTACTTTTAGCCAAAGGCTATTTTAAAACACGAGCAAGGAGTAGCGTAATTTGACTTAAAAATAAGTCATAAAAATAAAGGCAGTACAAAATTAGAGTACATTTCTGAGTGTAAAAATAAGGAACGTTTAGAGTCTTTTGGAAAGAGCAGCGTGACAGATATATTGCTGTAGTCATTAGCCAGGGTCTGAAGCGCCTTTTCTCTCCTAAATCGAAGGAGAGGTGTAAGGGTTTAAAAAAAAGGGGGTTGTGGAATTCATATAGGTTATATTTATCCACAGTGTCCTTGGCCAGCCTTTTATTTGTGTGTCAAATACCTGAGAAATGCAAACTTAAAAGGAAGAGGAGTTTATCTGGGCTCATGTATCTCAGAGGTTTTAGTCATAGTCAACAGTCTCCATGACGTGAGACACAGCACCATGGTGGGGAATTGTTGCCCAACGGCAAAGTAGGTCAACTCATGAGGAGGTTTAACTCCGTGATCTACTTCCTCCGCTAGGCCCCACCCCTTAACAAGTCACCTGCCAATCATGTCATCAAACTATGGCTCCATCAGTGGATCAATTCAGTGGCGAAGTTAGAGCTCGAATGAACCAGTCACCTTTGCCTCTGGGGACCATGTACTCCACGTCTAACCTCAGGACTCCACCTCTGGTTCCCAGAGACTCGCAGCCTTCCCATAACCCAAATGCACCTAGTCAAACGCAAAGAAGACCCTTATTCTTAACAGTTCCAACACCGTTCAAAAGTGTTAGCCCAAAGTCTCCTCTGAGATGGGCTGCACCCCTTTCCTGTAAGCCCCTGTGAACACAACTTGAAAATTCCACAATTACGAAAGAATTACAGTACACAATTACCCAAGAGACCTTCTTAGTTTAAAAAAAAAATAAGATATGTGCAGAGTAGAGATGAATGAAACCAAAGTAAAGCCAAAACCCAGCAGGACAAATATGGCGTCTGTGGCTTATTCAGGGTAGAAGGATGTGGGATCTGTGGAGCTCGGACCGCCCTGCCCCGAGGTCTTGCCAGTCAGGGCATGTGTATGGCACATCCCTTGAGCTTGTACCCCTCACTGCCTGCGGCTCTTCCTGGAGATGCTCATGTTTACGGCAGACATTGGGAAGCTTCCTGGGCTCTCCCTCGCAGCTTCAGATTTACTCTCATAGTTTAATGCATTTCCCTCTCTGGGGCTGCCCCCAGGGAGTTCAAGGCAGCCGCACACTTCCTGCTCTCCAGAAAGCTCTGGGATTCCAGAACATTACATTCCACACGCCTGCCAAACCAGGGCTGGCCTCCAGCTCAAGAAGCGGCCAGGTCTCTTGGGCTGTGACTTTTGAGTGGCTGGATCTTGGGAAACTGTTCGCTACACAGACAGTACAAATGGGATGTCCTAGAGATAATTCTCTTCTCCAGAAAAAAAGTCTGTCAGATGAATTTACATTTCTGCACCCTACAACGGGGCCATAAAATGGGAAGGAGTCTTGCATTTTCATCAGATGTCCTCAAAGCTTTGTTCTTATGCCCAGGACAACTTCCTTTTAGTGGCCAATCTCTAACAAACTACAATTCTTTGATCTCAACATTGAACACACACCCTTTCTGGGCAGACTAGAAGTATTTCCAACTAACTCGTGCTGCATTTGCTCCCAGTCCTCACTGTGGCTCTTGTAGTAAACCGTAGCATTACAACAGCGTTGAGCATTGATGCTAAGCAGGAATGAAATGCCCTCTCATGGATTAACTACTGCACCCCCTTTAACCTCAGCCTCCGCCTGGGATACTCAAGGCACAGACAAGATGCAGATAAATGTGTTGCCATTATACAACCCGAGGACCACTAATCCAATTCCATTTTAGTTCTTACCCCGAGACCTTCTGGCCAGGCATTCCCTGTCTGAAGTTTTCTCCGCTCTCCAGTTCTGGTTCTCCACCAAACTCTGCTTAGAGCCTTCTAGAGCCCCTCTAACCTTTACGTCCACATGTTTTCTAGTTCTTCCCACAAACTTATCCCTAGTTTTTCTAACTCAAATGGACATGTAAGGTTGTAGCAACAACTCCATTTCCTGGTACCAGTTTTGTTTATCAAATACCAGATATGAGGACATTGCATTCCCCTGGCTTTGCGTTGTTCATCACTCCATTCAGTGTTGCAGGTGGACCTGTTACACACTTAAGGGAATATCAAAATGAACAGTAGTGTATCAGCATTCACTAGAAGAGCGCTCTCTCTCTCTCTCTCTCTCTCTCTCTCTCTCTCTCTCTCTCTCTCTCTTTGTGTGTGTGTGTGTGTGTGTGTGTGTGTGTGTGTGTGTGTTTTTCTTTGGGAACACCCTCACCAACGTTCCCAGAAGTGTGAAAATTAACGATGAAGATCATCCAGCCATCATAACCCTCTGCTCTGACCAGTCCCCAGAGTCTATACATCACAAACACCATAAGATACACCTGGGGTAGATCCTGAAGAAGTTTCTGCTTTTGTGCCAGCATCCATGGAAAGAGAAATGGAGACTTGCTCTGCTAGGACTTAAAATTATGATGTGTTGTTCACTTGGTGCGGTGGGCAGCGTCTTGGTCTCGTAAGATCACGACTGTGTCAATATAAAAATATTCACAACATCTTAGTAAGGTTGCATAAGTATTTTATTTATTGACTATCACAATTATCGCATCTTTATCTCTTCTTAAACGTGAGTTATTTCATTAAAGGAGAAGGATTTTCTGGTGTGTATTATTCAGTCATGATATAATTTTCACTGGCACATGGCGTTTCTAGCCATATGCCCATGAGCTAAAGGGTAACGGAAACACTGACTTGAGAAAGTAAGAATATTGAAAAGAAACCCTGTCCTTTATTTCCTTGATATTTTGAATGAAGAACAATATCTATACATTTTAAGGGTATCATGCCTATAAGTTACTCTTGAATGTAACAAGCTTATATACATTTTCAAAGAAAGGCTCTGCTGTGACAGTAAATTAGAAGTACCAAAGAGACCAAGGCACACCTTTGTCCCACTTCATCAGTGCCAAACTCGGGCCACAGGGGAGCCACCATCTCAGAAGTGTCTTGAACGGCGCCATTTGAATTCCTACTGGAATCTGATGTGTACTCGTGACAGTATGTGATGACAACAGCCTATTTATAGTGGGAAAAAGTTGAGTATCTCAGTTTGGCAACCAAAAAAAAAAAAAGTCTTTGAACCAGACATAGTACTTCTTCCCCAGCAAACAAATGGCCATATAAACCCACCCTCCAAACTTACCCAGCCTCAGATAATGTTTGGTCTTAAATCCTGCTTCTCCACATTCCCTTAATGTCACCTTGAACGATACAGTACTGTCCTTGAAACTGTTGCTGAAGTCTCTGGTGGGGGTCAGCAAACACAACCCTCTTTGAAGGCCTAGCTTAGAAGCTGGGCATTTGGAGTAACAGGCATCTTTTAAAACAACCCGCCTTTAACTGTTCAAGCAGGAGAGCTAACTAGCCTTCGATTGCGTACATCCTAGTTAGCACCTTGCAACCCCTCAGTTCTAGCTTTACTTGGCTGTTTGTTTTTCCTCATGTGAACGGTACCTCTCCAGGGGCAAGGATTGTGCATTGTCTATTCTTTAGCCCATGCTACTGAGAAGAGCAAAGCTGCCAATCAATAGTAGTCCAAATGGTGAGGAAGAGCACAGGTTTGAAGAAAGACTCATCATGGGATGATTGATCTAGCATACAGTGCTATCTGGGGTGAGTTCCTTCCCTGATCTGAGCTTTGAGTCCCTAAAAGAGGGTTTAAGAAAGTGGGTTTCCAGTTCAGATAAGTGTGGAGACCGACGTCTATGTCCCATGAGACGCTTACCATGCTCCAAGTCTTCATGTGTCCACACGAACCTGTGGTAGATGCCGGTAAACAATGGTACCAGCTGCCTTCCTTCTTAGGATACGAGTGGTCCCACACTGTTATATTTTTCTAAATTACCTCAGTCTTCTTGGCTATCAAACTTGTCAGTTTGCTGATTAGTATACTGTTAAATGTATCCTGATTAGTTACTAACCCCATTTATCCTGGGTGGGTTCCCTCACCCTGCCTGTGAGAAAGTGACTGTCCCTCGTCACTCCAGTACTTGCCCACACCAACAGCAATTTCGCCAACCATTTTCTTCAATTGTCAGAGTCATCTCAGAATTGTGAAAGTGTTGGTGTTACAGCAACAAAAGGAATCCAGGGAGCCTCCTATCTCGATATCATACCATATCGCACAGTTATCGCAATCAAACACCATGCTTTGTGAAGGCAGATGGCTAACTGAAGTCAACCACAGGAAGTGTGACCTCAAGTATTTCCCAGGCACTTAAAAGGCTGCTCTGTGGCACAGTCCTTGTTGTTGGAAGTGAGGCTGTTAGAAAATCTAAGAGATTTGTTAGAATAGCAAACTCCTGCAGAAACATTCTTCAAGCCCTTCGCAACCAAGCGAGGGAAGGAGAGTGGAGCCTTGAAGACGTTCCTCATGGTCAGCTCATGCTTGTTTATTTTACAATGATGGAAAATCTCAGCACGTGAATCACCTCACCCCCCAAATCACATTGGTATAAAAATGTATAATCAGTGCTTGATTATTGTTATTATAATCACTTCAGGAATATCACTTTTTAAGAAGTAGAAAGTCATGTATACAAAAATACAAGGCTGTTATGGCTGGTCTTAGGGTTTCTGTTGCTCTGACCAAATACTATGGCCAGAAAGCAAGTTGTGGAGAAAGGGTTTGTTTGGCTTGCATTTCCACGTTGCTGTTTATTATTGAAGGAAGAAAGGACAGGAACTTAAACAGGGCTGGAACCTGGAGGCAGGAGCTGACACATGAGCCATGGAGGAGTGCTGCTTACTGGCTTGCCTTTCATGGCTTGCATAGTTTGCCTTATAGAACCCAGGACTGTCAACCCAGGGATGGCCTCACCCACCATGGGCTGGTTCCGCCTTGTCAATCACTAATTGAGAAAGTGTCTTATAGCCTTATCTCTTGGAATCATTTCGTCAGTGAGGCTCCTACCTCTCTGCTGACTCTAGCTAGTGTCATGTTGACATACAACATGTTGTTTTTGTTTTGTTGCTTGTCAACTTGACACAAGCTGGCTTTATCTAAGAAGAGGGAACAACAACTGAGCTTGGCCAGTGTTCCTGCTGTAACTCCATGGGCATTTTCTTCACTGATGATCCATGTCGGGGCGGGCATTACAAGTGGCGCTACCCCTATGCAGGTGATCTCAGGGTCTAAAGAACATGACAAGGATGGAGTAGTAATCAGAACCATGGCTCTGGGTCTTACCCTGACTTCCTTTCAATGGACTGCAAGGTAGAAGTGCAAGCCAAATGAACCCTTTCTTCCCCATGCTGCTTTTGGTCATGGTGTTTTTCCACAGGAGTAGAAACTTGAAGACAAAGACGAACACTGCTTATGATTCAGGCTAAACTTAGAGAGGAAACTTATCTAACTAGCAAGCATTGGCTCCAAATGTTTGTACATTGAGTACCACGGAGAAATGAGCGATGGCTTGTCCTTGGGGAGACACATGCACCCTTTCCTCTGAGAACGGAGTTTGGTTGGCTTGCTTGGTTGGTGTTTTGCTGTAGTGGTGATTGTTCATTTGTAATTGAGTCTTTAGGTTCTTACTATGAATGAAACATTATGTCTAGATTCTGGCCATTTAGATGTGTGAAGCCTTACTGGGATCCCTCCAAATCTGGGCATTTTGTCCTAACAGTAGCAAAAATCTTTTCTACTTGCACTGAATATTGACCAGCCTAATTCCAAAATGTCAGTCTTCTCACCACACTAGGGGTGGTGGGGTTGGTTCGGTTGTCACCAAGCCTCTGCCTCCCGGATGTCCTCCAGCTCCGCCTCTACTCTTAAGTTTAGAACCATTAAACCCTGACATGACAAAAACCCAGGGCTGGTGCCAGTGAAGGCACCACCATCCATTCAGCTTCGTGGAATGTCTACCCCTGCATTCTCTGTGTCTTGCCCACCACTGAGCCAGGCTGATATTATCATGTAGTATTTTAGGCCATGCCTTTCTTTTTCCTTTTCCACTACTCTCATCTGACCTGCAGAGGTAACTGCAGTACATTTCTCATCCACACCCCGTCTCCCCATCTCACTCCTCTCCAATACTCTTGTAGATGTGCCTCAACTAGACCACCCACTTCCCATAAGGCCATTCACCAACTTCCCGCTTCTGTTAGAAGTCTGGACTTCTCAGTGTGGCCTCCAACTCTGTCATGGCTCCTTGGCTGACTGCATCCCTACGACAGATCTTGGAATAATCTTCACCTGATGTCTTTATGTTAACCCCTGATGATGGCCTTTTAGACCGTGCTTCTGATGAAATGTTCTAGATCTGACTTGTGGCAGAGGAGGGTCATGTCCTTCCTAGCTGTTCAAGTAACTTGCAGCAGCTGTACGTCTCCAGTCTGTTGGTGATCGGCATCCTCTCAGAACACCAGGTGCATATAGGGGTCTTTTGCTCCCAATTGCATTCCTAGTTGGGGAAGTGGAGGTTTTTGACCTGAAGGACTTCTGTTAAGCTTGTGGGAATTTGTCACAGGAACAGGAAGCTGTTGAAGGATTTAATCAGAGAAACAATATGACCAGATGGACCTCTGGGAACTCCTTTGGGTGAAGTATAGACAGATCCATCTGAAGTGAGTGTGAAAGGAGACAGCCCCAGACACTGCAGGGGGTGCTTTTCTTTCCTGCTGTCATTTTTCCCACCTCTCTGAACCACTGAGAAGGGTTACCTGAGCCTCTCAAACAGATGCCTGATTTCCACCTACCTAATCACTGTAATGCATTTGAACAATGCTGACTGACTTCCTCAAGCACATGCTTCACACTCGGAATGACACCGTGAGAACCAGCCAGGTTCATATGTGTATCTTTGGTCTACATTTCTCACTGGAGTCCTGAAAACAGTGTTGACCCCAGGATGGCAGGTACTACGATGGTAATTTGAATGGAGTTTTGGGTCTCAGAGCAGGTTATAGCTTAATTACTTTCTTAGTAGCGCCAGAAAGTACCTTAGAGCAGAGGAGACCCTTGAGTTGGGTAGGAATGGTAAGGTTTCATCAGGTAGAGAGAAGGAAGGGGCAGAATGCAGCAGAGAAGCCATCTAAAGGAATGGCTTTCTGAGTTACATTGTACAGTGACCATTCATACTAAATTTACAACAGGCCTATTAAGCTATAGCCCACCAAAAATAAGTAGAGAGAAGGCACTTGTGAGAATCATTTTCATTAAAGGTCAGATACCTCACTAAGAAAGCATTGGCTTTGGAGCATGAGTAGTGGTCACAAGAAACCAAGACGCAGAGGAAACATCATGGCTCCTTCTGTGGGTAGACTGGGCTAGGCTCCGAGGGAAGGGAGCACCAGGCTCCTGCATGCATGCCTCACTCTGACTGGATTTGTATTTTGCAGTTCCATGGAAAATGAGAGGCCTCCCGATCCCGCAGACTGGGCTGTGATGGACGTTGTCAATTATTTCCGCACGGCGGGATTTGAGGAGCAAGCCGGTGCATTTCAGGAACAGGTAACTGGAGAGACAAGGTTCCTTGCCACCTCAATCGTTCATACCTGATTGACAAGGATGTTGTTCTGACAATTTAAAGGAAAACTATACAAATTTCCCCCAAAGGTCTTGGCATGGTGTTGATACTCAAAAGTGTTAATTTCTTTCTCTGGGGCCCAGGAGTTGACATCAGAGACAGGGAAGAACAGGCACCTCTTCTCCGGGTAATCTATGACTCCATGGAGTAGGCTGAGCCAGGTCCCCGGGAATGGCCCTCCAAGAGGCAGATAGGGGAAGAGCTTATGGTCTTCCCTTCAGAACACAAAGCTCCTACCCCTCACATAGCAGCCTGCAGTCTCTGAGCAGTGTAGTTACCCTCACTGTCTCCTAGTCTGGGTGAGAGAGTGGAAGCTGAAGAGAGTGTCTGGCTATGTCTCATATCCCGTCACCAGAGCTTACTAGCACGGCCCAAATTCAGATAAAGTAACCCTTTAGACGCCACATAGGCCATCTCCTCCAGAGCATTTCCTTCAAACTTGGTCCTTCTACATATTTATCTTTTTGCCAGTTTGGAAAATTTGCCAAAATAGAAGCGTAAATGAGTCTACGCCCACCAGAAGAATCAAAATTAGAAAGAGAGTTGATGCCAAACGAGGGTGTGGAGCGAAACAGGATGCTCCCACATTGCTGGTGAAAGGAACACTCACACCTACTGAGATCAGCAGGTTGACTCCCCGGTAGTCACCAAAGCATGTCTGTAAGGAGACCTGCCCGCAATGGCTGTCAGCAGCTTTTCCCGTAGTTGTCCGTCAAAACTCGGAAGCCTGGGTTGACAGTTGAATGCAAACTGAGCGCTCAGGCTGAGATGCATACATAATGAAGTAGCACCCAGTAGTGAAAACAAATGAATCCCTGATGTATACGGCATTTTAGATAAATATCAACAACATCATACTGGATGAGAGAAGCATCATGCACCAGAGTTCATGCCAAATGGGCCCGATACATTTTCAGACTGGTTAAACAGATCAAGTGGCCAAATTAAAAAAAAGTCAGTACTTGGATATGAATAGGTGGGGATGGGGAATGATTTCTGAAGAGATATGAGGGGACCTTATGGTGATGCCAACATTCTTTTGTTGATAGAGGCTAGAATTACAGGTGCTGTGTGTGTCTGTGTGTGTGTGTGTGTGTGTGTGTGTGTGTGTGTGTGTCTGTGTGTGTCTGTGTGTCTTACTAAGGGGTAGTATATTCATTAATTTTCTAGTGTGATAAAACACACTGACCAAGACAACTTACAAAAGAAAGAATCCATTTGGACTGATGGTCCCCATGGATAAGAATTGTGTGTGGCAGGCATGGCGGCAGGAGCAGGAAGCTGATAGCTGACATCTTGAACCACACATACACAGCAGAGACAGTGTTGGGGAGAGCCTGTGAGTAGGACTGCAAAGCCGGCTCACAGTGTTACACTTCCAACAAGACCACATCTCTTCACCCTCCCAAACAGTACCACAAACCAGCCATCAGGTGCTTACAGTTGAGCCTATGGGAGACATTCCCATTCAGACCACTAGAGTTGGGACAAGAAGGCTCTGTACCACTCACTGTATCCTGATCAGGACGGAAGGTGTCTACATATGTAGTCACTGCACAGACACTAGCTTGTGCAAATTATTCCTATCCTTATGTTACATGGCCTATAAATTTTATATTTATAGGAAAATAAACTGCGGGAATACTCAACAGTGACATAAGAATTGAAGTATTGAGGAACGGTATATACATATATGTGTGTATATATATGTGTATATATGTATGTGTATATATGCATGTGTATATATGTATGTATATATGTGTGTATGTATATGTATGTATGTATATGTATATATGTATATATGTATGTTTATGTATATATACATGTACATTTAGAAAATTTTAATTGTGGAATTTAAGAGGAAGGATGTAAGTATTCACAGAACGTTATTTTCCTCATGCCTGAAAACTTTTATGTTAAAATCCTAGTGAAAAATAATAGCTCAAGTTGGAAAGTAGAAACTAATATGTCTAGAACATATTTTTATTTTGGTTTTTAATGGTACAATGTCCATTTGTGTCATTGAAATTGAGTAGCTTGCTTCTAAAATTAAATTTAAGTGATTCCGTAAAAGGCTTACAGAAAAGGGGCTCAGGTAAAAGGTTTCCTGGCCAGGTTCCCAGATGCTCAACCTTCCCAGGCTGCATCTAATGCTCAGACAACTGCAGACACCCCAGGTAGGGAACAGCATGCTCTCTGGGCCTTACAGACTCTACACAGTCTTGCAAGTGAGATTGGTCAGTACAGAGTTTGGCCCAGCAGTGGCATTTTCTTCCCAGGGATGACTCATTCTGGCACTGGGAACACTGAGGTGTAAATTGGAACCCTTTCATTGAGAAATCCCTCACAACATCGCTGTATCTAGTCTGCCAACTCTTGAGCTTGGTAAACGAATTCCCGGAAGATGGTGCCCGTCCCAAAATTTGATTCCTTCATTCATTGGAGGTAGCTTGGTGGATAAGGAGTGGGCCTTGAATTAATCTCTGGAAGTGATTCAGCTCTTTCTCCCGCTCTGATAGCTTCAGTCCCATTGGAGGAATTATAGATCAGGGGCTTGTCACATGACGGTATGCCATGTCATGATGTGATTCATAGGGATGGAGGCATGGCCTCTAACACATTTACCTGCGTCTTCCACCCATACCTTTGCCTCCAGCATCTCCCTGGCAATTATGTTCATGTCAGCACTCACTGGGCTTATCCTGAGATGAACACTGAAGGTCACCTCCAGCCCAAAGCTAGGTCCCTTTCAGGAACACTGTTAAGTCATAGCAACCAAAAACCCCACAGTAAAGCAGCTTTAAAATCTCCCCAGCACTAGACTCACCATTGGGCAGGAGCAGTGCAGAGACAGAGAACCACCATTAAACCATCCTTGAAAAGAACGGGCCCCAGTGCATTGCTTCAGAGCTGATCCCCACAGCCTGGATGTTTGAGTTCCCCAAGACCCACAGTGAAAACCTAACACTAAATGAGATGATCCGAGGAGCAAAGGCTTTTGGGAGGAAATGAGGCTTGGATGAGATCCTAAGGGTGGGGTCCCATGGTAAGATGAGTGCCCCTTCTGGAGGAATTGAAGTAGCTCGCTGTGCTGCTCTGTCTACTCTGCCCTCACGAGAGACTCTAACCCAAAGCTGGCTACCTGGAGCTGACTAGCCTCCTTTCCCACTTCACTTCGCACTTGGAACTATTAAGTTTCCCTGTGGCTCAAAGCCTTGCATCAGATTTTCTGACAAGCCTCGCTGAAGCCAAGCTTCAGCTGGAAGTGTGTCATCCGCACCACTAAGACTAAAGCCTAGCATCAGGACCACAGGGCTCAGGCCACATTGCTATTCTGACCAGGCCTCTCCATGGCTCGGGATGTGGTCCTCCCTGGCTTCAGCTGGTGGCTGCTGGCATTGGAACGCTGCTCTTCAACCTCTGGGGGACTTTAAGCAACTGGATTCCCTGACATGGCTCTGCAGGAGGATCCACTGGGAGGGAAAGTGGGTGGAGGCATGGATGACCAAGCACCAGCACCATCATCCCACAAACTCTGATAAAGTGACTGATTTCCCAAGTATCCTAGTAACAGCCATGAGTAGAGTCATTCCCTTGGCTTATTGTCTCCTCATTTCTTCACAGTCACTTGGTGGTCCTGCGATGTCTGCTTTGATAGGACGCAGCTGTCTACATAGTTGATGTTGAGTTAAGCAATGGAACATTGCCTACACTCCAACTTTGAGTCCAAGATACCATCTTGAGATGGGTCATCCTTCTGAAGTAGACCTCCCCGAGGCATAGAGCAAGACACGGAAGTAACTTGAGGCTTAGTGGCTTTTTTTAAGTGGGTGATTAAAGAAAAAAAAAAAAAAGAACTAATGCCTACCCAGGGGCATGGGTTGCCTGATGTCAGCAAAAATGCCTCCTTCTATCCCAGAACACTATGATGGGATTCACTGTATTAGACTCCAAGGCTAATATGCAACATGTTCTGGTTTAAGCAGTGTCACCTCATGACAATGCGTTCTCCACAACCCTTCACCACTCAAGCTGGATCTGATCCCAGGTCACAGAGGTAGTCCTCCCAAGGGTTGTGTTGTGCTCCCAGATTACAGAGGTAGTCCTCCCAGGATTGTGCAGTCATTTCACTCCTCTATCTCCATCCTTCTGACTCACGTGTATTCGCAGTGTGGAAGGAAGACACAGGCAGAGAATTGACATTTAGTCCCTGTCACGTGATTCTGACTGTGCCGCATTCCTGTGAGTGAGTGAGTGATATCAGTCATTTTATTTCTGGAACACTGTGTATCACTGAGATCATTTTCCCCCTCAGGGTATCCTAACAAAATAACATGCAACTCAAAGTGGCAAATTAATCTGACTCTTACTACCTTCCCTTACCCCACAGGCTGTCTCTCATGTGAGACACCCATCCGGGTAAGTCAGACTCTGTCTCTCATGTGAGACACCCATCCGGGTAAGTCAGACTCTGTCTCCCGTGTGAGATACCCATCCGGGTAAGTCAGACTCTGTCTCCCGTGTGAGACACCCATCCGGGTAAGTCAGACTCTGTCTCCCGTGTGAGATACCCATCCGGGTAAGTAAGACTCTGTCTCCCGTGTGAGACACCCATCCGAGTAAGTCAGACTCTGTCTCCCGTGTGAGATACCCATCCGCGTAAGTCAGACTCTGAAACCGGAAGGGTAGGCTTTGCTTTCACCTGGCTTGTGGCTGCTAACATTGAACAAATTCTGAAGGCACTATCCCAAAAGCAACAAACAGAACTTTGTCTCCCTGCATTTTGCCAAATCCACTTCTCAAAAGCCAGTAGCTCTGTGGGCAGCCTATCAGAACAACGGCGCACTCTGTGGCCAAACCCAGGCAAGTGCGGTGGCTGGAGGTTCAGGATCCTCATTAGACCAAGAGCCCTGCTTTCGTGAAGCTTCAGGTTCACGCTGGAGCCCTGCTTTGAATATGTCACAAAATTGTGACAAACGTATGTACGAAATTGTTGAAGTGGACCGTGAGTTTCTCTAGCTTCTTGACAAATTCAGCTCTAAATTGGGCCAAATTGGGCCTCACACCTTGGGGGGAAACTTGATTTACCTAGTCAGATTTTGTGTGACCAGCAGTGAATATATCCAAGGAACTCGGATGCTTGCTGGGGGAACTTGGAATTGCTTATTCTGTAGTAGAGTGCGTATATAGGGGATGTGGCAACTCACTCCCTTCAGTCCTTAAAGATTAAGAAAAGAGTTAAAGAGCAAGCAAATAAGTAATGCTAACAGAACGTAGCCAAAGGGAGTTAATTGAAGGCAAAATTGGTAATGAAAGATACTTAAAATATTTTTGTTTATTTAGTTTATTTGCATAGACTAAACTAAGCAGCTAAATCAGTTGTTGGAGACAAAACCAACCGTAAACCAGAAAGAGAGCCATGCATGGAACACTTACTTGTTTGTTTAGGGATTTCTGTAGTTGTGATGTAAGACCACGACCCTCGGTCAGTAGTACTTACTTCGAGACACCCCTGAGTGAGACTCCGAGATGTAGACCGATGCAAAAGCAAGAGGTGTGTTTTTGGGCTTGTGGGGGTCAACATTCAATTAGTCCCTCAAGGCGAGTGACTAGAAGGCAACCCCAAATGGATATTAAAAGCAGTTTTTATACTTTTTAGGGGCACAGATTACCTCAGCAAGGTTACAGTTCAAACTTATTGGCTAAGCATATTGACCTTTAAATCTATTGGCTAGCAAGCATCAGTCAGTACATTCTGAGAACTTTCTACTCAAGAGTGTTCCTGTGGGTGGAGAATGGAACCTGGCCTAGCCTAGACCTGAGGTGGATGCATGTAAGGCTGGTGAAAGCCCTAGGGCCCTTCACATGCAGTGGAAAGACCAAGCACCAAAATATGGGGCCGTGAAACACTTGTCTTGGCAACTCCAAGACACTTGTATTGAGAGCGCTGAGCAGATTGAAGAGCTCATGGGGCTGAAAGGCAGGCAGGGTATAGAGAAGAACTTGGCTCACCTAGCTGAAGAGAGGCCCTGAGGATCCACTGAGGAATTTAGATCCAACAGTGAGGGGTCTGTGACTATGACTGGGACTGTCTCACACACACGCACACGCACACGCACACGCACACACACACACACACACACACCTGAAAACTTGAACCTTGACTGGTGACACTGAAACATTCTGGAGCCTTTGGGAAACAATTGAGAAGACACCCTTAGAAATAGGGGGACACTGATGATAAGTTTTCTAGAAATCTCTGAAGGGGGAGGGTTTTATGGAGAGTAAACTAATCAACAAGTTCAAAATTCCTCTTAAAGGCCATGTCCAGCAGGATCTGGGAAGTTGGCCAGGGGAACTTCAGTGGTGCAGGTGGGGAGGAGGCTGGAGAACCCGACCTTGTTAACACAGGAGTAAGTGGAAGGCAGGCAAGTACAGGGAGAGACAGATACCGGAAGCTTGTGAGGATGTTGTGCTCTCTTTCATAAGTCTAGACTTATTTACATGCAGGAAGTGGCCAAAAGAATTAGACCAATTAAAATGACAGCAAGTGGAGAACAGTTAAATGAAGCAGAACTCCCCCTGGGAAGGGAGCTAACACTGCTTGTAGAGGAGCCCAAATGTAGGGAAACTGGAACTTTGTGTCCCGAAGATCAATATAAAATGGTATAGCACTCTGGAAAATTGTTCAGTGGCTCTGTAGAAAATCAGGCATAAATTACCATGGCTCAGCAGAAAGTTGGGCATAAATTACCATGACTCAGCAGTTCTTCAAAAATAAATCAAGGAGAAAGCTCGGCTGCCTGCACTTGTGCAAGGGCCATGGAAGCATCATTCACAATAACCAGGCAGACACAACCCAAATGCCATGAGGAAGTAAATAGGTAGAGAAGATGTGTGCATAAAATGAACAGTTATTCCTCCATAAAAAGGAGTACAACAGGGATGAACTTTGAGAACATGCTAAGTAATTGTTATATTAATTCATCTATATGACATATCTAAAGTAGACACTCATAGATCCAGGAGCATATTAGTGGTCACCAGGATCTGAGTCACCCATAATAAATATAAAGTTTATTAGAATGACAGCAAAATTAAGAGTAAACACTGAACAACATGGTAAGAATAATTACTATGTTACTATATAATCAGAAATGGTTAACATTGCATAGTTAATTTAAAATTTAATTTAAAAATCAAACATTCTTTAATTACTATTTATAATTAATTACATGTGTATATGGTACAGTGGAACACACATCTCAGAGCATATATGTGGAGGGCAGATAACAACATTAAGGAGTCACTTCTCCCCACCCACCTTCACATGGATTCTGTGGATGATACTCAGGTCACCATGGTTTTGGGGTCTCACCAGTCAACGATATAAATTTTATTACAATAAAATTTTATAATGTAATCCTAACCATAATATATGATGGTTCAGTTGGTTAATAAAACTTTAAAATATTTTATTTAAAACATATAAAAGAATGATCAAGGCAAAGCTTAAGCTGCACTGGAGACATAAGTGATGATCACTTTATGTGTGAACTTGACCAAAGTAAGGGGTACCTGGATAGCTAGTGCAGGATTATGGTCTGGGTGTATCTACAAGGGTGTTTATGGAGGAAACTAACATTTGAATCAGTGTACCCGGGTTAGCAGGCATCATCCAGCCAATGATGTCCTCAGTAGAAAGTAAACATAGAGTGTCTTAGTTAATGTAACTGTCAACTTTACGTAGTCTGGGGTCAGCTGGGGAAAATGTCTCAATTGAGTAATTGTCCTTGTCAGGTTGGGCTGCGCTCTGTTTGCCAAGGGACAGTCTACTTTGGTAGTTGTGTTGGAGGCCCCGCCCGTGTGGGCAGTCTTTGCATCAGAAGTACTAGAGTACTCAGGGACATAGCCATGCCAAGCCTGTGAGAAGTCAGCAAGCAGCCTTCCTCCGAGCTTCCTGCGGTGACACCACTTCCCTCTTCTTCCCTCAGCAATGGACCATTGACCTGGAAGTATAAGCCACATAAATCCTTTCCTGAACTCAATCACTTTTTGTCAGAACCTTTTATCATAGCAACAAAGGAAAGTAGAACACGGAGGAAGAATGAATCTCTCCTGTGGAACCTGAGGTATCTGTCTTCTGCCATCAAACGTAGTAGCTCTCACTTCTCAGGTCTTCAGATGCTCACCAGGACTTACATCATCCACCTCAACATTTTCCAGTCCCTAGACTTTTGAATCAACACCACAAATTACCTTGGAGTCCAAGTTTACAGTTTAGTTAGACCTAACTAATGAACCACCATTTGGATCATTCCTTGGAGGACCCAATGCGCCGTCTTGGGGAGACATTTTGGAAATCCTGCCAGTTTCTCTTTTTGTTTTTTGTTTTTGTTCTTTTGTTTGTTCCACTTAGATTGAAGTGGGGGCCGAGGTTTAATTAGAAACAAGAGAACAGCAGTAGCCCTTAAAAATGGCCGCCAAGGAGAGTGGAAAAGGAAGAAGTGAAGGAAACTGGCTCCATCTTGTACTTGCCCTGCTGTGGTTGTGGGGGGTGGGGGGTGTCATCCCGGCTTTGTTCCCTTGTTGTTGGCAGCAGTGAATTGGGAGTTAGAATCACAGGATCCTCCTGGCTGGGGTGCTCATAGCATAGGCACACAAAGACTTTAGTCTTAGAGGGATGCATTGAAGGATTAGTGGGAGAATGGCTGCCCTGTCAACCGTGGACTTCACATAGAAGGATGTAAAGGGGTCTTGGAATGTGGCAGAACATGGTGTTGGAATGAAAGGTGGGTTTGTAAGAGGGAGAGAAGACAGGAAGTTGGGTCTTGGTGCTGCAGTGATCAGGCTTATCGAGCTGATGGCGTGTCAGTAATGGGTTCTAAACATAAGCAGACCACTGTCACAAACCATAGACCAGTGTCCACCCCTCCCCTCTCCTCTACACCCCTCCCCTCCTCTCTCACCTCCACCCTTCCCCTCTCTCCTCCCCCTCACCTCCACCTTCCTGTCTCCATGCTATAAGTCAGTGGAAGGCTATACTAAACCATGCAGTATGGGGAATGTGAAGTTGTGTGTCCTATGGAATGGGCAATGAGACATCTAGTGCTCAATGTGTCAGGGTCTAGAATCACCTGGGAGACAAACCTGCAGCATGACTGCCTGTGGGGGGAGTATTCTTGCTTGTATTGACTGACATGGGAAAAGCCACGCACGCATTTGAAGTTGGGCTGTCCATACACAGAGCCATGGAGCCAAGCCATAGCATGTAGTCAGTGCTGTCTTCTTCCTCACCATGGATCCCATGTGATCATCTGCTTCAAGTTCTGCTGCCTTGATTCAGCCACCATGCAGGCACCTTGAACAGGAGGCCAGAATAAACCCTTTCTCCTTGTAGCCTCTGCAGACCCTGCATGCAAACAGATCATAGCACTGCACATAAGCAGTACACAGACATATGTACAGGCAAAACACATACACATAAAACAGTAAAATAAAATCATTTTAAAGACCACAGAGGCAAACCCCAGTGACACGGAAGAGGGCACGGAAAGCATTTGCTCCCACAGTGACCCAAAGTAGATGTTGAGTCTGCTGGCTTGTGGCTGTTAAAAACAAGCAAAGCAAAATACCTTTTAGCTACACAAGTGGCTTCTCTCTGTTCACAAGACACCGAGTGCTTGCTTCTTGTGCGTGTGTCTTTGAATCAGATACGGTCTTTCCAGTTTTTGGAGTGCCCTCCTCAGATTCCGCATCACCATGGAAACAAGGTAGGCACAGCATCTGAGAGTTTGAGTTGCTGAAGTGATGACCTCATAGTCATTTCCCCACCAACAAAGGCAGGACAGGGGTGTGGTAGCATGTAAAAGGCCAACGCACTGAAGAGCAGTTTGTCCACCAGAAGAGGCTTCACCCCAAGAACCATGTGAGGAAATTCAAACCTGTGAACCTGAGTAGTTGAACACCTTCCGTTCTGAAGTTATATGGAAATTCTTCAAAATCTCAACCCTGCATCTTGGTGGGGCCAGGCTATTTGAAGAAACATGGTGAACTATTACAAAGTACTCGGGGTGCCACAGGACGCGTCGTCCTCTGATATCAAGAAGGCTTTCCACCAGCTGGCTCTGCAGGTACACCCAGATAAGAACCCCGGAGACAGGGAAGCAGCCGAGGAGAAATTCAAGCAAGTCGCAGAAGCCTATCAAATCTTATCTGATGCCAAGAAGCGAAAGGACTATGACAGGTCCCGATGGAGCCGGACCAAAGAGGAGCTCATCAGAGGTGACGGCAGAGACGAAACCAATTGGGAAGAAGAAATATGCTCTCGGAGGCCACGCCGCACCTTCCAGACGGTCATCGAAGATGAAGACCTTTTTTCAGGAGATTATTTATTCACTGGTCCCATGACGCATTCCAGAAGAGGTTCTTCCAACTTCTTTACAGTCACCCCCATTATAGACACAGGGTTTTCTACTTTTGTGTCCCAAGAATCCAAATCGAGTCCCGATGACTCTGAAGCCTTTGTGCCGTATATAAGCCATGGAATGGGAAAGTTCAGACTGGTCACCACTTGTAGCCAGATAATGAATGGTAAGAGAGTTGTCACAAAGAGAGTTGTAGAGAACATTCAAGGACCAAAGAAAATAGAGAACGAACGGCTATTTCGTTGGAATCCCTCACGTGGTTGGTAAGGAACAGCCATTGTCGTCTTCACCAGGAGTTGCAAATGAGATTTGTGTGTCTTGATGGCTGTCGGAGACAGTTGGAATCTGGGAGGGATAGTATAGACAGGGGGGTAGGGGGTTGGTTAGCCCGAAGCTCCCTCCATGATGGAGTGTTGTCGTGGGTCAGGTACTAACACAGAGAGCCCATGAAGAGCAGAGCTGACCTCCGGCCTGTCCTCTCAGAACTGAGCTTTCTTTCCTCAGCCAGGGTGTGGGGCCGGACACCACACCACAGTGAAAAGCAGAGTCTCGGTGTTCTTCCCGTGCCGTTTCCCACACAGTGGTCCCCTTCTTGGTGACTGCTCCTGTACTTTCCTTTAGTCTCTCTTCCCACGAATTTCCCATGGTTCATATCATGATCAAGTGTCTTCCACATAGATTAATGCTGACAGAGACAGTGAGAAGTACTTCGTTAAGGGTTTATCTGCTGTCATGTGTTGGCTACTCAGTAGATGTTCTCTGAATCCAGCCAGAGGTGCAATCAGGTGCTGCTTTCTCCATCTAGAGGAAACGAGGCTTAAAGAGATGCAGTATTAGGTCCTCGGTCTAAGTGACCACTCCCTCTTCTTGATTTATAAATCTGGGTCCTCCTTGTCTCCATCAGGAGTTCACCCTGTATTTCTCTACCCCTTGCTTGAATCAGTACTTGCTGGAACTCTCTAAGTAGACAAAAATTTTAACTTTCTGGCCCGGCAGGAATGTGGAGTTTGCTTATCCAGGAGGACAGTGAAGCTAGCAAATGCTTGTCTATTAACACAGAAATCCCAGCCTACAAATTAATGATCTCTTTGCTCTGGCTTTAATTGGGATGTATTTACAGAATCTTGGGTTGTTTGTTAGGCTGGGCCGGAGTCAGTTGGTCTCACTTCACCCCTTCAATCCGTAGTAATGAGCGGCTGGCATCTGAGTGAGTTTCTCCTCAGGAAAGCTACTGATAGAGTCACAGTGTGGTCCTGGCTGCTTGGCGGGAAAACTGGGCTTCATTTGCAATTACAATCTATTATGGAAGTTAAATAACAAATTATTAGCTCTTTTAATCTAGGGGCTTTCCCTGTGCATGCGATTTTTGATGAGGTGGGTTATTTTGTGCAGTTCTTGAAAACTTTCAACTGGTGAATTTTCTCACCCCAAGTGGGGACACACCTACATCCCTCATTTCCGCAAAGATGTGGAAAGGAGGCAGAGAGTAGACCTGGGCTCAGAACGCACTGCTTTCTGTCAGTGCCTATCATTTGCAAAAGGGAGGAGAAACATCCCTGCTTTGGAGTGGGGTGTATTGTAGCTTAGTGCAGCTGGGGTCCAAGGTTGCTCACACATTGCTAGGTACATTAAGGGCACATGTGCTTAGTACACACAGATGAGGGCGTCACGCTGCCAGATGCACTAGAAGATGGATAAGTATATAGCTCAGAACGAACAGAACGCCCTGCTGCTACATCATTCCCTGTGCTTGTCTGCCCCCTAGGTTGTGGTGACAGGATTCAGATTGCAGCCTGCCTGACCCGAAGCTCACAATGCACCGAGTACTGCATTCTGGGTCTGAGCTTCGAGAGCATGGGTCAAAGGGGAAAGTGTGGGAGTTGATACCAATGCATTTCAGCACAGTGACATCTCCAGATGCATCCTTCTGCCCCCGCTCCTCTGTGAGCTTCAGTGTGTCTCCAGGACAACAGAAAGACATCAAATTGGAACATAAGACAGGATTTTTCTGTTTTCTCTCAAGTAAAACCCAGACATCAGCATTTTCACAGACACACTGGGCAGAAACGCCAAGTCGTAGAGGGATGCCTGGCCATCACTGATTTCTTCTGTCCGCAGTTTACTGAGTTAGTAAAGGAAGTCTGCTTGGGTAGAAATGAAAACGGGGTCTAAAAACAGAGGTGCCTGTTTGAAAAATAGAGGGTTGAGTCTTAGGCAGAGCTCTGCGTCTCAGGCGTTCCCAGTTACGGTCACCTTATCCAGAGAGGAGGCTGAGCTGACTGCTGAGGCCACCAAACTTTGGAATGCTGTGGTCACATTGTGGGAACACGGTGTCTTGGTTTCTGCTGCCATCACATAGTGGCTTCTGCTCTGCTCCTGGTATTCTGTAGGGACAATAACTCTTCTCAAGTAAGTTCACCTCAAATCATTTGACAGGTGACTGGAACTCACGCATGTCTCTTTGATGGGCAATCGTGACCACTGACTGCAGTGTGAGGTACGAACTTTAGAGTCAACCCTGGGTCTGTATGTAATGCTCAACTCTGCCCTGAAGGAGCAGTGGCTTTGCCCTGGGCAGTGGCTCTCTCTCACACATTAGCAGCCATTTTAGTAGCTGAAAAACAAAGAAAAATAAACATTTGCCCAAATGAAAAACACTGTAGGGCCACAAGAGGCAGTGCCCTCTTCTGGTGTGGTGACAGAGGCTGACGCATCACCTGAGGTATGGAGAGCACCACCGGAGGGGACAATGACAAGGTAGTGTCATTCAGCTCAAGGAGCACATGCAACTGGGTGCATGGAATCTCCCTAGAAACCCCATGTTCCCACATCTCCTAGAAGACAGTAGGAGGTCCTCCAGCCCTCCACCTGGTGCTATTTCTCCACACTCTTAGAACCCAACCCATTTTCTCCACAGCCTGATGAGGTCGATGAGAGTTGGAGCAATGACCTCCCTATGAGCCAGAGTAAACAGGAGTCACAGTTTATGTAGCCACTTGAGGGTCTTCTTGTATCTTCAACCCAGATCAGCCCAGGAGTACTCAGGCAAAACTATGACCGAAACTCAAGCACATCTGACCCATGCCTCCTAAGGACCTGTTCTGCCTTAAGAGACACGAAACGTCCACACGTAAGCAATAACAAAGGCAGGGCCACAGACGCCTGGAGCTTCCACTTGGTAAAGTCAGAGCGCCCTCTCTATTTGCAGCCTGCATCTCCTTAGGAGAAGCCCATTTTACTCTCCTCCTTTGTGGTCCCCACAATACCAGAAGGACCTGCCTGAGAGAATCAGCAGAGAGGGATTGGCAGCTGGCTGGGTCCTAGTGCTCACAACCTTCATCTGTCCAGAGGAAGCATGGTAGGGAGCCTTAGCATGGCGAGAGTGGTTTTCAGAATGCGGTATAACCAGAAGAAAGACTCTCCATGTTTACCATTGCCAAATATTTCAATTAACAAAATTTCCAGAAACCTTTGAGTCAGGCTCACTTAGGCCATCTAGATAACAAACTTTGTATGTTAAGTAGGGGTGGGCTGGGAGAAGGGTTTGGGGGTAGAGTGCTGGCCTAGCATATCCTTAAAGCCTTCTTTTCTTTCCCTGACAGGAGAAAGAGGTGTGGGGAGATAGGGAGACAGCAGCATACAAAGGCTGTAGACAAGAGTTTATCCCTCTTCCCTAATTCGTTTTGTCTCGAGCCAGTAGGCTTCTTGCTATATTCTTGTTTTGTCTGTAAATTAAGAGTGATTATCTCTGTCTGTTGCAATTAATACAGTGGTTTTAAAACTTAAAGTATATAGGGAATTTTAGCAAATTTTAATGTATTTTATGGTTGGAGCATGTCTGTATTCCTTTCAGAAGCAACTTCTGTCCCCTGAGGTAGGTAATACTGTTTTAAACTTGCCCCTGAGTTTCTTAAGACTTGTAATGGTATCTTGAAAACAATATCAGCTAGAGATTATGCTCAATCTCAAAACAAAGAGAGAAATTGGAAGATACAATAGAAAATTGCATTTCAAACACAGCAGTGTTTTAGTCAAGGCACAAATTGTGTGACTTCTGCCTTCAGCCTTCCCTTATCTTCATCCACAAGAATGCCTGGGCTTACTCACAGACTGGCTTTCCTCTCTGTTTCCCTTCTAGGAAATTGATGGAAAATCCCTGCTCTTGATGACGAGAAATGACGTGTTGACGGGACTTCAGTTAAAACTGGGGCCTGCTCTGAAAATCTATGAGTATCATGTAAAACCTCTTCAGACCAAGCATTTAAAGAACATCTCTTCATAGTAAAATCACACTGAGGTCTCAGTCCTCAGAACAAAATACACAGTGTTGTAATTTAGTTTTATGTTGTTCTGCAAACAGAATAGCTAGACGTGTATATGTAAATCCAGCGAAGTGTTATCCTGTTGGATAGATGAGGCAGTCCATCCACTGGCCTGATTCTGTCTGGAGGAGCAAAAACAGAGCAGACATAAGATGGCTGTCGATGACTCTTAGGTACTCCTCCACTCAGGGGCTTTGGTGTTATAAGAACTTCCTTTGTTTCATCATAGTGTTTTCCGTCAACCCCGTTTTAAAAAAGGGTGGGAGTGGAATGTGTGTCCCTGGATTATAGGCTTAGAAATGGGAATAAACAAAACTCCCTGGGGAGGGGAAGAGCGAGGAGGAATGCTGTCTCCCTGGAATCGCTCTGCTCCTAGACTTCTGTGCCTTGGATGGTGCTGCCAACACCCTTTTTCTGTAGAGGGTTCTCCGCTTGGCCTTGCTAAGGTTTCACCAGGATGTGCCATGCTGTGTTTGAATGGAACAGACACCAGGGCCCCCTTCAGGAGCAGAACTCTCTCTGAGAAGAGACACTGGTTTTGTACTGGAGATATCTGCTGTAATCAACTCACTGTCACAGGGTTAAGAATATTTCCTGCTCACGTCGGTTCCTTATTGCTGAAGAAAGCATTTAGTGTTTTGTTGTTATTTTGCTTATTTTTTTATGGTTTGCATTTATAATAATTTCTTTTTGAAGCAGTTTGCCAAGAGTTAATAGATGATCTCAAAGCTTTGTTGATAGCACAGAATATTTTTATATAATATATATAGCCTTCCATGATGCTGGAATAGTTTTTTTCTTTAGCTGTCCTCTGCTGTGTCTGGTCCCTGGTTTGAGTCCTGTCTTCCAGAACTTGAGAAAGTAGGCTTGCTACATCTCTGTTCCAAGAGACACTGAGTAATGCATGTCCATGCCTCGTGGATTTGGTGCTTGGTGATGGCAATAAAACACGGTTTCAGTTCACCAGATATGTCCTCGGTGTCTTCTCATTTGGTCCCCCCTTTGAGGATTAAAGATTACTATCTCCTTCAAAACACAGGGAGAAGGTTATGCCTTAAAAAGAAAACTTTAGAGTGAATGAGGTGGCTTAGTGGGTAAAGGTGCTTGCCACCAAACTTGAGGACTTGCGTTCAAGCCCTGGGTGTACTCACACTCACACACTTACGTCATGATGATGGTGGTGGTGGTGGTGGTGATGGTGATGGTGATGATGGTGATGATGGTAAATTTTAAATTCTTAAAAATAAACCATATGATTTGAGCATTGTATAAATTAAATCACCCCAGCAGATCTCATTCATTCATTATAGTTCGACAATCAATTTTTGGTGGGCTGTTAACAAAAACTTTTTTAATTTGCCTATCACTACTGTCAAGATTTTTTGACACAAGACTCTTAGCAGGAAGTTTGCCTCTCCCTGTTTTAGAGAGTACCCTGTCACTCTACAGGGATCATTTTTCTGAATAACAAAACCTAATTCTATTTTTTTATTATATTTTCTGCATATGGATGTTTTGTCTACATGCATGTCTAGGTATTTATGTGCATCTTTAGTTCCCACAGAAGACAAAAGAGGACACCAGACCACCTGGAACTGGAGTCACAGACTATCTCGAGCCAGCCTGTGGATGCTCGGAACCAAAGCCCAGGACTCCGCTCAATAGCTCTTTATGAGGACATAAAACCCAAAGACGAGAGAGGAAAGACCTAGAAAATGGGAATAATTCAAAATTCAAAGATGCCTTCCAGGCTAACGATGTCATTTAGTTGTTTAGAGTGCCTGCCTAGCACACACTGGTCCCTAAATTTGACCCAGGAATGGAGGCAAAACTCTGAAACTTAGGAAGGTACAGGGTGTCAGGAGTTCAAGCCAGCCTGGGTTGATAAACTGAGTTTGAGGCTAGCCTGGGTTGCAGGATATCCTCTTTCAAACAACAACAAAATGAGTTTCAAATTACTTCAGTTAAGGAGTTTATGGGGTATCTAGAACTTAAATGTTTTCACTTTGCACTGTAAATAGGAAACGTGACTATAAAAAGGATATCTTCTACTCCATCACAGGGCACAGACACAGTAGGCAGAACATAGTTAAGCACTGAGAAGTGACAGAGGGAACCAAGACAGCACCCTGAGCCTGTGAAGACATGGGCAGAGGAAGAAGAGGGCAGAAGGAAGAGTTTGGTTAAGGTTCCTGTAAAGGAATTAGCAACGGTGAAATTCCATCAGTGTCTCAGCTCATAGAGCTCAAGGGATCACTGAAGGGACACCCCAAACCTCGTCTGCTCTAGCAGCTCAGAGACAATGGGAAACAGCGCCTGTGAAGGAACAGAAACTGCCCTCCTCGCCCTCTTTACCGGCTGGTGTCACAAGATCCAGGTCTAGGTTGTCCCTTCCTAAATGTCCAAAGAAAGGGAACTGATGACACACCCTCGGCAAGCATGGCACATAGCTCTCCCTGTCTTCTTGCTCTGTCACTGTACAGCACAAATTGCTGTCATAGATGCTGCCATCACCACATGAATTTTAACCAATGAGAAAGCAAAGGAAGGAGGACTGGAACGTCTTTCTTTAGGACATTTCTGATGCTTGATCTTAAACTGAGTCAAAACATTCAGAAGCTGTGGAGACACTAGAAACACTCATTTCCTGGGGACCTAGAAACCCAGGTGAGAGCCCAAGCGTCATCATTCTGTTACAGAACTCAAATAGATTTGCCCTAACCCAGCTTGCATGAGCAGTAAAGTCTGGCCAGAGATGGTCTCTCTCTGTAGTATATGCCCTGCACCCTATTGATGGGCACATTGTGACCTAAGCCAAAGAATACCCTAGTGACTGGGACACTGAGCCTGAGCCAATCCCGAACTGCAGGTTGTCAAAGCCCTAACAACATATAACACCAAAGTGGAGCAACTGTGGTTATGAAAGCAGCCCCTCGTGGTCGGAAGGCGTCCAGCAGCTTCCTCAGCCTGCGGCAACGCCTGTTTCTAGAACCTCTTTCTTGCTCAAGCTTTCTTCAATTTCAGGGTTCTTTTTTTTTTTCCTTTTAAGGCATATGAAGAACAAGGGCTATTTGGGAACAACTTGTAGTTACTACCACCCAAGGGTCACCAGGCACTCAGAGCAAATGATACCACATGAGGGTTTGTAACTTCTGCAGATCAGAGCTTTTATTCCTCACGCTGGATGTCTGTGTGCGTTGCCTTGGTCTATAACTGGTCACAAATGCCTTTGCCACATGAGAACGCACACCATGTGTGCACTGGGAAAAGCCTGGCTGGATGCCAGGATCATTTATGGTAAAATGTATGTGAGAACTGATGGGTATTAATTTTAACAGCACGAGCACACAGGATACCAGAATGGGAGGGATTCAAGGAAGTCCGTGCTGTTCTGTTCTTCCCACAACACACTGAACGCTGAGTTCAGAGACCCTACAAATTAGATGCAATGGTTATTGCAAGTCTAGGTCACAAGCTTGGTCTCTGTCCAGTGGAATTTAAACGGACACGTTTTCCTTTGGCCATTATGTGTGCATGCGTGCGTGTGCATGCGTGTGTGTTTAAATGATACAAATAATATTAGGACACTTCTAATGGAACTGAAATTTCCAGTGTGTGAATGCCTTCCATTTTAGCTCCAGGCCTTTGCAATAATTGGATTCCAAAGGCACTTGGGTTTTAGTCACTTAACTGTGCTCCACACTATTTTAATAACACACACACACACACACACACACACACACACACACACACACACACACACAGAGAGAGAGAGAGAGAGAGAGCCTATTTAGATTAAGTTAATTCAGGAATTAAAGATTGCAAGCCAATTTAATTGAAAACAAACAAACAAACAAAAAAAAACCCACCACATTGCACCAGAGCATGCAACGAGCAGGAGCACTATTTTAAAAGAAATTTCGATTAAAATATAATTACACAATCACTTCCCTTTTCTCCCTCCAATCCCTCATGAGATTTAATTTTGGTAGCAGATAGCTAACGGGCATCAATGTGGAGAGAGGAGAAAAAAAAAAAGGTCACTTTCTGACACACTCTTCATTTTGTTTTTAACAAATAACCAAATGAATATAATTATTTTTATGTCCTTGGAGTTTAATATATACCGTCAGGAACACAAATCATCTTTTTACTGCATTAGTGAAATTCATCTTTGGGGGAATTTAATTTGCAAAAGTCTAAAACCCACTGCTGCCAAACCACTGCTAGATTTGGAAGGGAGAGAGAAAATGTCCTTACTGGTAGTGAGTGATTCATCTGCCTTCCACAGTCCTCACAAATGGGATCTGCAGGGGTCAGGGCTGGGCCCAGAGCCATGAAATGCTTCTCGGTAATGATGTGGGGCTGAAGTTAAACGTTCAAAGAGCTCACTCCTTCAGGACAGAAATGCTTCTTAGGGAAAACTTGTTCATTCTGCTTTGGGACAGCGAAGAGCAACCCCGGGAAGGAGAAGGAGGTGTATCCTGCACACTAATGGGCAGCTTGTAAGTTCAGGCAGGAGCTCCCTAGGCAATCTGGTACCAGTTCTGGCCAGTTGTGGCAGTGTGATAGCAAGAGGTAATGAAACCCAAGATCATTTGGCGATTCTGACAATTTGCCTCTTAGAGTCGCATGGAGTCAGTGAACCCCGGGGGAGAGCTGCACAGAGACAAGCAGTGATGTCCAGTGATGGACCACCCTGTAAGTAAGGACACAGAGGTCCTTGGTTACCCACAGCAGGTAGCTAAACTCCACCCCTATGAAGTGAAGTGGGGGTGTTTTACCGTTTTCTAAGGAGGAATCAAGAAAGCCTGGGATACAAATCCCTCTCCCCTTAGAAAATGTGCCTTTCTTCTGCAGAATGAGACCATAGGCTGGCCTCTCTCCTCAGCAGACAGGCAAGGCTGGAGAGTGTTGTAGGCAAAGACCTGCGTTATGACACTCAGCCTTGAGCTGAAATCCAACCCCACCGCTGGCTTGACACAGGGTCCCGGGCAAGGTGGTGGATAATGCCGAATGTGCCTGTCACTTGCAGGGCTTACATTGTCTGGGAAGCTATATCTGTGCGCCGTTTTCTAAGGGAGAACATGCATCAAGACAGGCTATGCTGTCTCTCAGGCACCACCCAGGGGGTACCTTGGGTTGGAGACTTTAAGCTTCCAGAAAAGTGAGATTAAGCAAGCAAGCAAGCTTTCGACAGGAGGCCTCCAGCTCTGGCATGGCGACCCATGTGAAACGTCGTCTTTGAGAGTCAAAGGCAGCAGAGGCATTTGGTAAACTGTGTTTCATACACTTTCCTCAATGGATTGCACTCAGCTCTTACATACTGGAAGCCAACTGACTTGAAATTAATACTACAGGATTTATAGGATCATAAACATGGTCTTAAGGAACAGCCACGAAGGCCAGCAAGCAGCCAGCGTCCCTGCTTTAAAGAAGTGGTGTTTGGGGTGTCATTCCCTCCGTCACGCTGAACCCAGTGGCTCCGGGTAAGATTCCCTGTATGCAGTTGGAGGAAAGCGTCCACTGGGATTCCTCAGGCAGCCAGAGGCATTTGACAATGCTGTCTGCAAGGCAAAGGGAACCACAGCCTTTGTTTCAGGGAGCCATGGGTCCACCTAGTCAGGAACATCAGAACAGATACTGGGGAAACCACCAGCTCTAACACCAGAAGCCTGAGGACAGGGGGGAGCTGGATGACAGTACCGAGGCAGTCACTGGAGTCGTACCCATCGTATAGTTTTAAATGCTTTTATCCTCATAAACCACAACAAATGAAATGAAGCCCAACATGTAGCCTTTAAGTTCCCTTTAAACATGTTTTGATCAGTCAAAGGAAACATTGGGCAAAGAACTGCACATGAATTTGTACGGGGTTCCAGAATCTACAGGAATTGATTCGAAACCCGGTGAGTTTAACGCTGTTTCATCCTCAGCGTGAAGTGGGCATTTAAAATGTGTTTGTGAAATTCATGAAAGAGAGGCTTTGTGGTGCCTGATTGTTATGCAGGTGGGCTTAGGTCAACAGTAAACAGGAAAATTTAAAAATCTGAATAAAATATTAATCTGAGCCAGTTTGGTTAGTAGTCAGTGAGGGTTTGTATATGCTTGGGCCAGGGAGTGGCACTATTAGGAGGTGTGGCCCTGTTGGAGTAGGTGGGTCACTGAGGGTGTGGGCTTTAGACCCTTATCCTAGCTGCCTGGAAGCCAGTCTTCTGCTAGCAGCCTTCAGATGAAGATGTAGGACTCTCGGCTCCTCCTGCACCATGCCTGCCTGGATGCTGCCATGTTCCTGCCTTGATGATAATGGACTGAACCTCTGAACCTGTAAGGCAGCCCCAATTAAATGTTGTCCTTTATAAGACTTGCCTTGGTCATGGTGTCTACTCACAGCAGTAAAACCCTAAGACAGACTTGGTCTGTTCAGTTGTCTGTTTGGGTAGAATGCAATGGTGCATTGTTAATGCTGAAGCGAGGTCTCCCAGCCACCAGAACGTCTGTGTTGTCCGTCTTACAGGGGTGTCGATGCAGAGTGAAGAGTTGATGAACACAGCCTTAACCCACCCACCATTGCCAGGGCAAGCTCCCAGAGCCACAGATCGCCAAAGGAGGAGGAACACAGAAATAAAAGCCAGGGAGCTGGCTTCTGGCCTCAGGCTCACTCTTCCAACTTGTCTATTTTGTATAAAGTCCACTTCATACAAATCTCTGAGGTTTCCCCCATGATCTAAAATGACCACAGGTTTGTTTCTACCCTCGAACTGTACTATGCTCTAAGAATACAGGGGTCTGGACTGTGCGCATCCATCACCCTCTCCACCATTCAGTTGGCACTCAATGATACACTCAATTCTACAGCATCTTTCCCTGCTCATAAGACCTCTTTGAATTTGGTTTGATTATGGCTCTTTTTGAAGAAGGCTAGAACAGCTGGTTTCTTTAAAAAGTGCCGATTGCATGATCCTGTGACTTAAAGTCTAAACCACTCCTGTTGTGTCCTCTGGTCAAGTGTTGCCCTGGGGATACCCCACACAATCCAGACCGGAGACTGGGAAGCATCATTTTCCAAGTGAATTATTAGAAGGGAAAGGGAAATAGATCCTTCTGACGATCACCTTATTCTGCCAAACCCAAATGTCCTGCCTTCTTGAAACAAAACCATGCGTATGTCAAGTGTTTAGAGACCACGCTTGCCTTCAGGACAGTACCCTATCATCACAGGGTACCAAGTTCAGATTGGCAGTACAGCTGCACCTCCAAGGGGTCCTTCTATCACTGTGGTACCCTCAACGCTGTGATACACGGTCACTCACAGATGGCCTCACTACCTTTAAGTGAGACTCTCCATAGGAAGTCCCTGGATTGTGGTGCCAGCAGGGTCCCTGTGGGTATAAAACAAGTGTCCATTTTAGTCGAGATGAATCACTGCCCCTTTTTAGAAAAAAGGAGGTAGTGTATTTAACGTGCCACCAAATTAATATTAGTTGCTACATCAAAGTCCCATTCAATATTAGGGTCTATTGCAGAAGGTTGGATATGGAAAGCCAGATCCCATTCTGCTTGACTCACGTGTGACTCGATATTGACTGTGAAATACTCCCAAGGAATACATACTAACTTGGATGAGACCACTTCCTTCTGCCAAAGACATCTTCTGCAGAGGGATTTGATAATCAGCCACCAAGGACCAAAGCTTCCATCCCTGGAGGGAATGAGTTCTTTGGTCTCAAGTGGTAGCATTCCCATCCTCTTTAGCAGTCACTTTATTGTCCATGTCTGAGGATGAAGATGGCAGAATAGAGGTGGGTGAGCCTGAGTTTTGGCAGCATCCCTGAGTCTCCAGTCCGTCTGGGACAGTCTATCTCTGTGGTTCTTCCGTCCGAAGACACAGATAGATATCCAGCTGCAGGGAATCAAAGGCGTTATAACTTAGGTGCCACCACAGATAACGCTGTCACACTGTGTCACTGTGTCCTGTGAGATAAGTGGAGCTATCAGCACCACCTCAGAAATGAGAACTTTGAGCGAACTCCAAAGCTCCAAAGCTCCAAAGCTCCAAAGCTCCAAAGCTCCAAAGCTTTGAGCGAACTTGCTTCGGGTCACACAACTAGGGACGGATAGAACCTATCCTGCAACTTGGTACCATCTGGACCCAAAGTCCAAGCCCTTCATGAATGTATGGGTGTCTACGTGAGGCCCGATCGTGGAGAAGGTGATAGCCATTCTCCAAGTCTGATGGGAATTGTAACATGTGTGTAGCTAACAAGCCACGTGTTCCAGCAGAGATGCCATCGAGAAACCTACTGACCTCTTTCTGGAGTGAGTTACTAAACTCAAATGCTAATTGCTGAGATCTATGTGGGAAAAATACCCTTTCTAGAGCCTATCAATTTAAGACTCTTAGATGGAGAGAGCACACTGAATGTCTGAATGGACCTGGAATCCAATGACAAGAGCCATACAACAACAGAGACCTGACAGAGGAATTAGTATGACCCAGGAAATAGAAACGGAGGTGATGCAGCTATGAGTCAAGAACCCCTGAAGGAGACAAGAACAGAATCTTTTCGGGTGAGGCTTTTCAGGGGGTGCACAACCGGGCTAAAACATTGACTTTGGACAACAAGCCACAGAAACTAACCAGGCTGGAATATATATCTGCTGTTTTATGCCACCATGTTCTTGGTGACTTGTTACAGCAACCCCCAGAAGCTAATCCAGCAGGAAGCCTACTCTTCTGTTCTTTCTATGTTTACTCTCCTTCTCATAAAAGACGAACAGGATACTTACCTCCGTGTTCGATTGCTTGCATTCCTCATGCAGTAAATTTCTATTGGATTCCTTTATGCTCTAAGGATAGAGTGGAAATGACTTCCTCAATGGAACCAAGTTCATGTCCTTACAGAGACACGAACCCATATTTTCTGGGAAAGGGTACAAAATGACTATATTCTCAGGCCTGAGCGGGCTTCAAAAACGCTCGAGCATTCCTAAGAGCCAGTCTGGGTGAAGGCTATGGGGAGAGATGCTCAAGAGAGGGAAGATGGGACACGGTGGTATACACATATACATACATGTACACATACACCTTAAAATACACATATCAATACATACACACGGAGAGAGAATTAGTGTGTGTGTGTGTGTGTGTGAGAGAGAGAGAGAGAGAGAGAGAGACGAGACAGAGAGAGAGAGAGAGAGAGAGAGAGAGAGAGAGAGAGAGAGAATATGCAGCTTACCTACAACAGACAACAACTCCCTTACTGGACAGGGGGACAGGATAATACGTAGGAGTTCGGTGCTGGGTATGACTGGCTTCTTTTGTAGCTGCTGGTCAGTAAGGTTCTGTCTTAGGCTTCCATTGCCATGATGAAACACCATAATGAAAAGCAAGTTTAGGAGGAAAAGGTTTATTCAGCTTACACTTTCACATCACAGCTCATCATCCAAAGAAGTAAGGACAGGGACTCAAACAGAGTGGGAACCAGGAGGCAGGAACTGACGTAGAAGCCAAGGAGGAATGCTGCTTACGGGTGGCCATTTTTTTTTAATGGAAGCATTTTCTTAATTGAGTTTCCCTCTTCTCAGATGACTTCTTCTTTGTGTCAAGTTGACATACTAGCCAGCCGAGTACCATAGAACCCCCCTGCCCCCCAGCATTGCAGGGTGTTTCCATGCTCTTAGCGACTCTTCAGAACTTGATAGCATGACTCTGTTGTTGAAGAAATACAAGTTTGAGTCACGGAACATGACAAAATCCAAGGTGTTCAGGCCTGGAAGCTTCATCCCTACTGGCTAGCTTGCATGGAGCTGGAAGGTGTTGTGCAAGCTACCAGAGAAGAAACATAATCTTCAGTCATTCAGCTGTGAGCCCTGTAAGACCCGCTAATGACAGATCTAGAAAGACGTGCCAGCTGCTGTAGTAATGGCATGAGTGAGTGTCGTGGAGTATCAAACAACTTTCCGTTTAAACCAGCCCTACTCTGTAGGATGAGGCCCATATCTGGCACCATTATTCAGCTAAGAGCCTATAGGTAGACAGGTCCCAAGCCCCAGGGGACACCGTCTTCTGTTGTGCTGCCAGATAATATTCTGACTATCACTGACTATCAGATAACAGGCTGACTCCTATCACTCATCGTGACAGCCACAGATGAAGGAGTCTCTCGTTCCTTGTCTGAGAAGCTTCAGTTTGTGGAGACGGTAATAGAATGAGCCGCCCTTAGCCACAGTGTGGAGAATAAGAGACTGCAGGTTTCTCAGGCCTAAAAGGAACAAATACGCTGCACTCCACTCCCAAGCCTCAAGGATGCTGCACTCCACTCCCAAGCCTCAAGGATCCCTCACGAGGAAGAGAGGGCAGGAGGAAGGTAAGAGTCTGCTGTGGTAGGGAGCTGTAAGGGACCAATACCCGCTGAGTAGAGCACAGCACTCCTAATCCCTGTGCAGGCTGAAGCCAGACAAATCCCCAGTAGAGAGGTGGATGAGCTGGACACACAATTCCAAGGCATAGCCATGGCGCTATTGGCAATTATTAGTCGTTGAGGGAGGGAGAAAGAGACAGAAGATTTTTCCTAAGAGTGCAGCCCCTGGTGAGTCAATCCTACCACACTGGAAGACCTCACATCCAAGAATATTTGAGTGGTGCAAGTTCGTTTTAAGGAAAAGAAAAGAAAAAGGGTGGGAGGGGAAAGGGTGACGAATTGGGAATTAGTTGGGGGACGTGGGCAATGTCACCTGAACATGTGGTTCAGTGCAGTCACCTTCAGAGACAGTCTTAAAGAGGATGACCACGGTAGGAAGATAAGGAAGACAGAGAGCTGGGACCAAGAGGTCTTATATAAGCTATGCCTTAAGCCAAGCAGCTTTATTAAGAGGATAGCATCTTATACCCTAGTTCCAGAAGAAAATGGGATGAAGTCAACAGGAAGCTAACAAACGGAGGGATGAAGTCAGCGGGAAGCTAAGTAAGCAATGTTGTACAAAGGGAGCACAGGATATCACAACTGTGTCACAGACCAAGCACACAGTGGCCTTGGGACTGATAGCCACAGCCCTTTAGGGCGGAAAGGGTTGGATTCTCAGGTTTGGAAGCTGTAGCTCCCCCATGGCTCTGGCCTCAGGATATTGCTGGCTTTTGTTAGTGCATTTCTATTTTTAGAGAAGGAACTGTGCTCCTTCTCCACATACCAGAGCCTTCGGGAAAGCACTGGGTTGGCCTGGCTCTCTGTAGAGGTATACTTTTTAAAAAATGTTGTATGAAACTGTAAAATAACTAATAGAAAAATATAAAATGAAGATAAGGCAGATGGAGGAAGGAGGCCACTGAGAGACCAGAGCCAGGCCATGAAACACATGAAACACAGGGGTGGAGTCTTAAAACCGATGTCGTTTAGAAGCTGGACTGTGTCTGGTGGGAACACTTGAAATACGTGGCTTTGGAACTGTATCTGACTTCCTCCTTAAACAAAGGCATAGAGGCAGAAGTCACAAGGGTTTGCAAAGGCCACTTACCAGGGCAAAGGTCACACAGCCACGTGTCATTCACATCAAAAAAAGCATTAAAAGGATTGGAATAAGAAAAGTTCAAATTTCTACACTTTGATGAAAGTCTAATTCTATTTCAAGGGCAAATATATAAAACACTATTTCAAAGGGGTAATTCATTTAAGACAGGGTAGACAAAAGGGAAGGGGAAGCCAGGTATTTTTTTTTTAAGTGAAGAATGATATGAGTTTATTCCAGGAAGGAAAAGAAAGGGGTCTTTCCAACAGTTCCAAGTTTTTCACTATGGGATGAGATTTGGATGGTATAAAAGAAACCTCCACCAGAACAGTAGCAAAATTCCAGAGGTCAGAGTTCAATTACGTGACAATTACACAACTGTCTGTAACTCCAGTCCTATGGATCAGTGCTCTTTTCTGGCCTCTGTGGGCACCAAGTAAACATATAAAGCACAGGTATATTCAGGCAAAACATTTATGCACATAAAATTGGCATGAAAGCACAGAAAAGATGGTGGGTTGTTCATATACACACGTCTTAACCGTGCATTTCTAAAGACCTCCTCTTAAGCTTTGTAGAGCACACATAATGAATCAAGCTAATCACCTCTCCATTCGGAATCCATTTTCAGTCATCAGTTAGGCTTAAATTCCTCTGATCATGAAAGCAGTAGGTTTTCATAATTGGAAGAGTCAGGAAAGTACATCATCCCAAGTAAATCTCATTCACGAATCCTATTTTCCAGAGTCTTAGGAAACATTTTCAGAGACCTGTGTTAGAGCCTCCTTTCCACGTGCATTTTCACCCACCTAGCTGCTGACTGTAAAAGGGACTCCACACCAGAGGGAGGGACACCCACTACTCAAGCAAAACCAAGGTGTACTCATTTTAAGGTCCCCGTATGTACTAAGTATTCTGCAAGGGTTGTAAAAATCATAAAGCCACACTACAAGGTCATAAAGTCATCATTAGCCTAGAAGTAAATTGTCAGTTACAAATGCCAAAGGGCTTTCTTTTTTTTTTTTTTTTTTATGTTCTTGCCTTTATTCATGTTGACTGGTAGAGGAACTTAAAAATAGTCTTTGAACATTTAAAATAATGTTTTTATTAAGTATTTGAGAATTTTATATAATGTATTTTGATAATAGTCACCTCCCATCCCAGTTCATCCCAGATCTTCCTCACCCACCCAACTTCATGGTCTTTCTCGCTCTCCCGAGGCCAGCTTGGGTTCATGTGACCCCTTCTAGATGTGCCCTTCAGTCTGATCCACAGACCAGGAGACTCACCCTTCAAACAAAACTGTCTTTCCTCTTGGAGCCTCAATCAAATGCAAATCACTCCTCAGCTGGGGTTGGAAGTTCAAGCCCCCCTGCCCGCCTCCATGAGGAGCTTCAGCCAGAGATTTTCAAAACACTAGGATGATTTTTTTTTCACATGGTTTTATTACGTTTTTGGTACAACCCAGACATCCCTAGGATGATGACAGTGTTTGATCTCATGTTCAGATCAACGGATGTGGCAGCAGCCAGTGCTTTACGACTATTTCCTTAACGATCGGATCCTAAAGACAGAGTCTGAGGCAGAGGGCACAAGAACAGCAAGGAGAAATATCGCTGTGATTCTCCGATCACAGTTTTAAAGGAATCTGCCCAAGGCCACGGAGCCTGCGGTGTCTGCTAATGCAGGGCTCCACGTGCGCACAGCTACAAGCCCCTTGCTAAACTAGAAACGGAAGAGCAATTACTTCACACAGAGCAGAGCAATCAGTATCCTGAGTTGAAATTTTTGCAGGTGAGCACACAGTTATCCCAAGCATCACAACTGGCTGGAGCCATAACGTCACAGCCTGGAAGGCAGCTTCCTCCTCACCGTCCCGGTTATTTTGCCGTAGGGGTTGTCCAGAGGCAGCAAAACCTGGAGAGGAAGCACACGGGGTAACTTCAGAGATTTGGGGCCAGCAGCGTTCTCCTTAGGACGCTGAGCCAATATTAAAGCAAGAGTGTCACATTGTCACGGGGAAACTCCTCTGCAGGACAATGACTTAAGTCTAGCAGAGCCTGCTTTTTCAGGAAGTAGAGGAATTTTGAGAGTTTTGTGTGGGGTTTTGGGTTATTGCACTTATGTGTAAATGTGTATATGTGTGTGACATATGTATATATCTGCGTGTGTACGTGTGTGTGTGTGTGTGTGTGTGTGTGTGTGTGTGTGTCAGAATTGAGAAGAGCACTGCGGGTGTCACACCCCTCTTGGGGAAGTCAGAGGGTAATTTGGGGTAGTAGCATCCTCCTTTACCTTTATACAGGGCTCAGGGCTCTGGCTCAGCATGGGGTTATACACCAAGTGCCTTTACCTCCTGAACTATCTCCCTGCCCTCAGCCCATCAGTTCAGCTAGACTGGCTGGCCCGTGACCTCCACGGGTCCCACAGTCTCTACTTTCTCAATGCTGTGACTACTGACACATGTCACAGTGCTTGGCTGTTCACCTGGATGCTGGGGACCCAAGCTCGGGTCCTCATACTCGCACAGCAAGTGGTCTACTGACCACAGCGCTCCGCCCACCGGCCGCCAAGAAGCATCTTATTTGTAAGACGTTAAGATATGGGTGTTCCTAAATGCATTATACAATCCTGGTTTTTTCTAGAATTTGGTGACCTTTTCTGATGATGCATTTTGCACATCAATCATTGTCCATAGCTACACTCTGAAGGAAGAGCCTCTGAGGCCCACAGGGCTGTGAGCGCAATGCGAAATGTCTAGACTGCTGTGTTATAATGTCTTTCTACCTTCCCACCCTGTCACTTGTGCTTCCTGCTTCTCATAGGTTGCCTTCACATGGTACACGTGCATGAGGATACTTTATTCATGATGTGTGTGTGTGTGTGTGTGTGTGTGTGTGTGTGTGTTTAATGTGGAGAAAGAGAGAGAGAGAGAGAGAGAGAGAGAGAGAGAGAGAGAGAGAGAGAGAGAGGCTCTCCTGAAAGAGCTTTCTCTGCAGCATTTTGTTTTGCTCTCTGCCCCCTCCCCCTCTCCCTCCTCTTCCCCTCCCCTTCCCTCCTCCCTCCCCCTCCCCCACCCCTATCCTTCCCACCCTCCACCTCCCACCCCCTCTGCAGCAATGACATCCACTTAGTTCTGGAGGGATGGATGCAAGCCTGAGGCTCAGTAGACATCTCAGAAACCCTCCTGAGCTGATGTACCCTGAGCTGAGCCTTAGTCTGGCTGTTTTTTTCTGTTTGGAGCTCATTTGTTTTGCCTCTGGAAGACATGGCTAAGTTTGGTTTCAGATTTCTCCCCTGCCATTCAGCAAGAAATCACTCCTGAAGGCTTCCTCCTTGTTCACAAATGCAGCTCACTGCCATCCTCTCCTTCCTCTGAGGTAAATAGTGCTGCCTGTCCTTTCCACTCAGTGAGCAGGAGGCCAAACTTTCCCTCTTCCATCACCAGAGCCCTAGGTCACCTCATACAAGATATGTATGCCTGGTGTTCAATGTCCAGCACCAGGGCAAGCATCCATGTGTTGTGTGGCTGATGGGTCCGAGCCCGTAGAACCCACCAACACTGTGTGCAAAAGAGAAATCAGGGACTGGAGGGAGGGTGACTCCTGGTCAGCAGTCTCGGGCTGTAAGTTTCTAGAGACTCCTCTGTTAAGCTTGTGCGTCTGACAGTGTGGTTTCCACCCACAGAGCCATTCAAAGCAACAATCTCTTCCTTCCCTCTCTCCCTCGCACACACTAAAAGCAGTTATCCAAAAAGATGCTGCAGACAGGTCAAAAGACCTGTGGCTGAAGATGTCCACGGAGCAGGAAATCAGTTCTGATTTCCCAGGAAGTGACCACAGAGGCCACCAATCAGGGCTCCAGGCTGCCTAGTCAGGCAATTTGATTGTCACAGCTAAAAGGAAGTCGGGCGGTATATTTCCTGAGACAAAGGCTCTCTTTGAAAGCATCCATTTCCTGTTCTTTCCATCCGTAGCACACACTTCCATGTCTCCCAAGCGTATTGTGTGCTGCTGAATCGACTGATTAATCGAAAGGTGGGCATTGATAAAAGAAAATGAATACAGCCTTCCTTTCCCGTTGCCTCCTGATGGGAGAATAACACAGCTGAGACCTTGGGTGGCACTTTCCCAAGGAGATCTTAGAGCTGCTTCCTTGGGCACACTCTGTTCCTTCTTTTTGTCTCTCCCTGCAACTAATGTGCCTCCCCTGTGATCACTCATCCATTTCTGCAGTACTCAGCCTCAGGCATTGAAAGACCCAGAGCCAAAGAGGCGTCTAATCAGTGACAGCTCTAAATATTGTCCCTAGCGAGCAGCTGCTACAGGTTTTAGGTGTTGATATTGTCCCAAATTGACGAGGAGACTGAAGGGAGATGGGGCAGAAATGTGCTTTCACTGTTTTTAAAGTCTCTTACCTCTTCCTTGTTGATCAGCCCCATTTTGGACATGTCGATGTTAAAGTAGTGAATGTTTGGAAGGCTGATTTCCATGTCTTCTATCTGGAATTCACAACAGCACGGGTTACACTGAGCACTGGAGATTCTCTCTTCCTCCGTCTGCCTCATCCATCCTGACCACTTACTTCCTGTGACCATGCTTGTTTCTTAAGGTAACCTCCCATGATCCTTTGCTGCCAATCGCTCCCTCCCTCCACACACACTAGTCGTCCTATGAAACTGATAGCAGACCCATTCCTCTCCCTTCAATATTAAACCTTCTATGAAGAGCTCAGGCTCCTTGAGATGGGAATCTGGGTGATCCCTTCCACATCCAATCGGCCTTCAGAAACTGGCCGGTCAACATTCTAATGTCTTCCCCACTCCTTCCCTCCCAAGGATGGTCCCTAACATTCATAGGTCCCAGAATGAGTGCAAAATTGTAGACCCATATACATGACATAAAGATCTAGTGACTATACTCTTCTAATTGACAAAAGTACTCATGTTAAAGGTCATATTGTAATTTAAAATTCTGACTCTTCGTCATACTGTGCCAGAACATGACATCATGGGAAAAGCCAGCCCAGCCCTTGGGTGACCCATCTCCTCCTTTGGATCATGTAGATAGATATTGTTTTTGTATGTCAAGCCATATCCACTTCTCCAATCCACTTCCAGCCCTAAGAATGTGCTGACTTGTGGCATGAGCCTTCTCTCATGGAACAGGTCTCTAGTAGAGATCTGGCAGGTTCTGGAAGGAGTCACCAGGTTACTGGGTTAAAAATTCTGGGGGAGCTATGGGCACCTGAAGAATCTGTCGGCTTAGTTTTACCAACCCCACCCAGTGGAGGTAGGCAAGGCAGAGGAAGCAATAAGGAGGATGCTATGGTGCTAACTAAGAAGGAGGAGTCAAGCTGGTCCAGGCGATGCTTCTCTTAATTCAACATAGCCTTGGCCCATGCTTTCTTGGCCACACCATCATCCCACAAGTCTTCTAGCCTGTGGTCCATCGTGACTTTTGTCATACTGCTTCCTGTGCTCACTCTAGAAGGCAAATCTTACTACATTATACTTTGCTGTGCTAAGAGGACCCTGTGGCTCAGAATAAAGTTTATTCTATAAACAAGTCTACAAATGTCCTCTTGACCCATTTCCACCTTATGCCTGCACATGGGAAAATGCTTCCCTCCTCGGGGGTCACATGTACTTGGCCCTTAACAGTAAATGTCTATGTCATGCCTGTTTCCCGTCTCCACATTTATCCTGTCCCCTAGCCCTTGAGTATAAACCCAGATTTCCCCTATTGTTCCTGAAGAGTCAGCACACTTCTCTCCTAGGAAATGTAGCTAGTGGCACCTCTATACCTCAGTGAGACTTCCCCAATATTCCCATAATAACCTATTATTGATCTTTTAAAATTTTTTACTTGTTTTCTGTGTTCGCATAATGATAAATATTTGAGGGTGGGGACCATGTCTAGGTTATCTTGGTATCTCTCGAGTCCTACCAGAGATACAATGTCCATGAATATCAAACAGATAAATAGATGGATGCATAGGTGGATGGATGGGTGGATAGATGGGTAGATGGATGGGTGACTGGATGGAAGGAACAATGGATTGAATTTCTTTACATCTATCATTTATGCCTTGAAACATACACCCTGTGTCTAATTATCCTTCCATCAAGGCATGGAAGTGGCCTGAACTTGAAGTTTAAGTCTGTGGTAGGTTGAAGGAACTCAAAGGGATTCTCAACAAAACTACAGCACTGTGGCGGCGGCCGGTGTTTTTAGGTTGAACAGATTTTCCCATGTTCTGCTGTCTTCTCACTTGCTATAACAAGCTTTTGAACAACAGCAGATGTCACTTCTCAAGTGTCTTCCACTCTCCTATTTTAACACTCAACTCTTCCTCAGAGCTGACAGGAGACACAGTTCCTCCCCATCCTCCAAATACAAGTGACAAAGCATACCTCAGGAAGCTGGCTCAGGGTCAGCACTTGTATGTCATAGAGGGTCTTCTGCACGGAAGGTGAGTATTCACCTCTGTCATAGGGCCCAGCAAATTTCTTCAGGACAATGTCCCGGACAGCGCCCCTAGAACACGAGGGTGGAGATTGGGGGAGCTCATAGGATTTGTTAAGAATGCATTATAAAGCTAGAAAGTAGGAGTGCCCAGAAAACCATTTTATGGATGGTTTTAGGAAGGATTCTTATTCTGTAATGCTAAAATCACACACACACACACACACACACACACACACACACACACACACACAACACTGCATTAAACAAACACTAAGCAGCTACCTCTTCTCATAGAGTGATACTTAGGCCAAACAGTGTTTCAGCATCAATCTTTTACCACGCATGCAGACACGTAAGGGTGACTCCCAAACACAGACCCTCTCCAGGTCATGGCTCCATCCTTGAAGCTTTAGGGGCTTAGTGTCATTCCGTAAACCAAACACGTTGTGTGATTAAAACCGTTAGAACCTTCAATAAAATGGAGGCAGTGCTGTGATCATCCCCCCACTTGGAGATGACAGATCCGAGCTCGAAAGTTAAGCAGTTCCCTTCTGAGGCCTGCAGCTCTCCCCTGCCTGGCACCTTCAGTGTGATGTTTCTCTCAACACCAGCACATCAGGCTCCGGCTACAATGGAGAGCATTTGAAATAAGCAAGGGAAAAGAGGACTGGGGTGAGGATCCTTTCCAAGCATTCAAAAGCTTCTCCATAATACAAAAGAGCAGACAAAACGACCAGCGGGGGAGAAAGTGCTTTGTAAAGGAGGAATAGATCCAGCTCATCCCAGGGTGTAGATGTCTAATGATTAGCATTTCAGCAAAGGAATTCAATCTCCATACTTCTGATAGCTCTGAGTTCAGAAACCAATTGTTCCTTCTCAGAGTTATGATAAAAACACTTTACATGGCTTAAGAATTTGTCATTTTCCCTCCCTCCTTCTCTCCGAGTCTCTCTCTCTCTCTCTCTCTCTCTCTCTTTCTCTCTCTCTCTCTTTGTGTGTGTGTGTATGTGTGCTTATGCAAGCACATGTGTGTGTTTGTGTGTGCTAGCATATGTGTGAGCATGTTTGAGAGTGTGTGTGTGTGTGTGTGTGTGTGTGTGTGTTTGTGTGTGTGTAGCACAGAGGTCAACCTTAGGTGCCTTTGTCAGTTGCTCTCCAAGCTTTTGATTCTGAAGACCAGGTCTCTGATATTGATCTGAACTTTGCTACTGCTTCAGCTATGCTGGCTGTCGTGAGCTGCAGGGACCTGCCCAGCTCCATCTCCCCACTGCTGGCTAAGTACACACCATTGTGCCCGCTTGTACGTATGAGTTCTGGAGATCAAATGCAGGTTCTCATGCTTGCAATGCAAACACTTTACAAATGAGCTCTCTCCTCAGCCCATTTACAGAATGCTTCTATAAATATTAGAGAACTTGGAGCTTGGCCTTGGGTGACCAATTGTCACCATTTGTCCAAAACCAAGGGGTTTTCTGGGCATGGAAATGTCAGTATTGAAACTAAGACAATCCCTCACAAACTGGGAGGGGTTGGGAATCTTAGTTCAGACCCCTGCGCACCACTGTACGACTAGATATTATCTTCATTTGATGGAGTCCAGCAGACGAAATGTCACTTGGGGTGTTGTCAGAGATACAAATTCTCTCACCACCAGGGACTCAGGAGCGGGCCCAGGAGTGAGTACCGTGATCTCTATTTTAACATTATCTTGAGTAATTCCATTGTACACATATGTCTGAGAGCCACTGATGTAATTTGAAAAAGAAGGCCTGGGAAGATAGTTTGCCGTGTGAGCTTAGGAACCTAAGTTCCATTTCTAACACTCACATCAAAAGCTATCCACTATGCTACCTGTTTAATTCCACCACTGAGAACACGGGCAGAGCCTGGCCTAGCCACTTAGCCTCGCTGAATAAACAAGTCTCAGGTCCCAGTAAGAGGCTGGTCATAAAAAGTGGGGGGTGGGGGGGGGAGATAACCTGGGAAACACCACCTGGAGTTGTTCTCTGACCTCCACATGCATGTGCATACAAGTGCATGCGTGCATGTACACACACACACACACACACACACACACACACACACACCCCACGGGGGGATGGGGTGCTGTCCTAAAGAACTAAGAATTGAGTTGACAGGCCTCTAAGTCTCCTAGTCTCCTCTTTGCTCCAGGATCCCTGTAAGCTGCCCCAGGTTTCGGTCCTAGCAGTTGTTTGCCCTACCAGGTAGCCTCGAAGTCCACGTCCCGATTCTGGTAGCGCCACTTGCAGTACACTTGAGTGGCAAAGCATCGGTCCTTCACCTCGGGGAGAGTAGTGAACTGGTCCTTGATGAATCCTTCAAATCCAGACTGGGTTGTTTTCAAGACCTTGAGGTCTTTGATTCCAGAGTGAATGATGGGAGGTCCTGTGTCAGACAGAAGGGGAGGGGAGGGTGAGTGTAAGCGGAACGGTGTCTTTACTGATCACTCGTCCCTGCAGATTCTTCCTCTCTGGATTGCCAGGTTCTCTGCCCTCTCCTACCTGAGGAAAATAGAAGGGTTAAGAATATATAGACTTATGCTGACATAGCTTCCTCCCGGTACCTGCAAAGGTGTCTCAGGCAAACCATCTTATACAATGCAAGATGCCAATCATTCAACTAGCAGTCTGATATGAGTTGATGGGGTCCCCTGGAGAGCGTCTGTCTTCTCTCTGACACTGCGGTCCCTTTCCTGCAGGATGTCCTCTGGTTGATCTACAGTGGCTGGTGGTGTCAGTCACCACTGTACCCTGAGAAGATCTTGATGCCCTGAGGGCATAATAAGCCCAGCCAAGACCAGACAACCTCGTTAGTGAGTACTGGCGTGGACCTGTCTGAGACTGAGACTACACAGAGGGGATGAGGAGGCCTCGGACCCAGGCATCGGTCTGTCTGCTCGATATCCACACAGACTTCTGGGTTGGGGCTGAAGCTGCTTCCTGAAGGATCAGGGGTTGGAGAAGGGGTAAACACAATGAAGAGAGCGATTTATCATTCTCTCTCCCCTCCTAAGAGAATGGGTGGTGGAAGGTGATGGGTACATTTAGAGGACACTGCTCACCAGAGGGCCAAGTGCTAGCTTAATGCCTGTGGCAATATCATGTCATTAAAAAATCCCTGACGTTCTAAGAAGCTAGGACTTGCACTAGACCTCATAGCCAGAGTTAATAATGCACCTGAGGTCACTTGAGACTTAAGTTAGCTATCCTACTGTGTGCCCAGACTGTTTGTTCAGACTGCCTTTAAAAGAAAGTTAAACAACCAACCTTACTTGCCCTGGATTTCCCACACAATTGATCTTTACACCCTAACTTAATGTATAGCTTTAACTGGAAATTAGGTCTGTGCCCCTAACCCAGAGAGCAAGGTATATGTGTTTGCATGTGTGCTATGGCAATCACTTGCTGTAAACGGCAAACAGAACAAAAGCGTTCTTAGAAACAACCATCAGTAGCCGCACATACTGAAGGCAGCATGCCCATATTGCTTGGTAACATTGTGTCTCGGTCAGCTGGGCTCAGTAGTGTCGGTCCCTATAAACCTCCATCAAAGATTTCCTTAAAACACCCCATGCCACATGTTCTGTGTCACACTGTTTAATAAAACAGTGTGGATAAAAGCCCCTTGTTAGGGATAAGACAGACAGACTGACAAGACAGGCAAACACAGACTCAGTCAGACAACAGACTGGAGATAACAGAAGAGAGAAGAAGACTCAGACCTGGGCTTGCTCTTGGTAAACGACTCCAGGAGGAAGTCTTTGATTCCTTTCCCTTCATGCAACCCTGACTTACCCTGGGCTCTTTGGGGTCATTACTGATGCATTTAACCAATACAAAGACCCAGATGATGGAGGGTTTGTGCTGAGTTAGGGAAGAGGGGTTTTTTTATCTTTACATTTTGAACAAACTTTAGCTTTAGCAGCATAATGGGACCTGGGGGGGGGGGGAGCATCACACTGACACACTGGGAGAGCCCAGGGTAGAGAAGAAGGAGATAAGGCAGCTGACAGCAAAAGCCAGGCAGAGTCCTGGGGCAACAGCTGTCCCCAGTGGATGGAAACTTCTTCCTGAGCATGGGTAAGGCAGCCTGGACAAACTATCACAAGGTGAGGGAATTTAGCTGGACCGAGACAACTGCAGAACCACAAAATTTCAGTAAAGCAAATCCCTAAGACCTTCTATGCATCCACAGGCTCGTGAGGACAGAGGACATTTAGGGAGCTATTAAAAACCATAAAGTCCAAAAGCAGGGTCCCTAAGCCTACTTCTCTTCCGTCTGTAAGTCAGACGGCTTCCATGCCCACCTCTATGATATCAATGCTTGGGAGCGAGACAAGACAACCGCTGAAAGTTAGAAGCCAGACGAGGCTACATATGGGGTTATATAGCAAGAAGGGTCAAGAGGCACCATCAAAACTCTTAAAATCCCATGGTTTCCCTTGGTATCCCCATGGCATCCCCACCTGTGTGGCTTCACTTGCTGGAACTCATTCCAGGGCCAGATCTGCAATGCCTATATTTTGATATTTTCGAAGCTATTTAAGGTCCTACCATCAGAGAACACAATGGCCAGAGGTTAGTGGTAGATCGGTATATTCTGATTAAATAAAGGGTTCTGTATAGAAAATCCTCAGATAAACTGGCATGACAGAAAAACTTAACTTTCAGAAGCTCTCCCTGGATGCTGTACTTGAAGAGAGCCCAGGAGAAAATGCCGGCAGCCTTCCAATGCCCTCATCCGGCCTGGTTTGTCTAATTTCATTTTTTGTGCTTTCCCTTTCTGTTCCAGGTACAGAACGGCACAGGTTCTTCTGCATGCTACGTCGGTGCTTTGCCACCACAAGTGCATGCCCAGCCTGGATTCTAAACGGATAAAGGCACTGGGCCACAGCATCCGTGTGTAACTGCAGTGTCTGCTTCAAACCTGAGAAAACAGCAGCGCCCACAACAGCTATCTGTTGACTGGAGAACTATAAGGTTGACTTAGGTCAAGGAGCAGCAACGTCACAATGGAGTCTCTCGCCTAGAGAGTGGACTTCCACCAGTGTTACTGTTTGCCTCCCCCGCCCACCTCTATTTCTCACACTCTAGGAAGCCAAGAAGAAGAAGAAATGGGCCTCAACTCGGACTGAAACCACCCAGTTTGTAGGCAAGCTTTTGGCAGATGCCTTTCCAAGATATTTTTTTTTTTACTTAGTCCTCAAAAGTCCCCGGAGTAAATGTCTTTGTGCAGGAGATTTTCATGTCTGTGTCCGTCCTCACACAGTTAGAAATGGGCGGAGGTGAGGTTTAAATTCAGCCGCACACCATGAGATTCCGTGATTTTCTGCTCCCCTTTTAGATCATTCCCCATCTGTGCAACGTTTCTCCTTCCTGAAGCTCCCTTTGTCTCATTTCAGAATGTCGAGAGGGCTTCCCAGGAGAGCAGAGGGTTCCTTCCTCCCATGCGCTTTGGGGGACTCAGCCATTGAAAAGTATCTCTGTCTGTCACCGGCACTGACTGGTGAAGCATCACTTTCCAAAATGGCTCCCGTGTGTCTTGAAAGCATGGTATTCCTTAAAAATTTACGGGGACTACAGAGACAGCTCAGCAGCTAAGAACAGTCACTGTCCTTGCAGGGGACACAAGTTGAGCTCCCAACACCCAGGTGGATGGATCACAAACACCTGTAACTGCAGCCCTTGCAGGTTTTGACACCTCTGGCCTCTGTGGGCACCTCGTGTGCACACACTCAACACAGAGACATACAGCACGCATAATTTTAAAAGGATAAAAACAGAGCTTTAGAAGAGCAAACCTCCTATGCATCGCCAGTGAAAAATAACTCCAGTCGTTACTGTACGTACAAAGTCATGTGATCTGACATGCTTTCCCCATCTCTCCTGGAAAACAACGCCCCCCCCCAAAAATGAAACATTAGGCAGCACTAAAACAAACCAATAGTAGAATCCCTCAAAGGTGAATGAGAAGATGAGGGGAAAAGAGGCGAAAGGCCCTGTGCTTCCCATCTTCTCAATGCATCTGCCTTTGATCTGCAAGCTCGGCTCCGCTCAGCGAGCTTCGGCTCCTCCCACGATCTTACTCCTAAGGACACTGTAGTCTAGCGTTGCGGATCTAGAATGCCCAGCTTTGCCATTCAAAGTTCCCTCAGATCAAGTCCCCGTGCCCTTCCTACCACAGCATTCTCCGTGCCCATGGAGACAGTGCCTCTGGAGAAGCCCCTTTCCCTCTTCCTATCTTGATTTTCTCATCTTTGAGACGAGGATGGTGGCCATGCCTGGATTTTGAAGTTGACATGTTTCTAAAGCCACTATATCCTAAACGCACTGGGAGAGTCTTCGTGGTGACCTTGCTGCAACTGGCTTTCCCACACCCACACTAATCACCTGTCAACGTTTCCTGTGCCCTACAGGCTCAACGGACCCTGGAGCCATAGCCTTCGTCCTGTGTTCCACCAACTCTGGAGTGACACATATCAACCCCGGCTGGCCATCTTGAGATGATTAACTCTCTCACTGCACTCTAGAGAAAGAGAAAGGCCTTGCACTTTCAAGTGTGCTCTGGCATCCGATTCCCACAGTATGTCTTCCGTTCCCGAGGACGATTGACTACTACCAGTTCTGTCGGAGCAGAAGCCACAGACTCTGATGCCCTCTGTCACTCTGAACAAAACCAACAAAAACTATCCTCTCTGACTGTTGAAAGCATTTTTTCCTCCTTGGCACACGTTAGACAGACTGGATGAAATCAGAGGGCTTATTCTATCTTCTCTGTTGGCAGTGCCCCAGCCTGCTGAGCACTGGTAAAAACCTGAGGCTCTCAAATGCATGGGGCCATCAACTAAAAATATGCCACCACACGCATACTCTAAAAAGATCCCAGTGTAGATCCAAAAGAAGCAATCCAAGCAGGAGCAGTGTCATCTGGGTACCGTGCCATGGGAGCACTGTGATCTTGCACCAGGAGCCTGTACCCCACCTTCTCCCAGAACCACCATGGTCGAGGGGTAATGCAACAGGAAGATTTTCCACATTTTACATCACTAGAGTATAATCTCTCCAGCTCCCAGTGTCCTCCTACACACTTAGCAGATTGTGGTTTATCTCTCAGAGAAGCATGCATCCACCCTTTCGCTCTCGAAGGGAGAGAAACTCACTTCAAATGAATAGGAAACAAGCCAGAACCTTACCTACGCATCAGGTGTCAAAAAAAGCACAAAAAGCTTTACTGAGCTGTGGGGGTAGGGGGGAGACTGTCATGAAGAAAATAATTGCTTCCACAGTTAACGCCTCCAAAAATGGACGAAAATAGCTAAAGGGAGGATATTTAAAAACTATATTAAGTCATTCTACTATCAAACCGACAAACCGCAAACTCGTGAAGGGCTAGAGAGAGGCAAAGATCAACTAAATCAGTGGTTCTCGACCAATGGGTCTCGACTCCTTGTTGGGGGGTGGGTGGGTTGTCAAACAAACCTTTTAACCTTTGACAGGGGTCACCTAAGACCATCAGAAAACACAGATATTTACATTATGAGTCATAACAGCAGCAAAATTACATTATGGAGCTGCAACAAAAATAACTTTACGGTTCGGGTCATCACAACACAAGGAACTGTATGAAAGGGTCACAGTGTTAGGAAGGGTGAGAGCCACTGAATTAAAGGGTCTGCCTCTGTGGATCCATTCTGCACCCCCAAGAATCTTCAAAGTCCATGCTGAGAGATTCTGGGAGTGAAAGAGATGACGTCACCAGGCAGAGGGCTAACTCAGCTTTACTTCAACTTGGTGCCAAGCAAGGTGATTTTAGGACCTTGTGTCTGCCAAGAACCAAAGAGCTGCAGTCTCTCTTGACCACCCCCTCCTTACTTCTTCATTTTCCGCTTGTCACCCCTTAAATCTACCTGCCCTGCTTTGATTACATCTTGTCCTTTGCTTATCTCTGCCTGCCAGTAGCCTTCAGTAAATGGGAGGACTTTCTTTATCCGACATCTAAGATGGTATCTCTTATCTGCAACCGCTCTTTCACCTTCTGCCTTTCTATCTAGCTCTGTGTGAGCTGGTACACTTTTGTTGTTTGGCTTTGCTTTGTTTTGTAGTTAAGAGTCAGAACGGGAGCCATTGAAATGCTTAAATAATTGTGAATTTTTAATTCAAATATCTCAAAGGCTCAGGGACTAATTCAGTTCAAATTAGTGATTCAGATCACGGAGGTGCCCGGGCTCAGCTAAGCTCCTGGTTTAGCAGAGCCTCAGGGCTCAGCACTCGTCCTGAAGATCCAATGACACTTACACTAGCAGCCTCTGCCGTGTCTTGTATGAAAAGCTTAGTTCTCTTATCAGGGCATAGGATGTTACCAACATCAGAGCAGCCTTTGACCATAGTGTTGGTAATTTCTCTTCCCTGATTCTCTCAAGGAAATATCAGACATTTAAATACTCAAATTTTCAACATGCTGAGGTCTCTGTAAAGGATACACCAAGAACAAACCATATAGTGAGTTGTAGAGCAGCATCAGGATCCACATCATCCAAGACTCAGAAACTTTCCCTGAACCAAAATTCAGGGAAACAGGAAGGAGTTGAGTCCACCAAGTGAAACTCATTCTCTTGTAAGGACCCCTGGGGACTCACATGGGTGACTACGTGTTGTGGGGGGAGGGCAGGATTCTCACCATTCTTTCTGGCCCCCAACACACCACAAGGGCATGTAGCACTGGCCTGCGCTGTAAACGTTGGAGTATATGGATTGACACAAGGACATTTCTTCTTTTTTCTTTGTTTTGCATGTTGGCACATGTGTTATGGATACATGTGAGTATGTGAGTGTATGCACCCCTGTGCACGTGTACAGTAGCCAGCACAGGATGCCAAGCGTCTTCTAACACTCTCCTCCTAACTGCCTGGAGACAAAGTCTTTTGGGAAGCTCACTGATTTTACTAGACTGGCTGACCAGAAAGCTCTTGGGATCAAAGTGTCTTTTCCTCAGTGTATGGAGGTTTCATGCGCAAACATCCATGCAACGAGTGTTAGGAATCCAAACCCAAGTTCTCGTGCCTTCACCGCAGGAGTTCTGACCCACTGAGCCGTCTCTCCAATGCTCCACTGCTTACAAAGATGATGACACCATGGATTCGTATCCGTTCCTTCCAGTTTAGCACTTAGATAATAAGCAAATTAGGAATTGGACTTTGCCACAAAGAGAATGTCCACCTGTACTCTCAAAAGAGGGGCTGAGTGGAAATGGTCTCACACACAGAGCCCTGTGTACACACGTTTGCATCCAGTGCACACAGGGACCTGAATTCACTTACTTCACATCAATCTTCTTACCCCAACCCTGCTAGCCCTGCAGGATATCAGGTCAGAGCGGCCTGAGCTTTAGCTCAGTTGACTGGAACTTCTGGACAACTGCCACAGATCTGTGTGTACCCAGAAGCTTGGGAGCCATCTGCAGAGACAAAAGACTTGAACCGCTCTGAGGCCGATCTCTCTACTCAGCAGTGCTGGCCTAGTGATCAGAACTCAGGCAAATGCTACCTCCTGGCATGCAGGCCTGAAGAGAAGTCTGTGCTCTTTGATCATCAGCAGTGTCCTGGACTTAACCACTGTCACATCCTCATCCACTCCCCTGCCCGAAGATATCTTTGTGGAAATCACCAAGGATGTTTACCAAGTCTAGAGTTCCTCTCCAGGCCGCTTTTAACCAAGATTTCTTAACCTTTTGTGGCAAATATCAAACCAGTTTCCACTTCTGCTTGGACACTAGATGAGAATACATTTCCGTGGCCTCCTGCAGTCAAATGTGACTGTTGGAATCTCCGCAGGGGACGTGCTAGGGGCCATTTATGACCTTGTGTCTGAGGGGTCTTGCCTGCTTTTCTTCTTCAGTGTCTGCATCTCCTACTTATCCAGTGTGGCAATTTATGACCAAGGTGAACCCCAAAATAAGGAGTAGCAACGTAAGATGGCCAAGGATTCTGTCCGACTTCCCCACAACCGAGATGTATCACCTGTTACTCCCCCTCCCCAAACTGGGCTTACAGGAAGAAGTCCTTCTGCCAAGCCATTCACATATGTGGCTCTTTGCTTCATGCTATCCCAAAAAAACATAGTTTTCTTCTATTTCCATGATACCACTTTATCTAGACATCTTCTTCTGCCAAAGTCTTGAACTAAGGAATGTCCCCAGAGCCTTATCATCTTATCTCACCTTTCCTCGTGCCACTATCTTGGTTGTCAACTGGACTGGATCGGGACACAGCTCCAACCCAAGGCACTAGGCATTCCTGTGAGAGACTCTCAATCAGATTATCTGAAGCAGGAAGACCCACCCTAACTGTGGGCAGTGCATACTGGAGGCAGCGCAGATAAAAGAGCACGGAAGATGGAAAGATCTGCTTTTTGCTTGCTTGCCTTTACTCTTGCTGGCAAGTGCATCCATCCTGTGGTGGAGGCATCCCTTCACGGGCATCAGAAGCTTGTCCTTGGGGCCTTCCAACACATACTGAAGACCAGCAGCTCTGCAGGAACGCTCCAGGCCTTCCAAGCCAGGTCAGGCTGCTGAGACATCCAGCCTTACAGACTAGGAAACTAACTACAGGCTGCAATTGTTGGACCACCAGGAGCAAATCATGTAAGCCAATCTACTAAATTACCTTCTGATAGACACATATTCATTCCATCAGTTTTGTTTCTTTGCAGAATATAGCTTATATGTTATTTCTGTTTTCCAGAACTATTTCCCTCCCTTTCCTGTCCCTGGGGCTTCAGTCAGTTATTGTCCACCTGTTGATGGTCCCCAAGTCTATTCCACCCCTCATTTCAAAACTCACTGTCTTTAGCCTCCAAACATTTTTCATGTGTATATTCTCTCTAGCTCCCAGTCTTTCCCCTTCAAGTCCTTCGCCGCCAACCTTCCAGCCCCTACTCAACCCCTATTGTGGTGGTTATACTTATTGAAGGTCACACAAAATGATCTCCAATAAGCTGCCAGTCCGTGCAACTCTACCTCTCCCGCCTTGTTCATCACTCCAATTCATCTCTAGAGCAAACCCCCAGGTGTCTCACTCGTTCCTCTCTGCCTTTCCGGCCTGCAAAGTGTGGCCACTTTGATCACAACTACTGAACAGAGAATAGGCACAGTCTATGGGAAGAAAGCTTTGTTTGGGGTCAGTGTTTCGTGGGGTTTCCACAAATGACATTGGGGAGAGCAGAGTAGAGCAGAGAGGCATGTGGTGGAGAGAACACGAGGCAGATTTGTGAATGTGGAAGCAGACCAGGAGCTTGAGAGCAGGGTCAGAACCAAGGGCTTGTCACCCCCTTCTGCCAGCTAGGTGCCAACCCTTAAATATGCCAGAGGCTCCCAACATAGTGAGCAGCTGAGAAACAAACATTCAAAATGAGTGTCTGATAAAGACCTTACAGATTTATACACTTCCCCTCCTCTCTCTCTCACACACACACAAACACTTATAACACACACACACACACACACACACACACGCACGCACGCTCGCTCGCTCGCTCGCTCGCTCACTGACCATTACAGACCTCTGATTTTTTTTTTGTTTTTGTTGTTGTCGTCGAGCTAAGCAATAATAATGGCTACCATTTAAGAAGTTCTTACATGCCAGATACTATGCCAACAGCTTTAATGAAATGGATTTAGCAATCATATTATTATTTTTCTGGACAATCATAGAGGTGGGCCTCAGAATCCTCATGCTACTGATGAGAACCCACTAAAGAACTGTGACTCATATGTTCATCATCATGCCATTAACTAACAGAGCTCAAACTCAAACACAGTTTATTCCACCCCCTAGGCTCTGGTCTTGACTAGCTATTCATTTGATAGGAATTAGAATGTGTTCTGTGGTTTATTATGCAAAATGCCTTAAAGTTAGATGATGCATGTTAGCTCAGCACTGGCAGTCCCCCGAGAAACCAGTCTCTCTGATCATAGTACTGTTCTACCAATGTCTTGCCCTTTCAACAATTAAATAAATACCTGTCCAGTGTGGGCTTCTCATGAGGCACGTGCTCAGAACGCCCTAACCCACATCCTCCGTTCCTTTCTCCATCCTGCCTCCACTCTAAATCCCAGTGCTTCTCCAGGCAGACACTTCCTTTTTGTGACCAGCACAGTGCAAATCACTTAGTCAGCAGAAACATTTCTTCTCTCCTGCCAAGGCCTTCTACACTACCTTGGGAAGAGTTGCATTTTGGACTATCTCTGTTCCATGCCTCTAAATCCCTCCACTGTGGTCTCTAGCCGGTCATGTTGCAATGAATTTGTTGGAAGTCTGTCTCCAGTGATGAAGTCTACCATAGATTCTCTGAGGTCAGGGAGAGGTCTGTGCGTCTCTCCTCATCTACCACCTTCTGTGGTAGTATAGCCTGCTTGCTCAGAGGATAGCTCGTGAATGAACGACACCAGCACTTCCCCTATATGGATTTGATCTTCATCAGCTCTCCTCAGGCAGATGTCCCATCATTTATAGTCTTTGAAAGGGAGTTGAAGAATGGGATTGAGAATGTGCTAAGTTCCCAGACGTTTGTGAACATGGATTGGGAACTCTGCTGACCAATACAGTGGTCTCCAGGCACCTGCCGTCAGTCAATATGAAAACATGGCTGATGTGACTGAAGCATTGCTGCAAATATACCACATCTACATGTTAGAGATGTGGTATTTCAAAGAATGAAAATGACTTAGATAGAATCTATTCCATACATAACGTTTTGGATTGAGCTAAATCTATTACTAAAAAATATTTTTCCTCATTTCTCTCTGGTTCCCTAAAGTGACTCTACTAAAAAAACTTTAAAATTATCCCGAGTTAAGCAGAGCTGGCTTACACTCTAATTTCATGACAGTAGTTAGGGTAGATTAAGCAGGAGAATGTTGCCTGTGAGCTAAAAAAAAAAAAAGTTTCCCTTTTTTGTCTCTAAAATCGCACATAAGGAAGGGAGGGAGAAAAGAGGCTGAGATTGAGGAAAAAGAAAAAGGCAGGGAGGGAAGAAAAAATGGAGAATACATCTGCGCCGTTTTAGAGAACAGCGCAGCGGGGAGCTCCACTTCCATGACTAAGCATCTGGTGATCAAAATTGTCCTTTTGGTTTAATACAACTTTTTGATTTCTCCCATAATAATGTTTTTACACTGTATAATATTATATTTTATTCAAACCCTGAGATAGCCTTAATTATATCTAGGCTTAATTCAAATAGAAATATTAATGGAGAAAGAAGGAGGAAAGGAAACAGAAATAGGCAAGGCTCAGAGCTGACTAACGCGTCTCTTATGGAGAGAGAAGTGTTTCCGCCATCTTGGCGTCTCTTATGGAGAGAGAAGTGTTTCCTGCCATCTTGGTCTCTGTGCTTCGGAGATCTTTGCTCCAAATCCGAATGGATTACTTAATTCTGCTTCTCATGACCTCAAAAAATCAATGAAACATCGGCTTTAGGAGTCTTACTTGATCAGATTAATTATCTCATCAAATAATGTCTACATTATAATGTTTCATAGTTTTAAATTGTAAATTTCTTGCTAAATAGCTGTTGCTATTTTAAATGAGACTCATTTTAAAGAGATTATAATACTATTAGTATTTAATTATGCAAATGAGATGTCAGGGAAACAGTCATTTCACATATTGGTTACTGGATCATTGGTACAGTATCAAGATTACTGTACAAAAACATTGGTTAGAAAATGTGAAATTTGTATTCTGGTCATTTCCAGTATTTCACTTCAAAACTGGGTAATACACAATTCCTACCACTCAAACTCCAGACTTTGTAATAGAAAGAATTACACATTTGTTATTTTTTAGCCAAAAAGTAGGTAAGTTTGTAATGTAAAATCCAAAGTCCTAGGGTGTAGCCGCATCTCAGATGTAAAAGCTTTACAAATTCTTTAAAGTTTTCCTCCTTGTTAAGAGAAGGAATTGCTTAGAAATAACAACAAAACAAAACAAAAAACCAAAGAAGAATAAAACGGTAGAACTCGGTTTCTTACCGTTCCTCACCTGCTCCACGTCACAGAAATGAGTTCCCGTCGGGGTGTGGATGAAGGCATGGACGTGTTTGACTCCATTCTGAAAAGGAGGACAAAGCTGTTGCCAATCCCATTCCAGCACAAACCACGCTAGCAATTTCTTTTATTAAAATAGGGACATAGATGATGAAACCTTTTCAAAACGCTTCCAGGGGACCTCTTCCACGTAGACATGGGCTCGGGTGACATGGCTAAAGGAAGAGAGGAAGTGCTCGCAGATGTTCATAGCGAAGGTCTCGATGCTTTTGATCTGGAGAGAGAGAGAGAGAAATGCTCACGATCAAAAACATCTTATTTAAACGTTTCAGCTGATTCGCTTGTTTTGTTTATTTTGAGGTCGGGGACTCACTGACTATACAACCCTGTCTGACCTTGAACTCATGACCCTGCTGTCTAAACCTAGAATTATAAGCCTCTGTCTTAAAGTATTTTTTGTTGTGTTGTGTTTGTTTAAAATAAGCCTCAGAGTTTAGCCTGGGCAAGCTTCAAGCTCATGGCAGCCCTTCTGCATCGGCTCCCAAGGGCTGGGAAGATCGGTATCCACCACTAAACCCAGCCAAGAGTAATTGCTAAGCACTCCTGGGGCTCTTTCCTGATGAGTTGTTTCTCCCAAGGAGAGAAACAGAGAGCTAGGATCTAAGGAGATAAAATAGCCCAATCCAGATTTCTCGCAACCGTTCCTGGGGGCGGGTCATAGATTTTTATCACTGAAGAGACTTTATCCTGTCAGTACTTTTTTTATTATTATTATTTTTTTATTTTACATGTATGGGTGTCTTGGCTGCATGCGCGTCTGTGCGCCATGTTCGTGTCTGGTGCCATGGTAACCAGTGGAGGGGGTTGGATACCCTGGACCTGGTGTTACAGGTGGTTGTGAGCTACCATGTTAATCCTGGGAGTAGAAGCCAAGTCCTCTGGGTCTCTTAACTGAACCATCATCTCACCAGCTCCATCGTGTGTTTAAGAGAAACCTGATTTGCATGACAGGAAGTTATCAGCAGCGAAGCAAAAAGTAACTGTGTTCCTGAATCTTTTCTCAGTGTGCTTGTAGCGCCGCTTCTTTTCCTGAGCTTTGCTAATGGGCCGCAGCATTCCCACAGAAACAGCCAATCCTTAGGCGTGTCTGCTTGAGCGTTTCCACAGTGGGAAGACCCACCCTGGAGGTGGGCGTGCCCATCCCATCTCCTGGGATTGCAGAATAAATAAAAAGGTGAAGGCAAACTGAGCCCCAGCTTTCACCTCTCTGCTTCCTAACTACAGATAGGACAGACTGACAGACTGCTTCACACAGCAGCATGACTTACCACTTCCCAACCACGCCACCGCTCCATAGCTTAGCAGCGGTTCTCGGCCTGTGCTTCTCTGCCTCTTTAGTGCTCACTGATCAGATATTTACATTACGATTTGTAACAGTAGCAAAATTATGGTTTTAAAGTAGCAATGAAATAATTTTATGGTTGGGGTCACCACAAATGAGGGTCACATATTAAAGGGTCACAGCATTAGGAAAGTTGAGAACCACTGGACTATACCCTCAAACCATGAGCCCAAATAAACTCCCTTCCTGCCCTAAGTTGCACCCCCCACATCCTGGAGTATGGGGTATTTTGTTACAGCAACCAGAAAACTAAAACAAGAAGCACAAAATTTGACAATTTATTTTTGCTAATAAGTAGAGTATCTTATAATCAGTGTTCTCTTCGGTCGTACAACAATGGCACTTTCTGCTACAAATGCACATTCTAGAAGTGATAGAGATCAAAGAAACGCATGTGTTAAATTTAGTCTGAAATCTTCCTGTGACCTTGACTTGCCCGTTATTCCAATGTGAGGTAACAAGTTAATTTGCCCAGAAGCTTCTTTTCCTAACTAACGAAGTAAATTAAATGAATAAAATGGAGCAAGCTTTTCTGTAAACCTGGAAAATTTAGGGTAGAAAGGAAAAAATCTAAAAATGGCATATACACAAAAATAGGTTAAAAGGAAATGAGAGCTTAAAAAAAGCAAGTTCCGCCCCCACACAAGCTCGCACTGAATTTGCCTCAAGAAGTAGCAAGCATCTAAGAATGATTATACCCCTTTGAACTTCGCCAGGACATGCACTGTGTTCTTGATGGTGTCTGTGGGGATGATGTCGGAATTATCACCATGGAGGTAATCCTTTTTGGACCTCAGAGTCAACTGCACCGAAGTCGCCACCTCTTTGATGCTGTGGTATTTTCCATCCCTCTGAATATGGAGAACTTTGACCATGTCCTTCCCATAGCCAGTTCGGACAAACTCCACTTCATCATTCTGTAATAAAAATATAACCGTCTGATTGAAGAAGGCTACGTGACATTAAGCATGCAGCTGCGGCCTTTCTAGCTTTTCATTCAATCTGACACCTAGAACAAGGGAGCTCAAGAACACTTAGGAAAGCAATGGTATGCCCAGTCTTTGGACACTGGTCTTCCATGGGAAAAAGAGACTCCTGCGAATCTCCTGATATATATATATATATTAAATATTATATATAAATATATTTATAATCTGATATATATATATATCTCAGATTACCCGCAGGATAGACAGCCAGATGGCTTTCTTGATAAGAAACATTCACTTATGAGTGTGCATGAAAGTTTGTGAATATGGTGAAATGAATGCCCATAGAATCCAAAGGTGTCAGGTCCCTTGAGCTGGAGTTAGAGGCAGTTCTGAGTCACCCGATGAAGGTTTGAGGAAATAAACTCGGGTCTTCTGCAAGAGCAGTATGTGCTCTTAACTCCTGAGCTCTTCTCCAAACTCTCTTGATAATATTTTTTGAACCTCCTGTTCCAAAGCTGCATCCTGTCTGTGACACGTGACCTGTCCCTGTAGCATCCCTGTAGTCAATCCCCTGTGGATTGACTCTCTTACCTGAGTGGACAAAGATGAAGTGGCTTGCCTTCCTTCACACGGTTAGTAAAGGCAAAGTTATATACACATGCAGGTCTGCTAACTCCGAACTCTACAGTGGCCACCATGGAAACCAGCTTTCTTCTAGAAAAATCCCATGACTGCATTAACTGGAAATATTTCCATGTTCCCACATCCACTTTTTAAAAAGTGATATTTCTGAGAAAAATGCTCTGTGATCATGGAAACAATTTGAAAATTGCCTTTTCTATTTGCTGCCAGGAAGGAGATGGGTAATTGGTGATAGGGTCCAGAATACTGTCTGGATCGCAGGGCCAGGGCCATTTGATTGCAGGGAGAGCTAAGCCTCTAATGGAGAGACATTTAATGAAGGGATGGTGATTTATTAAGACCTGTGTCTGGAGCTGGAGCCTTAGCTAATGAACACATCCATTTCTACAGCTGGCATCCGCCAGACTTGTTGCTAGGTGTTTGAGAGGAGCAACCAGTCGTAAATCTAAATAGCCCCTTAGCATGGATATTGAACATTAAAGTGGTTATCAAGGTAGTGAAAATGAAAACAATCAGAAAACAACGTACCATGCACACACGGTGCACATCAGTGCACACACAGTGCACATACTGTGCACACACAGTGCACATAGTACATATAGTGCAATGCACATACAGTGCATGTACAGTGCACACACGTACAGTGCATGTCTGGGTAGAATGTCAGGAAACCTCTCCTGCTGCTCTCATTTAGGATGCTGGGGATTGCCTAAAAATCTCTATATGAGAAGTCACCATTTCCTCTGAGGAGAATTTAAAGATATTAGCCAACATCAAAATTAATCTTATTTCCTTAAGGAACATGAGGTATGGGAGGCGGTCTTAAATCTTGCAGATGTAGTCAGCTGGGACAAGCTCTTGATCATTGACATATACCAAAGTGCAGCATGTCTGGATTTAATTATGTCTATCCAGGAAAGAGATTCTTAGAGATGCACCCTCAAAGTCTTTGATCGAATCTTTGGAAACATCTTCAAAACAAGGATCAATAGGGCTCTGGGGGATGTAGCTCAGTTGGTAGACTGTGCTAGGTTCCGCACTGTGTTGGTTCTGCACTGTGCTAGGTTCCGCACTGTGTTGGTTCCACACTGTGCTAGGTTCCGCATTGTGCTAGGTTCCACACTGTGCTAGGTTACACACTGTGTTGGTTCCACACTGTGTTGATTCCACACTGTGTTGGTTCCACACTGTGCTAGGTTCCACTCATCCATAGCACCACACGGACTGAGCACGGTGGTGCACACCTGCCATTGTAGCACTTGGGAAGTGGAAACAGCAGGATCAGAAGTTCAAGGTCATTCTAGGCCACTTAAGCAGGTCAAGGTCAGCCTGAGATACACAAGACCCTGTTAAAGAAACATTCATGTGGGAAAGAGGATGCCAGTAAGAAATGACTTGCTGTGCAATACAGAGTAAGAAATAATCATGTTTCTTTAAAGACCCCAATGCTGGCAGAGAAGGAGAAGCTGTTGTGTTGTTACAGTAGCTTTGGGTTCAGTTCAGACCCAATTCCACCTTGCTACGCCTAGCCTAGTGGCTTGGGACACGTGGTTGAAGGTCACCAAGCTTCAGTAACGTTTGCACCTAAGGGGGAAGCCACCGCCATCATGGCATGGGATGACTGGGGACTCGGCAAGCTCCAGCTTTGTTTCTAGTGGCAACAGTGGCCTTGCGAGGCAGTTGGATGTAGCCGCAGCCGAGATGATGTCAGTTAAGGATGATATTGACTAGTTGACTTGTCCTAAGCTTCCAGGGGTCTACCGAGGGGAGGAAAGGACGTGGATGCTTGAGCACCTGTGATAGCTGGGATGGTGATGGGGCCAGGACCAAAAGTCTCTGAGCATAAATCATCTCCACCTCACGGGAGCACTCTTCTCCTCAGCACCACCTTCTGCCATTACATATTCAAGCTGGGGTAGCTTGGCCTGTGCAAACACAGGGCATCCAGCAGACATGCAGATGTGACCCACCCCCAACCCCAGGCCTGTAGTCCACACATCATCTCTAATGGCTCTTCTGTTCTCACCTTAACTCTGCTGCTGCCATTCTGAACCCATTGTAGATCAGATACTTTCTCTGCCTTAGGCCTTGCATCTTTCCTTTCAAACCTCCCTTCCCTCTCACTCCCCGACTACCAACCTCTTCCATGCCTTATTTCTCCCAGGCATCTGTCTTAGTCTTTCAAACATGGAGTAGGTGGCTCCTCTGATGTATTGTCAAGATATTTGATATTACCTCAGAATCTTTATCAAATTGTATTGCAAGTACCTCCTCGTGTGTGATTCATCCTGAAGCAATAAACTGTGAAAGCAGGAGAAAGTTCTATGTTGGTCACCATGGCAACCCCAGCACTCAGCGCACTGCCTGGATCTTAAATAGGAGCTTGATAAATGTGTCATGAATGAATGGATAGTGCTACTAACCACCTCCTCTGCTTGCCGGATGACACAGAACGGCTAATGAAAACACACAAAAGATTCCAAGACAGGAAGAGTGGGTTCAGTTCTAATGCCACCAAAAACAGTCCTCTTCCTGAGAAAACAGGAAGAAGAAGGTGGGCCTTCTGATGGCCACAATCTAAGATCACAGGCATAGGCTGTCCAGAGAAGAGAGAGCCATGGCTGGTGAGATGGCTCAGCAAATAAAGGTACCTGCTACCAATTATGGTGGTCTCCAAGGACTCATGTGGGGAAAAGAAAGAACCAACTCCCACAAGTTGTCTTCTGACCATCACACACGCTAGCACGCATGCACTCGAACACACACACACACATACTACACACACACACACACACACACACACACACACACACTGATCAATCAATTAATCAATCAATAAGGAGTGGGGAGAATCCCAGAAAGACAAATGGAGTGTAGTGAGTAAAGAGAGAGCCCATGATACAACGTGTTGCTAATAGGACAGCAACCACATAGAAAGTAGCCATCCTAGATCAACAACGTTCAAGACTCATGAGGAAAAGAGGTCAGAGGTATTGAGTAAGATCCTAAGCCAGTTGTCAGAGGGCTTGTGTATAATCTCAGCTAAGGAAGAATGATCATTCATTCAAGTCCAACTGGGGTTTCACAGCAAGACGTTGTCTCAGAAAACTGGCCGCCTGTGCAAGCTTGAGTTGGCTGAGTTTACTGAGAAATGAGTTAGACTTAAAAGGACCTAACCACTGACATTAGTTACTTCTCCAGTGACCAAGGAAACTTATAGAAGATGTCTTAGTTAGGGTTTTACTGTTGTGAACAGACACCATGACCAAGGCAAGTCTCATAAAGGACAGCATTCGATTGGTGCTGGCTTACAGGTTCAGAGGTTCAGTCCAGTATCATCAGTGCAAGAAGATTGGTAGCATCCAGGCAGGCATGGCACTGGAGGAGCTGAGAGTCCTACATCTTCATCTGAAGGCTGCTGGTAGAATACTGGCTTCCAGGCAGCTAGGTTGAGGGTCTACCTACAGGGCCACACCTTCTAATAGTGCCACTCCCTGGGCCAAGCATATACAGACCATCACAAAAAACATAGTTTATTTGGTCCAGGGGACAAGAGTCCATAATGGCAAGCAAAGGCGTAGGAGCAGGAGGAGGAGGCCGTGTGCTCACATTTTGATCAGCAAGCATGAAACAGAGAGAGTGAATTCAAAATGGCACGAGTCTTCAAACTCTCAAAGCCTGCCTCCACTGACATACTTCCTCCAGCAAAGCCACACCTCCCCACACAGACTCCCCAGTCAGCACCCATCACTGGAACCAGTAGTCAAATGCACAAGATTATGGGGGGCTTCTCATTCAAACAACCATGGCCGTTGAACCTGAGGTGGGGGCACCAAGTCTGGCCTAGAATACCTGAGTCAGTAGATGAAGCCTCCATAAGAACTAAGGCCGTCCTCCCCCAGTTCCGTAAAGAATAGGAGGCCAGTGTTGGAACCTCACTGTGCCCAATGCAGGTAGAGATCTACAGCGAGGGCAACTATTTAGTGCATACAGAGGGCATTGTTTGGAGAGGGTGGGCTTTGATTGAGGCAGCCCTGGTGGGCGTCTTTGTTGAGCTACCATTGAGTCCAAATGGATATAAATTTATCCATCTACACGATGATGATGATGATGATGATGATGATGATGATGACGACGATGGTGATGATGATGATGGTGATGATGATGATGATGATGATGTTCCCTCAGAATCAATGTGAGAAGTAGGAAGGAGTAAGCATAAAGCAGCCAGGAGGGTGCCGGGCAAACATGTGCTCAATAACTGTTATCTATAATTATCAATGACAAGTAGCGATCACTTACCCCATTTCACATGAAAGGGTCCTTACAGATAGAGATAAACTAGGGTACACTCCAAACCAGAGCCCAGGCAGGTAAGACCAAGGAACATCCGTTCAAAGAGAGCTTGCTTCCAACTGTCTCCCCTCAGGTAACAATGGCCTGACTTGAATTTCTGTCATCACTGACATCCATACCTTAGGTTTGTAGAACTTAAGGAGCAAAGCACAAATGGAGAGAGACCGCCTGTGTCCTACAGTAATACTCTGAACAAATCCTGACCAGGCTCTGCAAAAGACAAATCTCATTTCCTGGATGGATTTTGAAATGTACCGGGATTCAGACTCGCAAACTGTCTACAGATGATGTTGGCAAGAGCTCTGAGATTTCAAAGGGCTCTTCTGAATGCCTGTGCCTACGAGTTTGCAAATGTTATTTCTAGCTGCCCTAAAGAGGGTTTGGTCATCACAAGTCTCAAGTCTGTTAAACTCTTGAGTACCCAGTAGACGCTTGTTAGGCAGAACTATGTACTTCATGAAGTTATAGCTAAATCTTCGTGTGTTTGTGAGAGCAGGTGTGGGGTTTTTTTAGGGCACACACACAGATTTCATTCCATGACAAAAGAGTTGATGGTCCATGAAACGTTAAGAACCATTTCTCTGTGTAACCGGGGCCCAAACGGTTCGGGTGGCTTTGCTCAGTCTGATTTTCTAGAATCTAGTCACCAGCCCTGAGACAACATGAAAGAGATGATTCATCATTCTGAGTGTATGACCTTCTGGAAGCAGGGAGGCCGTAACATGGGGCTAAGAACAGTGCCTTGGAGTCTGATAGCCTGAACCAACTGCCTGTCTAGGCCCCTGGGCAAGCACTGAGTTTTTTGTTTTTGTTTTCTTCATTCCTTCCCTTTTCCATCTATAAAATGAGATGGTGACCGCACCTACTGTGAATGCTTACTTGTGAGGTTGCAAGGAACTGCCCAGAAAAACGGCTGGCATGTGGTCATCAGTAAGAGAGCCAGCACTGCCATCTAGCATGTTTGACCAGATGTGATAGCCGCAGTGCTTTGACACCAACTCTGTTACCCCGCAGCCCTGCCTCTCCTTGTGATAACACAATGATGAGCTGCACAGTGGACTCTTTTTACTTTCTAGATTTGGAACGAGGCAGAAACCGGTTCATCTCTCTAGCTACACGACTAGGAATTTAATGTCACGTTTCTGTGACTTTCATCAGCTTGGTCAACACCCATCCCCTCTGCCTGGAATGCCCTGTCTTCATTAGGACACACCAGTCCATTGCACACCTCTCAGTTTTCCCAGTGCTGGATCCTGAGAGCAGAGTGGATCCTCTCCACACCCAGCCCAGCATTCAGTGGTGCCCTGTGCACTGCCACAGATGATTTGCCCAAGACACAAGACTTTTCCTTGGCAGACTATTTCAAGAAAGTTAGGTCATTTTTAGTTCATTAGGGGAAATTGTTTTGAATTCTAAAACACCCTAACAAGCTTCTAGTTCTTCTCAGGTGTCAAGAAGTGCTCCCCACATGAGTCTAGGGCAGATGGAGGCATACAGGAAGTGCTCCCCACATGAGTCTAGGGAAGATGGAGGCATACAGGAAGTGCTCCCCACATGAGTCTAGGTTTTCCTTATAGAAAGTTTTAGTCAGGGCAGGAGAGATGACTGGACAGTTATGAGCACTTGCTGCTCTTTCAAAAAACCCAGGCTCGGTTTCCAACACCCACACAGTGGTTCACAAGTGTCTGTAACTCTAATTCCAGAGGATCCGGCGCCCTCTTCTGACCTCTGCATGCATCAGACACACACATGCTGCACAAAAACGCTAGCAAACAAAACATTCATATACACAAAAGAGAAGTAAATCTTTTTAAAATAAGGATTCTTTACAAGAAAAAAAATGAGGTTGCCTCATGGACCTTAGGAATTCACATCATTTCTAGACAGTAAAAGAAAGAAAAACCCTTGAGCCAACAGGAACCAACCCCCTCTTATTAGATATTATCTGACGTTACAATGGTCTGGCAAGACTCATAACAACAGAACCCTCTAACACACACTAGTTTTCTTTCCACAGAGCCCTATTTTAGTAGCTTCTTCCAGTGCTCTGTCTTCCATGGTCTCCCCACTGTGCCATCCTTCAGTCCCTGAACCCCTTTACCCTGTCGACCAAGGATGTCACTTTGAGGTTACTGCCACTGTTGTTAACTTCAGCTCTGTTCAGTGTTTAAAAGCAAAGGTTGGTGTAGCCTGTTTGCATCCTATAGGAATAGATTTAATGTCAGGAAAGCTACTGGGATAATCTTAGGCAAAACAAGAAGAGATTTTTATCAACTTAAAGCAACTAGAGTTTTCTCTCAGGTCTTAGAACTAATTTAAGAACCATGTCTACCTTTGACAAGAGCGATTTTTAAAAAGCTTATCTACTTTGCATCTAAATAGCATAATTCAGTTATAGTGTGGTAAGTAAGAATTGTGGATAAGGAAATCGGTCTCTATCTGTCGCTCCTCCTCTTCCGCCTCTGTCCCTCTCCTTTCTTCCCTCTCCATTTATTTGTTTCCTTAAAATCTGTCAAGGAGAGTTTTCAAATTCTCTACCCAGGTTTCTCCTTCCTTGAATGTTTTCTTGGGCAATTGTGAATATAAAAATCTTCTCAGAGGGGAAGGAATGATGACATAATAGGAGAAAGGCAAGCAAGCACTCATATGACCAATGCTAGAGTCACCTTCGTAGACCTAATACATAGTAATGATAAGAAGATTGATAATGTTAAAATAAGAAGAGATGATGTTAGAGGCAGCCAGTGATGTGGTGTCTGTGTGTGTGTGTGTGTGTGTGAGTATGAGTGTGTAGTATGTGTGTGAATGTGTGTCTAAGTGTATGTGTATGAGTCTCTGTGTGTAGCATGTGATTGTGCGAATGTATGTGTATGTGACAGTGTGTGTGAGTGTGTGAGAGAATGTGTGTGTGAATGTGTGTATGTGTAAATGTATGTGTAGCATGTCTGTGTGAATATGTGAGTGTGTGACAGTGTGTGTGTGTGTGTGTGTGTGAGATAGATAGATAGAGAGAGAGAGAGAGAGAGAGAGAGAGAGAGATTGTATTATGTTTGCTTTGTTGCATGAGATCTACAAAATATACAACGACACTATGCTGTTGTGTGATCCTGAAGAGAGGTTTAACACTCAGGGCAGAGACGTGCACTCTGTTGAAAGTAAACCCTAAAGGATGTTTCAAGTGGTATTTCAAGAGAAGAATAAATTCTCGTCGCATCTCCATGGTGAAAAGAAAGGGTGACCTGTTAGCTCCCTGAGACTCCAACTGTAGGTGCTGGGCTATTTTTATCTTTTACTCATCATGAAAAAAAAGCCAAGGGAGAAGCTAATTTCCCTGCCAGCCTCTTCACCAAAGCCCCAGGATAGAAAACTGGGAGGAAGGTACACAGAGACTCCTAGAATAAGGATGGGAAAGCTCACATAGAGAACTGACACAGGCATCTGAAACGGACTGGACAGAAATGCTACTGTGCTGTAGACACTGGAAGGGTCTGCTTCGTGGGGGCTAGGCTTGAAAACAAACCCAAGAACAATAACCATGCATTGAGGGCCTGATACGTGTCAGGAAATTCACATGCACCATTTCCTCTAGATCTCCACAAGAGTGAATAAGGAAGACACCAGGACCAGTCAGGCTACCTTCTCAGGACACACTGTTAGGGGATAGAGAATCAAAGAGAGACCCATGTGCTGCCAAGCATTTAACCCTTTGTCACAGTCCCCTCCGTCTACCCTACAGTCCCCTCCTTCTACCCTACAGTCCCCTCCGTCTACCCTACAGTCCCCTCCGTCTACCCTACAGTCCCCTCCGTCTACCCTACAGTCCCCTCAGTCAACCCTACAGTCCCCTCCGTCTACCATACAGTCCCCTCAGTCAACCCTACAGTCCCCTCAGTCTACCCTACAGTCCCCTCCGTCTACCCTACATTCCCCTCCGTCTACCCTACAGTCCCCTCCGTCTACCCTACAGTCCCCTCCGTCTACCCTACAGTCCCCTCCGTCTACCCTACAGTCCCCTCCGTCTACCCTACAGTCCCCTCCGTCTACCCTACAGTCCCCTCCGTCTACCCTACAGTTCCCCTCCGTCTACCCTACAGTCCCCTCAGTCAACCCTACAGTCTCCTCCGTCTACCCTACAGTCCCCTCAGTCTACCCTACAGTTCCCCTTTGGCTCTTGTAATGAGTGAGGGGAAGAGCACACTGACCCTGACAGGAGGGATTGGCCACTACCAGACATTCACAGTTACATTGTGTTCTGTCATCTAATTTTCCACCCACTGGGACTGATGTCATCTTTCCTACTCCTCATGACAACTCTATGATCTGCCCCCCTCCCCAAAAAATCAGTAGCTTAAATGAACAGACTCATCAATGTGAAAGAAGCTGTCCAAAGTCACTCGAGGGACAGCCTGGGGACCAAGACTGGACTGTCTCAGGCAGAAACTTAACCCCAAGCTGTGTCTCCTCCCACACCACCAATCTTAATAGTGTGAGTTCTACGTCCGGATGGCATGTGTTGTTGGCATTTTGTGCATATGAATGTTTTGCCTGCATGCATGTGTGTGTGTGTGTGTGTGTGTATGTATGTATGTATGTATGTATGTATGTATGTATGTTCATTTAACACATGCATGCCTGATACAGAGGCCAGAAGAGAGCATCAGATCCTTTACAACTGCAGTTATGGAGCATTGTGAGCCCCTATATGGGACCTGGAAACTGAACCCAGGTCCTCTCTAAGAGCAACAAGTGCTCTTAACCACTGAGCCACCTTTCCAGGCCCCCCTCACCTACTCCATGCCTTCGTAGAGCTACACTGGCTTAGTGCCATGGAGTTGACAAAGCAGTGAGACATGCTCAGAGAGGGAAGGGCAGACAGGGCAGACAGTGCCCTGCCTTTGGAGAAATGTTCCCTTGAAACATTCTTCTCCTGTGACAATCAAACAGTCGATACTCTGGGCTTTTCTGGCTGTGTTCCAACAACTCGGCTCTGCCATTATTGCATAAGAGAAACTAAATACACACCCCAGTGGGTGCAACTGTGTACAAATAAAACTTTATTTGTGACAACAGCCCGTGGGCCAGATTTAGCCCATAAGAGTTCCCCACCACTTTCTAGGAGAAGACTCAAAAAAAGAAACAAGTCAGCAGTGACACATTGTGTTAACTACATTATGCTAAACATTAATCACTCGACTGGATTGATCACTCTACTGGTTCAGTAGAGTGAGCTCTGGGGACATGTGGTAGGGACACCAAGGCCAGACTAAGGATTGCTTCAAGAAGGAACTGGTGTTCCAAAGCAGCTTGGAGTATGAATGGGACCAGCCGGATGCAAGTGACTTCCCTCTTCCCCCGGTGACACTCTCCTTAACCGCACCCCTTGCGAGCATGTCTTTGTTTTACATTTGCTTGTCTTGCCTCCTTTTTTATTTCCTTTTCAACAATTCAAAGCCCCTGTCTTTGCTCACACATCGGGCACACATCAACTTTTCCTTCAGTCTGTCACGTTCTAGACTCCTCTTGGTCTATCAGCAGACTTGTAAAATCTGCTCAGAAAGAAAGCCGTGGTTAAACAGATAAGTCGTATGGGAACAAGTCAGACCTCAAACACATAATTAAAGCCAGCAGCTTGACTTACAGGAGCCCTCGCAGATGACTGCACATCAAGTCAGCAGCTGCAGAAGCTGAAAAACCCCCATCCTTATCTTTGTCTTTTAAGCAACTTCACAGCTAAATTTGCAAGGAACGAAAACTACAGCCAAAAGCAGAAAGTACACACCAGTATTGACGACAAGTAGCAGAAACAACCAGCCAAGTCTAACCTGTAAATCCAGGAGCTAGTAGAACCAGATGCAATGGGCGAAATAATACATTTAACATGTTAAGAGAAATAGATGATTGGGTATGAAGCAAATGACAAGCAAATGCTCGAAAAATTAATGAAGGGGGGGATAAGATGGAGATGGTTCAGAAGCCACACAAGCACAACGACTGGAGTTCAATCCCCTCCTCCACTTGCACACACACACACAGACATACACACACACACACGCACACACACACGCACACACAGACACATGCACACACACACACACACACATACACACACATACGCCTACACATGTGCATGCATACTTCATGTAGACACATAAAAAAGATTCTAGCAGTGGATTAATAATCAGATAAGAATCCATTGAGCACAATTTAAAAAAAAACAAATTGGTTATTTTTGAGAGGTAGACTAAGTAACAGATTAATTCTCTAGAGAATGCAAAAAGCCAAATAAAGAATCAAGAGCTGGGCTGGAGAATGGCTCTACAAATAGGGGCTATTGGAGCTTTGGCAAAAGGGCCAAGTTTGTTTCCAGCGTCCATGTCTAGTTGGCTATAACTGCCTGTCACCTCCAGCTACAAGGTGATCCAAGCCTCTGCACCCCCGCACACTCGCACTCGCAGTTACACACAATTAAAAATAAAGTACGATGTATGTTAGAGGAGCCCAGTGCCAAGGCAGACACCCAGGAGCTGGAACATGTGAACAATGAGAACACACAAGGGTGTGAGAAAGGCAGAAAGAGGAAGAGGCGCCTTCCAAACAAGCAGGACTCAGATCTTCCAGAAGCTCTGGGTGAACAAAATACAAGGTCAGTCCGTTTCCAAGCAACAAGCTCATCCCTATTTACTTGGTCACGGCAAGAAGAAAGCAATTTCTACTGTTTTTACAGTAGAAATCCTTAGGCTGGGAAGAAACATGGTATATACAGAGTGGCTTCAGAAGCGAGGGACATCATGAAAAGCATTCTGTCCTGTTTGCAGTTTCCTCAGTCTTCTGGTTTCTCTCTAGAATGTTGCTTCATTGGATTTAGTAAAAAGGAAAGGAAACAGAAAGGACATATTGGCATCTAGGAATTGAGGCCACACTGGAATCCCTGGAAACTCAAAAGGTGATTACAGGGTCTGACGGTGACGAGGTTGCATAAAGGGCGATGTTGACAGGCAGACAGACAGACAGACAGAAAGACAGGCAGACAGACAGGCAGGCAGGCAGACAGACAGCCTGTATGATAGAGGCAGCTGCACTAAAAAAAGAAAGTTTACTCAAAGTGTCTTTCTGGACCTTGAAATGAAATTGGATTTAGCAAATGAAACCTAACCACAGATGTCCTTTCGCCCCACTCACGGGAAGGTAAGAATAGCCCTGGCTAACACCTAAGGGTCGTTTACTAAAATGTCGCCGGCCCGGCATTGTGAGAAGTGTGCAGCAAGGAGGAGAGAGCAGAAATCATTCTCCAACCCGATCCCAAAGCTGCTGTTAGGTTCCGGAAGTGAGGGCGAGCTGCTTATGCTCTCCAAGTGAGCCAACAAGTCCCCATACTTGCTGTGCCCTGCCGTGTGTGTTAAGGTAAAAGGAGCAAACGATACCTTTTTCTCATTTCAAAATAAATTAAACTTCATGCCATGAATATCTCATTGTTGGCAGCTATTGAAATTGTTTTTTGGAACACTATTATAACCTACAAAGCAAAATGCAGAGATGGTAAGGAAAATGTTTCTGGATTTAGTTGATTCTGACACCTCTCCCACAGAAAGCCATTGATCTGCTGGATTTGCACATCAGTCTTAACTCAGGGAAGTGGGTTTAAATTTTAGGAGGAACCTGCACTGTCCATAAACTTAGTTAAAGTATAAGTTCTAGGAGTCTGGAGAAACGGTTCGGTTCATAAAGTACTTACCACCCAAGCATAAGGATCTGAGTTCAGTTCCCAAAGCCCACCTTTAAAAGGCCTGTGGTGACAAGGCCTGTAAGAGGATTCCTAGGGCGTACTGGCTAGCCAGCCCAGCCATGACAGTGAACTCCAGGCCAGTGAAAATCCTTACCTCAAACAACTAAGACAGTGAATGAGGAAAATACACAATATGGACTTCAGACCTCACTCACACACATATACACATTACTACACACACACACACACACACACACACACACACACACACACACACACACACACACACTATAGACTTCTGACCCCAGCTGGAGGGACCCTGATTGACTGTTTGAGATGAAGCCCAGAATTCTGCCCTTTTGTGGGTAACACAGGTAATGTGAATTTTGTCAGTGGGTCCATAGCACTCCTCTGTATTAGGAGAAAAAGATCCGCAAGCCCTTCCTTTCCTACAGACGAGAATCTTGCAGAATATCAGCTAGACTAGTCCATAGAAGTGACCTGATTGTCAGGACTCTGGTTTGGTCTGGGTCTCCAAGAGGACTCCGATCTGAATCCATAGCCATGGAGGGACAGAGCCGAGGCACCATGATTCCCAGGCAGGAATTGGCAGCTACTTAGCATGCCAACTGAGTGTGGATTCAAGAATATGTAAGGGAATACTTGCAGATGTGTGTATATCCATCTATCATTTCCCTCCTCTCAAGAGCGGGTATCTCACCTTTCCATAGTCGTCATGGTAATGGGCCATTTTCCCTCAGCCTTTAACTTCAGATTCGGTTTCAAGAATGAGAGAGAATGGTGTGAAGTGAAGAAAGGTTGGTAACGGCTTTTATGTAGCCCCAAAGAGTAGGCGATCAATATTGACCTGATTGCGTACTGGACAGTGAGACAAAACGGCCTTTCAAAGCCAAATGCCTTGCTGAGAGGTCAGAACCAGGGGGGTGTGGAAGATATGTCGACATTTTTGCTGAAATGCAACTGCATTTGCTCTTAGTTGGAAGCAACCTTCAGAGTAGTGTTTAGAAGTTATTCCCTTAAAGCCTGGGCTTATTATACGTGACAAATCCTAATTACTAAGAGGGCAAAGGTTCTGTCATTTCTAGCTAATGTATGAATTACATGCATTTACGCGTTCAGATAGTCGATTAGAAGTGAAAAGAATCACGGAATACGCCTCACTCAACATCAGTATGCCAAGAATTCCTTTACTCAGTGCCACACACTGTTAATTCTCTCCAAAGAGTTGACTACTTAGGTAGCTAGATAAATACCCTTTTCCCTCCAGATTTTTCCATGACTTTGCAAACCAGTCAACAATTGAGCACAAAGGCACCCAGAGTCACACTGGAATGCTGTGACAGAAGCATCAGATGACATGAGACTCAGCCTCTTCTGTTTGTGCCCAAGCAGTGAACGGCAGGAGTGGATAGAACCCGCAGCGGAGCCGGTGCGGCCTGAGAGAGATTTGACGCTCTGACTCCACAGTCTGAGGCATGGAATGAAAGCCACAGACAGAAAATGACAGCCCAGCCTCTAAAAGCAGCTCTTCCTTTGCTCTTCGTTGCCCTGTCCGGAGTCCTGGGGACACCAGTAATCTCGTGCATAAACGAAGATGGTAAAGCCGTGGACTGGTAGGTCAAAGAAATGGGGCGATCGTTGTGTGCAGACAGAGAGTCGGGGTATGTCTGTGGTGGCCCCCAGGAGGACCTCCACCCGGCATCCTCCCGTTAAAAAGAAAGAGGCCAGGGCTGGCGACATGGCTGGGTCGGCAGGGTGCTTGCCTAGCACGCATGAAATTCTAGGCTTAGTCCGCAGTGCCACATAAACTGGGCGGGATGGCACACACATGTCATCTCAGCAGGAGGGCCTGGAGTTCAAGGACATCCTCAACAACATGAGTTCTGGGCTAGCCTGGCTTATATGAGATCCTCTGTTAGATAGGTAGATAGATAGATAGATAGATAGATAGATAGATAGATAGATAGATACATACATACATACATACATACATACATACATAGATACATAGATTCATAGATTCATAGATACATACATACAACATACATACATAGGTAGATACATAGATAGATACATAGATACATAGATAGATACATAGATAGATAGATACATAGATACATAGATAGATACATAGATACATAGATAGATAGATGATACATAGATAGATACATAGATACATAGATAGATACATAGATAGGTAGATAGATAGATGATACATACATACATACATACATACATACATACATACATACATACATACATAGACAGACAGACTAAAAGGAAAGAGACTTAAAGTGCATGAACAGGTTCAATTCCCAGGCAGAGCAGGCTGCCGAGCATGTGAGATACCCCTGAGGAAGGGCCACGTGGCTCTCTGGAGCCTGAGTCAGAGCTCTTGGGAGGACACAGCTGGGAGGCAGAAAGGGACTGATGACTGTCCCTTGGCAATTTCCTTTCATCGCACGTATCTTTCCTGAGATACAAGGCTGGCTTTTTCTAAAGCTGAGCTATGCCTTTCTCCCTATGGGGACAAGAAGAAGGACCTGATGGTGCCCAGCATTATTTGGTTAACCTTCGTTCACGAGGCAGCTCAGGCGGTGGGCAGGAGGTGACTGGTCTCTAGCACAGTGTCAAAGAGATGAGCTACACTAAGTCACTGTGGTCTGATCCTCCTTGGAACTTGGGCCACATTTCCGCTCTTCAGCTCTGGTGTTTAGGTCTGCCATGGTGGTCCACCTCGTAGTGTGAAGTCCAAGCTAAAGATCAATTCAGTCTTTCACCATTCACGAGCTCTGACCAGGCCCTGCCCTGAGGTTTAAAGACAGAGCTATGAGCAGCACATAGTTCTTTCTGTTGAGGAGCTCAGATCTGTGGGATAGACATAGGACATTAGGGAACACACAGCCCAGGAGGAGTCCTTGAAGAAGTAACTTTGGGCTAAGTTTTAAGAATGATTATGAAGTTGTCTTAAAGATAGTGAGGAGATGCCATGGGAGCTCCAGCCAACAGAGGATCAAAGGATTAGCGCAGAATCAAGGGGCAGCGTGTCACGTTTGGCATTTGGAGAGGAGTCCTATGCCAAGGTGTCTGCGGATGAAACCACAGCGGGAGGCATAGGTCATGAAGGTCTTTGTGGGCCATGCTTTGGGATTTGAACCTGATGTTTGAAAGGGAACTGCTGGAGGACTTAGAACAAGGTGGTGATACAATCCCATGTGCATGCCAATAATGCAAAAGACAGATGGGAGAGACCCAGCCCGGGGCCACAGAGTTAAAGAACGTCCATCGTATCACAATGGAAGACCCGAGTTAAGAGGTGTCAGTGAAAATGGGGGAAAAGAACAGTCTGGAAAGATGGAGGGTGGATGGGCAGCTGGGGTGGGAGGCTCTTGAGGGCATATGTTCCAAAACGGCATAGGATGAATTGGTTTGGTGCAAAAGACTGTAAATTTGGTTTCAAACATGCGGAGCTGGAAGCTTCTGGGCATCCTTTTGTCTGGGTGTCCAACTGAACCTAGAGGTCTATGAGTATGTAGGTGAGCACCCAGGAAAAGTGAATGATGGAACCACCATCACCGAGTGACTGTGACACAGTGATAGTCTTCAGACGCTCTGCTTGGGAGGGGCGTCCAATTGTGATTGGTAGCCCCCCCTTTTGTCACAACTGCATGGGTCTATTACTTAGCAGTACATGTTAAAAAGACAAGCAGAGCTGCTTATCAGAGAAGACGCTGAGCTGTGACAGAGTTAGCATAGTTCCTGCCACATGTGAGGACCTGGCCTTGGGAGTAAGACGGCAGAACACTTGAACAGAACTGTAAGTCTGTAGAGAACTAAGCAAGGAGGGGGATGTTCTCGGGCAGACCATTGCACTGTAATGATGTGTGCATTCTGTTTGGCTTACCGGGGCTCTTGGGGTGAATTACACATCTTCATGCTTTTATAATATCTTTGGATAGACCAGTAGTTTTTAATTAGGGAGAATTTGCTCTTGGGAAACTTTTGACAAGGTCTAGAGACAGCTTTGAGGGTCACAACATTGGGATATTATCGGCATCTAAAAGTGAAGGATCAGATGTTCTACGGGACACAGGCCAGCTCAGTAAAGATTAGTTTGACCACAGTGGGGCTAGAGCACACAAGAAAGCCTGGACTGGGTGATCTCTACATAGGTCCAACCACTTGTCCTCACTAGGAGATATTCAAAGGAGCTGAGAGGCAGAAAACAATAGATACAGATAGAAAAGACCTGCTTCAAACACTTAAGGAGCAAATCCTTAATCCAGAGCATTCTGGGAAATAGCTGAGGGGTGTTGCTGAAGACCAAGCCTCACAAAAGCCCCCACCTCTGTCTAAGCCCACACCCGGATCTCATGCCCACTGAGTAGTCACAAAGAAACCAGGCTAAGCATATGGTGAGAGCAAATCCAGCAGCTCCCCAGTGAAGACCTAGCCCCTGACCTTCTCTTCCCCGTGACCAGTGGGGTGATGGCAGACAACAGAGAGAAACACTCTCAGGACACATGGGCTCCCCTTCCAGGGAGCTCCAGCCCCTAGGCCAGCCAATGTTAAGGAACATACGACCCACGCCAAGCTCGTTCCCCCTGGAGAAAGGCAAAGGTAAGAGGTAGGGAAGAGGCAGAGGCCTTGAGCATTCCCGTTCCGTACAGGCCTCCCATGAAGCGCCACTGTCTCAGACGTGTTGAACGGAAGTGTCGTCAGAAAAGTAAATGCTGGCAGGTCATAACTCTTTGCTCTGTTAGGTTTGCCTTTTATAAGTTACCCAGAAGGACCAGCAGAGGAGGTACAGGGATGGGGCTGGATTACCTGTACCTGGACTCCACAATGAGAACCTGGAGCAAGAGCCACCACCTGATTAACAGCAGCAGGAGCTCCCTGGGAAGGACCCTGGAGCAGCTGTATGAAGCACACAATGCCAAGGTGGGTGACAGTCAGCCATTCATGGGAACCATAGAAAGTATGGAAACAGAGTCCAAACCTTCCTCAAAAAAGCATGTTTGGAATATATATAGTTTTACACACATCATATATGTATATGATATATATATATGATATATATACATATCATATATATATATATATATATATATATATTACACCTACCTAACCCCAGAAACTTGTGATAAACTCACTCAGTACTGGTCTAGGACAAGCGAATCGACCTGACCAAGGCTTTGAGAAGCACATCATCATAACCCACACCAATGTCCAATTGTTGGCTCACTCTATTAAAAAAAAGACCAATCCCTGTGCCGTGCCAACAAACACATGAACCAATCAAAAGCAACCCAGCAAAGCATCCAAAAGGGTGTGCAGAGACCCGAACTGGGCTAGCTAGTTCACTTGGTCAAGATGGCGTCCATCTCTTATCCCTGACTAGCCAGTGACACAGAGGGGACCAGCACAAAGGGAGACAGGAAGTTTCAGGAAATATTAGTCCTTGATGCGCTAACTACCTGTGGTTAAGACAAAACAGAACAAAACAATATCTCACAATTTGGCCCCCCAAGCGCTACAGCATCACTGGGTAAGGTGTGAACTGATCGCTGAAGTCTTCAAGCTATCCGACCTCTCCCACAGTGACACGTCTAATGGGAATGGGGTTAAGGGCCCTCTCATGATGCTGGGCAATGCGGGTCTGTGAGCATTATGCCATGAATGATGGAGGGTTGATGAGTGCCGATGAGTTCCTCTGGGTTTTCCTTTTCATCAACTATTTTCAGAAGTGTGGGCAGACAGCAAAGGGTCCCAAACCTGGCTCACCCAAGGGAGACGAAGCCTGTGACCTAGATGTTAGGTAACAAACTGAATGAAGGCCCGGATAGGAAGGCCTGCTGCCTCAGGGTGGCCAGCCCTGCAGTATTCCAGGGTCTGCCTTTTTACAGTGACTGCTTCCCAAACGGGTGACAAGAAAGACCAAGCCATATGTGTGGTGCACAGCTCCATCCCACGAATGCTTTCCCCGACAGTATAGACATGTCTGAAATGACTGTTCTTATGCCGTGCCGTTTGCTGGGTGTCTCTATGAGATACTAGGTTCACTGCTGCGGCTTTTGCCTGTTAAATATTGTGATGCTCAGCACAAGACTGCGTGAGCTTCCAATGATACTGCACAAGTCTGCCTGAGCATTCACTCGGGAGCCGTCCCTGTGTGCGGAGACACTCGTTTGATCCGCCTGCAAGCTTGAAGCAAAATCCCACGGTTGAAATGACTCTCTGGGCTGATTGAGTACATGAGATGTGCCGAGCTCTGTTTCGGGTGTTTTTCAAAGTGATTTGATCTCCACAACAACCCTATTTCGAATAACCAGGCTACTGTGTAAAACGAAAACTGGCTGAACCAATTCTCTTTCCAAGGTCAGTGATGACAGCCTGGAGCAGAACCCATTACCGAGAAAGCAAACCCCTGCATTGTTCTCATCTCTGTCCCAGGACTCCCGGAACAGAGAAAAATAAGAAGATAACACTGTCAGGCCGCTGTCATCAGCCTTAGTTAGAGTAGATAAGCATTTGATTCTCAGATTGGCAGACCCCAGTGATGGCCTGGGCATGCAAAAGCAGCCCAGGACTTAGGAGAGAAAACAAAAACAAGTGCAAAGTGTGATTCGCACCTATAATCCCAACACTGAGAGGGTGACTGAAGCAGGAGGATCACCATGATGAGTTCAAGGCCTGCCTAGGATCTATGTGACTTCCAGGCCCGTCCAGGTTATAGACTAAAACCTTGCCCACCCTCACCCTAAAACCTAAGGAAGCGAGGAATCAAAGAGTGTGAGAGAGAGAAAGGGAACTCTGGAGGCACCATGAGGACAGTGTAAAAGCATCGGCTGTCGTGGTGAAATCCAGGCCCACACGGCGCTCTGGGCACTTGGTTCTAGGACGGAGAAGGTCAGGAAAGGGACTGTCTTCCACATCTGACTGTCTGAAAAGAAGAAAGCAACAGAGCAAATGGCAGGTGGGTGTGGCTGCGTGAGAGCACACTCCAGTGGTGTGATTGGAAGAGAGAGCCACCTGCCCCCAGAGAGGTCTCTAACCTCTGACCTGGTATTGATCACCTAGTGATAGTGGGACGTAAGATAAGACCAACTCCTTTTGCATCATAAATGTCAAGGTGACTGAGTCCAACAGCCCGGTTACACTTGAATTGTTTTTATTCTTTTACCATTACAAATAAGGACCCTCTATGCTCCTCAATACTCAGATTACTGTGCAACGACTTACTCTTGCCTAATAATACCTCCTGCTAGACTAAGGTCAAAGAATAGCCCCCCTGTCCAACATCCAATTACCCAGATATGCTTGACCTACGGGTTCAAGGATTACCTCTGGGTCCTGGGAGGTGACTCAGTGTGTCAAGTGCTTGCTGTGCCAGCATAAGGACCCCCCCAAAGCCAAATGTGGGGTGCCATGCCTGCAACAACAGCGCTGTGGGGTTGAGGCAAACATTGTCTAGGATAATGGCAGCTGGATTGACTGAGCCAGCGAGCTCCAGGTTCAGTGGGAGAACCCATCTCATAATAAGATGAACAAGTAGAGGATGACCACACCCCAACATTGGCTTCTGGCCCTCCCGTGTTCATAGTCAGTCAAATGCACCTAGACACACACGTCCTATGAGAAAAGACCTGCCCATGTAGCCTAGGCTAGTCTGCTAGTCTTGAACTCATGATCTGCCTCCCTTAACCTGCTTACTACTGCAATTACAGCCACATGCCACCAGTCTATCCCGCCAACTCTATTCATCAGTGACATCCTTTCCACAACTGTCTGCTATTATTACAACCACAGTCAACACCAGCTCAGGGCAACTGCCAGAATTCTCAGGAGAAGGATGCATTGCCTATAGCTGGAGATTTTATATATATATATAAAATCTCCAGCTAATAAAACTGCTTATTCTCCTGGGAATGCCAAACAGGTCAAAACCCTACTATGCATTTTTAAGTGTTTTTAGATTACCTCAAATAATTAACTTCAAGGATAGGTTTTTGTTGTTGTTTTTATTGTTGTTGTTGTTGTTGTTGTTGTTGTTTTACAGAAATGAGTTTGCCCTTGCTGCTTTTATTATGTCTCTGAGGTTTCCTTTTTCAATATCGACATCATCGGTTTCAATAAAAGTCACTGCATCATGGATGGAATGGACCTCCCACCCAAAACAAACATAAGAGTTTCCCCCAAAATGACAAAGAGACACTATCAAAATAATAACAGCCTTTCTCTGACTTAGAGAGTAAACAACGTGTTTGGAGAATCTTTCCAGCGGAAAGCCAGTATCACACATTAAATTTCACCACTGTTTCTAAGCAGGGAAATATCACTGTCAGAAGGTGAGGTGGTGCTGAAAAAACAGCTCTCACAGGAGAGAGGAAGGGGGCAGACAATAAGGAATCCTGACTAAATCAAAGCAGGGAGGCACGGCACAGACAGAGGAACTCAGATCCAGACAGCCCACTTCCGCACTGCGCCTACACATGAGTGGAAAAACCCAGGTGTAATCTTTGGCTGGCTATTCCAACTCCATTTCCTGAACAAATATTTTGAGCTCTCTTTATCATATGCTGGTTGCTGGATCAGAAGCCTGCTTCCAAAATGACCAAGAAACAATGGAAGGTTCATCCTCACATACACACACGGCATAAGGCTCCTGTCACATGGGTTAAACTATGCTCAGGAGTTGAGGAGACAGCTTGGTCAGCATTTGCCATTGAGATGGGAGATCTGAGTCTGCGCCCCTGCGGCCCATGCCTGTAATCCCAGAGCTAAGGAGAAGGAATCAGGGGGATCCCTGAGACTGGCTGGCAAGTAAATCTACTCCATTTGGTTAGTTCTCTGCAGACAAAATACCCCAGGTTGGTCTCTAGATTACACCCACTCACACAAGCGTACATGCACACACATACCACAGATACGCACACGCACACACACACACACACACACACACACACACACACACACACAATCTTCATGGTTGAAAATGGACTTCTCCTCCCCCTCCGTCTTGCGTGCCCCGGAATTCGTGTGCCTGTGTGTTCATGAAAGTTCTGCACTGCAGACTGGGGAGCTGAGAGAACGGGTGAAAGTCGTGGGGAGTGGAAGTTCCGCACTGTTCTAACCCTCCTGTGCTCTTGCAGAATGACACAGCCTATCTGATATACAATGACGCTGTCCCTGCATCTGTGAATTACAGCGGAAATTACGGGCATGCCAAAGGTACGTTGACGGCGTTTGCTGTCTCTTTCCTATTGGGAGTCAACATTTTCTTAAACTTATCGTCTTTCATATCCTCAGATTCCACATTAAAAAGGCAGCTATTGTTTTCATGGTTTATTTGCATTTACTGAGATGTGAGTTTTATATGACAAACTACAAAATAATTATGACTTGGCATACCAACACCCTTTTCAGAAACATTATTTCTTAGCGTTTAAAAAAATATGCTTTCAAGCAAGCATCCAAGTCCTGGTTGTTCAAATATCAGCTATACATATATGCACATACATACACACCAATGTGTGTGTGTGTGTGTATTCTGATACATATATACTTAAAGTTTTTCTTTATAGTCATTTAATATATACTTTGTTACAAATTATTACTTCACACAGTAATTCTTAGCATAGAAATATTTATTATTTTCCATTTGCAAACTATGCATAAGTGTATGTGTTATAGAAAATGTAAAAATGTAGCTAAACCAAAAACATCTGTAATGGCAATGCTCGGTAGATTATAATCCTATCATCATTATTTTTTTCCAACTTTTCCAACTTAACATGTCACAAATAACTTCTATGACAATAAGTATTCTCCAGAAAGTTTCAAACCCAAACACCTTCAAAGGAAGCCACATAAGGTCAGCACGTGACATGCGCTGAATGGGCAGGCGACTAGAGAGCACATAGAATGTCCAACAAGGGCACTGGTCACCGTGAACTGTGTGCAATTTTTCAGTAGATAATGGCAATCGGTATTTTTAGAAAATATTTTTGAATTTAACATTTGTCAGTGAATAAATTCATGTCTAGCAATACACTGAACTCCTAATATATCATCAAGGTGCGTTTGACCCTAGGGCAGTCAATTGCAATATCTGATTAAAAACATAGTGTATAACTAGGCATGATTCAAACACCAATAATTCCAGTATGGCAGAGGCTGAGGCAGGGGCACTGCCATGAGTATGAGGCCAGCCTAGGCTACAGTATGAGGCTTTGTCTACTCCTTACACCTCACAAAAACAAATCATGGGCAATGCCTGTCGAACATTGTGAGCGCTGGAAGCTTCTGACCTCGCTGCTGCCCGTATGGTACCTCGGGGCATTTACCGAAGCCTTCCTCCCCCAACCCGTTAGTTGCAGCAAGGATTTGGTCCACAGGTACCTAACACCCAGGAGGTGGTAACACCAAGGTCATGAGACCTCTTAGGAGACAGACCCTCCCACAATTTCCACCACGATTACTGTTCGTGGTGACTCTGAAAGGCAACAGTCAACTGACATTTGAATGGTTTTGCTGGCACGTTCACATGTGCACAAGAAAGTCTTGTTAACCCGCCATACATTGATAAGCACAGGAACGTGCTGGACCCAAGGTCTTGCTGCCACATTACAAGCTGGTGACAGTCTACTTGCTCCTCCTGGCTTTCATTTTAGTAGGCTCCAGAGATTTATTTTTAAAAGCATGTTCAACAAGGATGCTTTTGTGTGCCTACCTGTTTTCCTCCCTTTGTCTCTTTTAAATCAGATCTGTAGAAACTGGGTTACCCTTCTCCAGTGAGTGAGCAGCTGTCTCTTAAAACAAAGTGCCCTCAGCATCCTCTCTTGATGTCGCCTCTTCTAACTGGCTTTCGTTACCCTTTGACAGTAACTTAGCACTGTGGACTCTAGCTGAAGCTCGCCGGGTGACCGCATGTCTAACAAGAACAAATTCCAATCTGGCGAATCTGCTGAACTAGTTTCAACATAGAATTACCCTTAGCTCTTCACAAAGTGTCTGCCCTGGCTCCCCGTTTTAGCAGGGGGACACCATGATGTCTGACTGGGTTGCCATTGAAATCCTTGAAAAGTAAACATAATAATTCTCAAGGGCCTAAGGAAACATCAGGCTAGCGTATGCGTAAGTAGGCTTCAGAATTACAGCTTTGAACTGTATTTTGAGAAGGAGATCTGTTTGTTGTTTTTGTTTTTTATTTATCCAAATCAAATGTCTTTCTCTGGCAGGTCTGCTGGTATGGAACAGAGTGCAGGGGTTCTGGCTGATTCATTCTATTCCCAAGTTTCCCCCAGTTCCGGAAAAAGGCTATGAATACCCAAACTCGGGGAGGCAATATGCACAAAGTGGCCTCTGCATCACTCTCAAATACAGCCAGTATGAGACAATAGGTAGGACGGGATGGCGTGAGCAGAGACCCTGAGTGGAGAGGGAAGCCCCCTATGTGAGATAGGGAGGAGCTTGCGCGTGGACGAAGGGGGAAGCCCCCTGTGTGAGACAGGGAGGAGCTTGCGCATGTGCAGAGGAGGAAGCCCCCCACACCCGGGTGAGACAGGGAGGAGCTTGCGCATGCATGGAGAGGGAAGCAGGGGTCATGTAAGTGAGTGTGCCCCTTCATCTGTAAGTCTATTTATAGACGTCTTACACAGTCAGTGTGTGCTATGGTGAAACCTTGGGCAGGAGCCCTTACTTAGCTAGCCCCAGTTCCCAGTCTGTAAAGGACATTGTTGAACTTGACCAGGATAATACTTTCAAATTAATTCACGGCCAGGTGAGGAACAAAAAAATGGAGAAGAGAGATACTGCTTGAGGGGTTGGGGATTTAGCTCAGTGGTAGAGCGCTTGCCTAGCAAGCGCAAGGCCCTCGGTTCAGTCCCCAACTCCGAAAAAAAAAAAAAAAAAAAAAAAAGAGAGAGATTGCTTGAGTCCTGGACAGTAACAAACTTGGGTGTTGGCTTTCCCTCTGATCCGTTGGGAAACATAAGACTACTCACCACCAGAGATCTCTGTACTTCTTACAAGGAACTAGAAACAGTGTTGGGGAGGGGGAATAAGAGACAAACCATTATTTACAAATGGAAGTTCAATGTTCATTGTTTTTTTAAATTTCTTCAGGGGTTGGGGATTCAGCTCAGTGGTAGAGCGCTTGCCTAGCAAGCGCAAGGCCCTGGGTTCGGTCCCCAGCTCCGAAAAAAAGAACCAAAAAAAAAATTTCTTCAGACAAAATGTTGCCTCCCCACCACCAACATCACACCTCAGCACTATATAAACTTCTGAAATCTCACACTCAAATAGACCGAAATACTTATATTTGGCAAAGTATGGAGTGTAACACAAGGTGTAGGGTTTTGACCTCCAGGTATAGGAAGCTTAGAAAATGTTTCTCACCCAATTTTAATTTTAAGTCCTTGTATTAGTTGGTTCTCTAGAGGAATAGAACTGATTAAAAAATTGATTTATTATATATATGATTTATAAAATATACATAAATTATATGTAAACATATATATGATTCATAAGTACATTATATAATTTATAAACATACATGATTTATTAAAACACATACATGTATGTGTATGTATATGACTGTCTACCAACTAAAAGTTCAAGAATCCAATAGTTATTCAGACCTTGAGCCTCAGCTCGACTACTGTATGTGGCTGAATCTGAAGAATTAAGCTCTAATTTCAGTGAATGACTGAACTTGATGACATTAGGAGTGCAGAAGGCAGGCAGCCAAAGAGGACAAGCTTCTTTCTCTCATGTCCTTCATGTATGCTGCCTCCAGAAGGTGCGGCCCAGATTGAAGGTAGATCTTCCCACCTCAAAAGATTTAAATTAAAGGTAGGCGTTCCCACCCCAAATGACTCAAGAAAAATCCGTCCCAGTTTTCAACTCCGGATGTAGTCAAGTTGACAACCAAGAAGAGCTGTCTCATCCCTCATTTAACTCCTTGGGTTTCTACTCTAATGAGAGTGGCCGAGCAGTACAGAAATGAGATTTACAATGAGTTTATTACTCTTCAAGCTGAATAATTGGCAAAGGAGTTCTCTCCTCCTGCGTATGTACATAGAGGAAAGAAAACAAGAGCCTCCGAGGCAAGACTGCTACCTAAGAATCAATTTTAACTCCAGCTTCTACAAGCTTTATAGTCAAAGGCATGTGGCCCCGAGTCTCAGCTAATTCATGTCAGAAATGAGGCTGTCAGCAGTAACAGAATTTACCTAATAATGTTATTGCGAGGATTCCACGAGGAAAACATAAAACTCAGCCTGGGGAGAAGGCTTGAACAAACTGTTTGCCAGGACCTAAGTTCAAATCCCCAGACTCCACATAAAGTCAAACATAGTACCATTGAATCCGGCATCGCTACGCTCCCACCTGAAGAAGAGAGGTGGAAACAGTAGCTCATGGGCCAACCAGCCTCAGGTATGCAGTGGCGAACAGCAGAAGGACCATGTGTTAAATAAAGCAGAAGACAAGGGCTGATACCTGATGTTGTCCTCTGACCTCCACACATGGCAGGCACATGGACCAACATCATACATACATACATACATACATACATACATACATACATACACACACACATACATACATACACACATATACATACATAATACACATACATACACATATATACATACATAATACACATACATACACATACATACATATATAATACACATACATACACACATATACATACATGTATACATATACATACATACATACATACACACACACAAGCATTATACATTCCCTCCCCCGAAAAGAATAAAAACTACGTATATCATGAAAATATGTATGGAGAGCTCAGAAGGCTTCAATTACATTAACCACAAGGCATTCAAAGGCTGTTGCTTTTTTAAAAAAAGACATTTTAATCTTCATAAAAATTCATAATTCAGGAAGCATTTCCATTTATGCTTAAGTTCTCAACTCTTCCTTTTTGTCTCTTGGTTTAGATTCTCAGCTCTTGGTCTTCCAGCCAAACATCTACAGCTGTTTCATCCCAAACATCTTTCGCTGGGAACTCATCCACATGCCTCAGATGTGTGCCAAGTCCAGTGCCTCAAAGATCCCTAGCCGGCGCCTCACTGTACTTCAGTCAGCCCAGGGTCTAAACTTCCTCCATTTTGCGAAATCAACTTTTTATACTGATGGTATGAACGGCTATCACCAAAGATAGTGTTGGAAGGGATCGTTGTGGATCGCTTAGAGAAGACACTCTGGTTGTACGGCATAGAGATGTGGGAAAGAGGGGAAGCTAGAGGTGGGAGAAGGAAGAGACAGCTCAGGTACCAACTGGTGCGTTTCCCTGCTCGTGTGAATGGTAACAGTCGCCAATTCGACTGCAGCACATTTCGGACACGTTTATCAAAATGGAAGCTCAGTTTCAGATTCTGCTGGCCATGAAGCCACAGCTATTTCTGACAATGCACTAACATTCCCTAGACAGTTTTCATGAGCCTTCCTCATTCTCAAACCCCTTGTCCAACTCTCCCTCTCCCTCTGCCTCTCCCTCTCCCTCTGCCTCTCCCTCTCCCTCTGCCTCTCCCTCTCCCTCTGCCTCTCCCTCTCCCTCTGCCTCTCCCTCTCCCTCTGCCTTTCCCTCTCCCTCTCCCTCCTTTCTTCCCCTCCCTCCCCTCATCTCTCTGTGAGAACAAGGATCACAAGGGACCTATCACTTCAGTGTCACACCCCTCACACTTCTCCTTATGCTTTTGTACCTGGATTTGTACATTCCAGCATTCCAACAGCTTCCTTACACCAACTCTACCCCATTCTGTCGTCAAAATACCTTGATAATTTTTCCACTGGATGTGCGTTCCCTCTCAAGCCTCCTTCGCTTACAGGCTCTTTCCTTGTAGCTCACAAGCTTATTTAGAAGCTGCCCCTTGACTCCAAACTGCCAACTCTCTGGTTTTCCTTTCTCCACCCAAACTTCTTTTAACAATCTCAGAGGTTTCGGCAGCTTGACCCTCTTCGCTCTGAGTCTTGCTCCTGCCCATAAACAATCTCCAGGCAGGAGCGCCTGTCTTACATAACCTTGTGGTGGGACATGCTTTGTGCTTTCTTCTTTCCTGTATACAGTACAGGGAGTTTACTGAACACCTACAGCCGACGTCAGAGCCTGGAGATCCAGGAGCTAACGGGATAGAAAAGGGCACTGCCGGCCGCTGTGCTGATGAACACCTTCCCTTCCTGGGACGTTCTCCTTCCCTGATTTGGGGAACAGAGCCTCTTGGTCTCCTCTCTGGTTTATCGAAGTCCCTTGTACCAGACCTTCCTCCCTGGGAGATGAGAGTGCTATGCTTTTTGCTGACCTCTGAGTTTCGTGATTTCCAAGGCTGGATCCGCACCCCAGACTTGGACACTAACAGGTGTACGCAGTAGGGAATGGACTGTTCACACGGAGACGGTAGTTACACCAGATGCAATGTGCCAAATTGGTCTCCCCATCTCCCCCAGGTACCCACTCCTTCCTTCACATTCTATACAGTCCCAAGACATCCCACACTCCATTCCCCATCCTTCCACACCACCAAATCCATCCAGGTTCAGGTCACATTCACCACATGCTCGCCAACTCTCTATAGTCACCACAGTCCACACCAGTGTCCTTACCACAGCTGTGAACATCTCATCTTTCCTTCCTCCTCTGAAATCCACCCTTCCCAATCCATCCTAGACAGTATCTCTCAATTGACATTTATGACCGTAAATTTGTCTCTCTTCATTCCCGACTAACATTTTCCTAAAATGCCCCCACCACTGACTTCAAGAAAATCCAATCACAATACCCTTCACAAATACCCTTGAAAATGCTTCTAATTCTCTACCCTTATTATTTCCAGAAGTCTTTTCATAGCTAAAACATATACTGCTTTCTTTGTGTGGAAGAGAAGGCATCCAACATCTTTATGATGTGACAATAATAACTTTTGTTTGAACATTGCTTTAGGAAATGTTTTTCCATCCACTGTGTTAGAATGTGGTCACGTTGCTACTATTACCAAGTGCATAGGACCAGGGTGACGGGAGCTTTCTACCCCCTGGGGACTTTTCATTGATTAATCTGGTTGACCTCATTTATTATTCATCTCCTCCTGATCCCTAGACATCTTTGCAGCCTGGATAGCTCAAAAGCTGAAGGTGCATTTGCTGGTAGAATCCTGGCAGCGAAAGAACCATGAGCTTCCTTCAAACTGTTCCCTGCCTTACCATGTCTACAACATCAAGGCCATTCGGGGACCTCTGCAGTCCGACTTCCCTTCTCATCACGACCATTCCAAATGGTGTGTTTCCACAAAGGACTCTCAGGCTCGCTGGACCTGTATTGGAGACCTAAATCGGAGCCCACATCAAGCCTTGAGAAGTGGAGGATTTATCTGTTCGAAGAATCGGTACATTTACCAGTCATTTGATAGGTTAGTTTCCCATTATGCCTCCTGTAACTAAGCTTGGGGGAAGGTCCCACCCACTGCCCTTAAAGACACTGGCTCTGGGACATCTTGCCTTGGATCTATTCTCCATATGTTAAAGGTTTCTGAGTGTCCTAACATCTCATCCAATAAAAAACTATGAGTCCACATTTACCATTCTGCGTTCACATCAGGAGAAATCTGAGCCATTTGTATTTATCAAATTAGAAATCCAAATCATGGTATGTAAATAGCATGGGGGAAATAGAATAAAATATTTTCTTCCACCAGTGGTCTATCTTGTGGATTAAATTTCACCTATCCCAAAGCAACCCTGACCGTTCCATTTGAAGAAAATAAAAGTGTTCCTTCCCTTTCTCCCTCTCTTGCACACTATTTGGCCATATGTCATAGTACCCATAACGTTCCTAACCACACTGGTTTATAGTTTAGCCTTATCACCTTTGCAGGCATTCTTTACTGCTAGTCTATTCTTGAGCCACTCACTTGAGTTCACTGTAAAATTTTTTAAAATTTTTTTAATCTATAACAGGGAGATCATATCCAAGCATGATATGAGTCAAGAAATCGCAAGACTTGGTTGCTTAATAGACTGTTGGGATGTGGGTTCCAAGTTCAAATGCTCAGAGTCATGCACAGTGGTTGGCATTGTAGCTAACAGAACACTAGAGGAAGCCAAGCTTACAATCCCAGCTATTCAGGAAACTGAGGCAGAAAGGTTGATCACAAGTTCAAGGCCAGCTTAAGATACAAAGTGAGTTCAAGGCCAGCTTAAGATACAAAGTGAGTTCAAGGCCAGCTTAAGATACAAAGTGAGTTCAAGGCCAGCTTAAGATACAAAGTGAGTTCAAGGCCAGCTTAAGATACAAAGTGAGTTCAAGGCTAGCTTAAGATACAAAGTGAGTTCAAGGCTAGCTTAAGATACAAAGTGAGTTCAAGGCCAGCTTAAGATACAAAGTGAGTTCAAGGCTAGCTTAAGATACAAAGTGAGCTCAAGGCCAGCTTAAGATACAAAGTGAGCTCAAGGCCAGCTTAAGATACAAAGTGAGTTCAAGGCCAGCTTAAGATACAAAGTGAGTTCAAGGCTAGCTTAAGATACAAAGTGAGTTCAAGGCTAGCTTAAGATACAAAGTGAGTTCAAGGCTAGCTTGGGCAAGTTGGTGAGAACTCACCTGATAAAGGGTGCAAAACGGCTGAAGATGTATCTCAGTGGTAGACATTTGTACAGCAGGTGCAAGGCCCAGAGTTCCACCCCTCCCTCCACTGCAGTGAAGTGCAGAGGAAAAAATGCCAGTGCCACTTGAATTGGACCTCTGCCCAATAAAAGATGACACAAAGAAGTTTTATGAATGATGTTTAGGGAAAAAAATAGGTAAAGAAAGAGTGTGAAAACACTGTAAGTACAAACACATGAATTCAACGGAAATAGATGTAAGTGAAGACCCAAACGTGTCAGAATCTTAGTTTCTCTTTCTGGAGTTATCACCAGGAAATGCATGATATGCAGAAGGACAGAGACTTGGTTGCTTAATGGACTGTGGGATGTGGGTTGCAAGTTCAAAAGCTGAGAGTTAAGCAGAAGTCATCAGACAGGGGTCCCGCGCTTAGTGACTGCGAAGCAGGCAGCCCACATTCACGACCCACTCTCTGACTTCATCTTCATAGCAGTTCTTCTCAGCAACAAGTTACTATCCCCATTTTAACAATAAGTCAACAGAGGCTTCCAGAACTTCAAACACTCGCCTAGTATAACGGAGGTCTATTTGGCCTCTGAAGCTATGCTCCAAACGGAGATTCCAGAAGACAATAAAGGAAGTGGCTAAATATAGGATTGAAACTATCTTGAGACCTCAACAAGGACCAAAGCTGGTAGGGCCTAACAGGCTGCAAAAGGTTCCTTGTTTCTGTGTCAAAATCAAGTACAAGAGACAGGTATTTAGGATGCTGTCTGCCTGCTTGGGAACAATGCTTTGGTTTTGCAGAAAACACCCGAGTATAAATAATCTCTGTGAAATGGGTTGCTAATGGGAGGGTGACAATGAGTCCAGGTGGAGAGGGTCAAAACTGACCCAGCAATACAGCAAAGGATAACCAAATGTAAAGAAAGCTCAACTGGAAGGATTCTATTGAGCTAAAACTATACGCTAGGCTTAACTGTCTCCCAATATATCCCATGCTCACAAAAAGAGATAAATAAAAGTAGGAAGACAGAATAAAGTCAGATTATACAGAAACAAGAGTGTAGAAGCAGGAGAAGAAAAGGAAGGTGCTGGCCCACTACAGACACACTCCTGAAGGGCATGACTTCCTCCTCCTCCTCCTCCCCCTCCTCCTCCTCCTCCTCCTCCTCCTCCTCCTCCTCCTCCTCCTCCTCTTCTTCTTCTTCTTCTTCTTCTTCTTCTTCTTTCTTCTTCTTCTTTCTTCTTTCTTCTTCTTCTTCTTCTTCTTCTTCTTCTTCTTCTTCTTCTTCTTCTTCTTCTTCTTCTTCTTCTTCTTCCTTCTCCTCCTCTTCCTCTTTCTCTTTGTCTTTGTCTTCTTCTCTTCTAAAACTTTTTATTGATTCTTCATGAATTTCACATCATGCACCCCAATCCCACTCATCTCCTGTGTCTTCATACCCACCCTCCACCTTTGCAACCTACCCCTAAAAAGAAAAGAAAACAAACAAATACCATCTCACCATAGAAGCTGCTATATGTCACGGTGTGTCACACAGTACACCCTTTTGCCCAAACAATTTTACTTGTAAATGTCAATTGCAATGGGTCTATGGTCTGGATTGAAGCCTCTGGCTTCTGTTACACTATCAATACTAGATCCTCACCGGGACACTTCTCTAATATCCTGTTGTTGCCCTGTGTCATGGAGATCCTACAGCTTTGGATCTGCAGGGCCAGCCCCTTCACAAACTCCAGAAGTTCATAGTTCATATATGTTGGGGTGGGACACCTCAGAGCTCTGGATCTGGCCATGGGTGAAGTTGAGTTGGTCATCCTTATAGCTCTCCCATATGCAGGCCACCAGGGCCAGCTCTCCAGCTTTGCTCAGACAAGGGGCCAGGCCACCTTTTCTGCAATCCTGTCCTTGGGACCAGCTCTACTGTGCTGAGGCCACCAGAGTGAGCTTTATTATCCTGCCCATATGAGGGGCATGGCCCTGCTTCCCAAGTGCTAAAGCTCTCTTGCTCTGTCTCATTCTCCCATCTTCGGAGCCAATGACATGGTTTCTAATGAGAGAGAGATGGAAATATTTACCCTCCCTACAAAAGAAAAGAAAGGGAGAAAAGGAGCAACCCTATTGGTCTCAAGACTGGAAGGAGGAGTTCTGTCTATGTTTCTTTGTGTTGGTAATTTGTGTGGTGGAGTTTAAAGGCAATCACAATGCTTTACAAGGAGCAAGTCATACTTTCTCAAGCACATCCCTCTGGAAGATCTGGGAGGTGTCTTTAAGGAATAACATCATTAGAAGGAGTCTGAGATACCTCAGTGGTACCACAAATGTTTTCACTAACTTCTCTTTGGAAGAAAGGGGAGAATATAGGACATTATAATGAATTAAATTTAAGTCCTAAACTATGGTTTAAATATTGGAACAAGAGCAAGCACAACGGCTCACTGGGTAAAAGTCCCTGTCTAGTAAACTTAGCAACATGAACTCCGTTCCTGGAAGCCACAGTGGAAGCAGAGTCCCAGCTCCCAAAAGTTAGTAAATGTGTGTGTGTGTGTGTGTGTGTGTGTGTGTGTGTGTGTGTGTGTGTTGAGAGCTTAAGATGGTTGTTTTTACTAATGTAAAGAATGCTGGACTTTGTGTTAGGAGGACAGTGTAGACACACTACAAGAAGCCTGAGAGCATTGAGCAAATGCTCAGCTCCCCGCCTCGGGCATCAGCTGAGTTCCTTGTGGAGCCCAGCGACTCTCCTTGGTCATATATGTTCTGTGACATTGCCCTATATTTTTTCACTAAAAGGGAAACCTAAGTAAGTCCATCCTAATTAAAGATACTATTACTATGATGAAACAGGGTGAGCAAAATGCAAGTTGGAGAGGAAAGGGGTTTTTTTTAGCTTACAGTTCTGCACCATAGTCTATCACAGACATAAGTCAGGACAGGAACTCAAAGCGGGAACCTGAAGGCAGGAGCTGATGCAGAGGCCATGGAGGGTGCTTCTTACGGGCTTTCTCATCATGGCTTGCTCAATCTGATTTTTTTATAGCACCAGGACCAGCAGCCTAGGGGTGGGCCCACCCATAGTGGACTAGACCCTCCCATAACAACCACTAATTAAGAAAATATTCTATGGGCTTGCCATAGCCCAATCTTAGGAAAGCCTTCTGTCAACTGAGGCATCCTCCTCTCCTGTGACTCCAGCTTGTGCAAGTTGACATAAAACTCACAATGGAACCCTTGCTCCTCTTCAGACCCCATCTGCCCACAGGTAGAAGCAGCAGTGACAGAGTGGGTTTGGTACCAAACCTTTCCAACAGAAATAGCAATTGGGACATGGAGTATACACTCATCGCGTCCCAAATATAAGTGCCTTACATACCAACATACAGCATGGATTAAGGCAGACACAAACCTGACCATTGCAGCATGGGGTGGAAAAATAAGTTTTCATAGGAAGCAGTGGAAAGAAGTTGGCGAGATGAGATGAAATGAAGAGTTTATGTTATATAGACATTTGTTAAAGTTGTTACTCAGCTAAAAGAATTCTTGATTGACTTTCGGCTTAATACACTGGCAATTCAATCAACAACCAACCAACTCCCAAGGAATAGATGTACTAGTTAGACAAAAATCCCAACTCTGAATCTGACTTGTGAAAACAAAGACCCTTTGGGTTAAATAAAGATAATAGCATCCTCAGCTACAGGGGCATCTCAATGGTTGTGGGGTTAGAAGACTGTGAGAGCAGAGGACCTGGTCTGGAGCAAGAGTAAGGTTAAAACATGTCCAAACCTCATCTGGAGACCTACAGGAGTAGGACTACTTCCTCCCAGCTCTGTTCTGCATGTCCTGTCTCTGCCACCCTAGAGGTAATCACATAGTCTGATGGCCAGGTTAGCACTCTACCTAACCCACACCCCCCAACTCCCTCCCATCCAACCCAGGAGCTAAATGGTGCCTGGATACCCCCAAGGGAAAAAATGAGGGGGGTGGGGATTGATAGTTAGAAAGGAGAGGTTGAGTAGACTTCAAATTCATGAGATCTGAGATAGAGCCATAAAAGAAAATACGGCTTGGTGGAAGAAGACGCTCAAAGGGAATCCGGTTCAAGATGTCAAGATGAGACAGTGACTGTGTGAATTCTCCCCTAGGAAAAGAAAGGAGCTGCAGAGACAGCTACACAGCATCTATTTTACAAGCTCGACTATGCCTTGAGTGACCTGAATAGCAGCTGTTTACAAAAAGTGCTATGGTTAAAAATATTTTATGGGGCTGGGGAGATGGCTCAGCAGGTAAAAACACCACTTGCATAGGCTCGACAACCCAAGGTTAGATCCCAGTTGCTCATGTAAAAGCCAGACAGAGTAGGGCATATCTGCAATCCCAGCCCTCCTGTGGTGAGAGGAGGGGGCGGGAGGCAGAGTCAGTAGAATCTACTGGAAGCTCCTGGGGTAGCTAGCCTAGGATGTAGAGCACAGTTGTCAACAAGGGAAACTGTCTCAAACAAAGTAGAAGAATGCCAGAGGTTGTCCTCTGACCCCCACATGGGTGCTGTAGCAGGAACACACCCTCACACACATCACACACACACATACACACACACACACATACACATACACACACATACACACACAAACACACACACATAAACACACACATACACACACAAACACACACACATACACACAAACACACACATATAAAAAAGATACACACAGGCATGCATAAAAATAACAAAAATCAATATTTAAAAATACTTATAGTCTTACCAGAAACTAACAGTAATTTATGAAATCTCGACTTAGGAAAAAAATCATTGTCTCCTTTCTTTCCAGTGAAGTAGCTAACATTTGACTTAGATGTAGAAAAACGATCAGAAATAATTCAGTCAAGATTTCTATAAAGCATCTTCAAGACAACAAGTGCCCTACAATTAAGTTATATTCCCAGGTCAATAGGTGAAAGTAAGGACATCTTAAAGTGGTGACCCAGAAAGCAGACAAAATCGCACCCCAACTAAAGCTGGCTAGAAGTTAAGTCTCAAGTACATCTCCCAGCCTGAATCTTCCGTGATCTCAAGAACCGGGTCATAAGCATCAAGAAAACTATCATCTAGATAGCCCGCAGCATGAACCAGCTTGTCTGTGAGTCAGACATCTCAGAGGTGATGCTGACAGAACCCAGAAACTCATGGGAGCTGGGTAAGTATTCTACCTCTGAGTCCAAATCCTGACCCAGACATCCCTGGAGGCCACACTTCCATTCACGACGAGTTTTGAGACTGACTCGTTATAAAACTGTCAAAGGTATAGTATCCTCGGATGGTAACAATCAAAGGCCTCTCTTGGATTAACGTGGTCAACACAATAACTTGGGGTGAGGGAGAGCACGGCCCAGCGAACCCACACACTTGTCGAGGGTAGCAGAAGTGGGCTTCCGTCAACTGGGAAAGACTCCGAACGCTTTTCCAGTTTAACCCGAGCGATATTTTCTGTCTCAGGGACTCTAATGAGCAGAGGAAAGATAAATGGCCTCTGCTCTGTCCTCACGGTTTGCTCTGTCTTTTGTGTTTTCAAAAAAAAAATGTTTTTAGCTAACTGCTGCACTTTGAATTTTAAGTGTCCCTCAGATGTTCATGTGTTAAAGGTGTGGTTCTCAGAGATGGAGTCCTTGGAGGAACTTCTAAGAGGTGGGGCCTAAAAGTCATTGCTATAGCCATGTTCTGAAAGTAAAAATGGATAAACATCGTATTCCCCCTTCTCTTTCCTCTCCCTCTTCCTCTTCTTCCTCTCCCTTCCCACTACACGGTGAGTAACTTGGCTCTGCAATGTGTCCCTACCAAGATATGCATGATCACAGTATCAAACGCAATGAGACCAATCGATTACTCACCTGAATTCCCAAAGCTTTGAGCCAATATAAGCCCCGTTTTCTCAGGTATCTGTTACAATAGTGGAGAGTTGACACCGTGATTTGAGGTGAGCATTTGAAAAAGCTATTGTTGCCCTGTCAGGGGGGTAAGAGGAAGAACAGATCCAGAAAAGATACCGAGATCGGCTTCCCACGGGATCCCACGCCGTAATGGGTTAAATCGAATAAAAAAACGAAATGTGTCAAGGGTAGGTGTGACACCCAAATAGAACACAGTGGTCACCAGAGAGACACGGGGTGAAGAGACGTGTGCTGTGTAGAACATGATCTAGGGGCTCCAGCAGAGGTCTCAGCAGGGCTGACAAGGTGAGACAGGCTGGAGTAAAGGAATGGAGAGGGCAGAAGACATCAGAAGGAACTGTCCTACTCTCTCCTCTGCTGGTGGTAGAAGTGTAGTTTTACAAGAACTACAGAAAACACCAAAAACAAAAAGTATTGGGAAATTACTAAGACGAGCCAGCTCCAAGGATGATAGAAGGAGCAATGGGAACAGTTGAAAGTGTTTGTTCCCAGCCAGTCTCCTATGGGCAGGCGAGGGATCGTCTGCTGTGTGAGCCGCTGACGGGATGGGGCTGCCGCTTGTTCAGTTTGTTGCATAGAGGCTGGGGTGAAGACATGGAAAGCTGAAGTAAGTGTGCTTCAAACAGAGCACAACCCTCTTGTGATAGCTACGAACACTGGATCTACCTCTAGCTTGTCCCCTAGTGATTCCACCGACCTCTTCCACGGAGACACGAGATGTCATCCACGACACGTCATCTACCGCTCTTCTCCCCTGTATTTCAAGTGCAGCAATTTAACCATTTAACTACCACCCCACCCCAAGCCATGCACTTGCTTCTCCGGTTGTCTAAATATTTCCCTCCAGATGTGTCTGCTGGGCATCATTAATGTCTTCAATATTAAAATGAATTTTTGCCAGTGAGGTAATTATAGAAATGGGGTGTCTGTGTACTTCGGCCTTTCTCTAGGTTATACTTGATGTTTGCTTCATAAAGCTGAAGGCCCCAGTTCCAGGCCCATTGCAATCATTCTTAACTTCTTGGTGAGTTTATCCCTGAATCACTATATGGTGACCTTTTCTGTCCCTTTCTACAGGTTTGACATCTGTCTCAGTAGATCGGCCGCTGCCCATGTAGCTCCCATTTCAACATAACAGCACATTTTATACCTCCTACTTTCGCCTCTATGTCTTCAACAATGAGATGGCAAATGTACCCAATGACAAAGCTGTGACTCGAGGAAGTGACTGTGGGTGGCCGAGTCCCTCGGGTCTACAGCAGTACCTTCTTTTCTTCTTTACTCCATGTTATAGGACTCCAAAGGACAATCCTGACATGACATCCTGGCCCCAAGCCAAAGCCAATGGAGCAAGACAGGCTCAACATGCAAGGCATTTAAATAAAAGTGTCCGTATCTTACTTCCAAGTTAAAAACAACCGCATCCCCACACTCACAGCCCAGGCTATGGCGAGTATCTAAGAAGCGTTTACTTATGTGGCACAAAACCCACCGAACACTGGCGAGGCGCCTGCAAGCCTTTGTGTAGGAGTAGCATCCTTTTTCCTTCGGATTTCTTTGCTAGGGGTGCCCCAAAGGTGCTTGCCGAGCGCACTGGGGCCAAAAGGATGCCCTGTGTGGCGCACATAACAGCCCCTTGGCCTACATGATGAGACCTTTTAGAATCGTGTTCTACCTGGGCCATTGGGAAGCCCTGTGATGTAACCAGACTGGGAAATGATGTCTTACCTAACCTGCCAGCACTTGTGTGAATACACTGCTTCCCTAGTTAATCACTTTCAGTGAAGAGGCAGCCAGGCCTTTTAGTGAAGGCTTAGAATGTCAGATACTCTGAAGGCTGAAGCAGGATGACCGTGAGTTAACGGCCCAACTGGGATCCCTAGTGGGTTCTAGGCCCAACTGGGATCCCTAGTGGGTTCTAGGCCGGCCCTGGCAGCCTACTGTGACTTTGTCTCAGAATAAAAAAAGCAAAAAGAGGCTGGATGTAGCTCGGTGGTAGAGTGCTTGCACAGCATGGGAAAGGCCCTGAGTTCATCCTATCCCTTCCTCTCTTCCTTCCACCCTTCCTGCCACTTCTCTTTAGAAATGTTTTTAGAAGCCACACACCAGCCAAATGATGAAATCACCTCATCCTTCTGCAGCATTGACCCATGTCCTGTGACTCTGCCAAATGCTCTCCCAAGCAGCCGCATGCCTCCCCTCTTTAGGCTGCCCTGGGTAGAGAACAAGATCAACTATCTCGAGCCCCACTTCCCCCTTCCTTGTTAACTGGCTCCTGTTCTCATCTCTTTCTACACAGACCTCTCCACACAGCCTGTTTATTTCTAATACTACTCGATTTTGTTGCTATTCGGGATTGTCCATATTTTCCCCCAAGCTCTTTGAATGGAATGTTAAATGTATCCGTGTTACTTGAATCAATTAGAAGTGCAACCCTCGAGAGCCCGGATGAATCCGGGAGACATCACAGCACTGGTTAAGAGTTTCAGAATCACCCAAGCTTGTTGCCAAACGCTACTCCGTTGACCTCGAGCAATTACTAGCCATGTGACCTTGAACAAATTACTTAGCCTCTCCATGCCAGTTTCCAAATGGAAAAGCAAGTATGATCATAAAAGGGATGAGGTAATTAAGGAAAAAAGTTCAGGGCTTAGCATTTAAAATATTTCCTCTGTCTTCCATTTTTATCTGCCAGGAAAGCCATCACTATGAACTATACTAATTAATCATGTTAATGTAGAGGTTCCGGGAGCCAATTCTCTGAGCTGCATTTTAATTACTCAAGTGCATGAAGAAATCCACCTAACAGATTGCTTTAAATAGAATAGAGACATTGGCAATACTATTTGCCCCCCAACACACACTTTCCAGGCTGATGGTGTTTTCTCCACAACAGATAAAGAAAATCTGGTCAGTTCTACTTTGTCTCACACCGGAAGAATCCATAAATGCTCTCTTCAAATGCCCTCAGCCACACGTTCCCAACATTGCATTAACACCTGACTAAAGGACAAGGTTGCAATTATTTGCAGAGCAAACGGGCACGCGGCCACGACCGCATGGGAGGCTTCAGTTCCAGGGAGGCTGTCCCTGCCTAGCTACATGCGCTTTACTTGACTCCTCAAGGACTTGGTTTCTGGTTCATAAAATAGAGGCAATTAAGGAAAACAATGCATGTAAAGTCTGTAAGCAGGTACTCAGAGCGTATGAAATCCTTCTTCTGCTCGGTGGGAAACGTTAGCTGAATCAGAGTGTGTGTTCTGACCGGGGTTGCTAAGATACACCATCTCACGTACACACAGAGTCTGAGTACAAAGACGGACTTTGTATCTGGATGTTAGGCAGGCAGGTGATGTTCAACAAACATCTGATCATTTGCTTTGGCTCTGATAGAAGTACTTTGTGTACCCACTACCAAGCCTAGGATCATCTTCATAACCTTTGCAGGCAGGGAAGCTCCTGGTTTTCTATGTCTCCAGCATCCTATCTCCTTCAGCAAGGTTTTCTTAATTTCCTGTGGTACGGAACCCTCTGCAGAAAGCAAATGCTTTGATGCATTTGGATTTCTGCTCAACCACTAGCTGTAGGATGATAAGGTAACCGGAGACAGAATTAAGGAGTAACTCAATAATTACCTTAAATCAGTACCGATACCCTAATGATGTGTTTATATATCATCTAAAAATCGAGCAGTTGTCTTCTTCAGTCTGGAGCAAGATGGTTAGAATAATCTTTAGAAGCTATTGACTCATGAGGAAGGTAGGCGCTTTGCTTTGGAGACAAGGCTGGTCAAAGGGAATGGGTCAGCCAAATGGCCGGAATATGTGTTCGAGATAGGGTTGAAAGTTAGAGCAAATCAAGAAAATAAAAAGCCCATCAGTATTTTTTAAGACTTGTTTTATTTTTATTTTGGTGTGTGTGTGTGTGTGTGTGTGTGTGGTGTGTGTGTGTGTGTATGTGTGTGTGTGGTGTGTGTTTGTGTGTGTGTATGTGTGTGTGGTGTGTGTGTGTGGTGTGTGGTGTGTGGTGTGTGGTGTGTGTGTGGTGTGTGTATGTGTGTGTGTGGTGTGTGTGTGTGGTGTGTGTGTGTGGTGTGTGTGTGTGGTGTGTGTGTGTGTGGTATGTGTGTGTGTGTTTGTGTGTGTGTATGTGTGTGTGTTTGTGTGTGTGTGGTGTGTGTATTTGTGTGTGTGTATGTGTGTGTGGTGTGTGTATGTGTGTGTGTATGTGTGTGTGTGTGTGTGGTGTGTGTGTGTGGTGTGTGGTGTGTGGTGTGTGTGTGGTGTGTGTATGTGTGTGTGTGTGGTGTGTGTGTGTGGTGTGTGTGTGTGTGGTGTGTGTGTGTGGTGTGTGTGTGTGTGGTGTGTGTGTGTGGTGTGTGTGTGTGTGTTTGTGTGTGTGTATGTGTGTGTGTTTGTGTGTGTGTGTGTGGTGTGTGTATTTGTGTGTGTATGTGTGTGTGGTGTGTGTATGTGTGTGTGTATGTGTGTGTGTGTGTGTGTGTGTGTGTACATGTATGTGAAGGTTCCCTCAGAGGAGAGCATCAGATGCCCTGGAGCTAGAGTTTCAGCTAGCTGTGAGTTGCCTACTGTGGGCGCTGGGAACTGACCTGAAGGCCTCCTGAAGAATAACATGTGCTTTGGACGTCTGAGCCATCTCTCCAGTCTCCTCAACTCTGTTCCTAACATAGCTTTACATTAAAAAAAAATACAGTCATTTATTTCTTTTTTAAAAAATGCTTGCTATAAAAGATCATAACTGCCCCTAAGCAACAGAGAAAACTCAGTGCAACCTGAAAGAGGAGGTCAGCAGTCGGCGGGTGACGGGACGAGAGACAGGAAGCGTGATAGGCCAACAGAGACGTGCAGCAAGTTTTGGAAGATACATGAAGGCATGGCTCTTTATTTGGTAGCGTTTACAAACACATATACACTTGGAAAATTTTTTAAACCATATTCTCAAATGATAATACTTGACTGTATATAAATTATTCCTCTAAACACTTAGTTACTTTAGAAACTACGGTTTCTTTCATCCAAAGACTTGGTGTCATACACTTACATACATCTTACATGCCTTTTACTGTACATTCCAGTGTGTATTTACAATGGATAGCATCACTTGTTAAATTAAAGCTAGCATGATTTTTACTTATTTTATTTCCTTCCCCCTTACCTGAATGTGTGCTTTACTATCCAAGCCAGCCACAAAACCCCAGAGGGAATCTTGGTCCGGGAAGGGAGAGACAGGAAGCTGCTTGGACTATCACAGCCCTTGGGATCTCGTTATTGGTGACTTAACAGCCATTACACACTGAGTGAGTAAGGCCTTGCTATATAAAGACTGTGTTGCCGTGCCTGCTTGTTGGTAATTTAATGGCAACTGATTGCTGAGAAACCCACTAGAGGCTCCTGCTGATGTCTGTGAATCCAGCCCACTTGTTTCTGAAAAGGTGGTTCAATCTATATTTTGGTGCCTGTCACACAATTCTCTGGACTTTTGACAGATACATTAGGAGAGAGGGCTCAGACAGGAGGACATTCTCAATGTGTCACCCAAAGACAAAGGCAGCGTTTGCCAGGGTTTAGAATTCTGAATCCCTGAGAACTAGATCTGTCTTGCCGGTATAAGACCAGAGAGGGTAAGGAAGGACTCTGGGTACAAAGTCAAACCAGCCCTGCTGTTTCTGTGGCTGCCAGTCTGGAGCAGAGGCTGTTGGACATGTGTTACACCTGGCCCTGCCGCTGACCCCGGGAGTGCCCGCCACCATGTGAGCAGGTAACTGCAGCCCAGGGAGGTAGTATTTTCAGGTGCTCGAAGTAAACAAAGAATTCTAACTATGGCATAATCTGTCTCTAGGATTGCTGGTTCCTGGAGACCAGGAAAAATAGCTCGGGAAACAGCCACTTTCGGTAGGGACAAAATCAATTCCTCTCAAATGACAGAAAAGCAACAGGCTCAAAGCACTGAACTTGGTGAGTCATGTAGGCCAGTGCCCAGTAGCTCAGAACCATCTGTAGATAAAGGCTTAATCAGAGCTTCCTGGTGAGTCAGTTTTACACGTCTTTGAGGAGGAGGAGGTCTGGGAACCAGGGACAGGCTGGTCCATGCCGTATGACTCGCTGGATTTTCCCCATATTCAGGAAGTCGGCTTGTAGCTAAATTTTAGCTCCTTCCTGATCCAGGTGGGCAGGAAGGCCTGAGTCCTTTGGGGTCATACCTGGGGGGTGGGGGAAGCCACCAACTTGGACTGGCTGTCCCTGTGTGTTTGTACCTTGGGGATGTTTTGAATCTCTCATTCTGCAGGTGTACACAAGACGAAGAAGTTGGAGCACAGTGACAGAGAATGACAAATGACAGGGTAGGAACACAAAGCTCTTAAGCGCGGCAGTCTGCAGCCATTTAGCTCTGGCCTGCAGCCCTGCGTGCGCAACCCAGACACTGCTGAGGGCACGGCTGGATTGTTGCACTGCAAGATGATGGATGTTCAAAGTGAGTTATGAAGAAAAGGTCAAATTGTGTTCGGAACATTCTGTTTAAGAAGGGCAAAGCACTCCATAAAGCATCTTAGAGAAATTACTTTTCAAAATAGAGATGTTAGATTGGCAAGTTTAGACTGCGTTGTTCTGGCTTTTAATGCCATCTCTACTTAAAATATGTGATTTACTTCAGGTTACAATGTTAAAAATCTCACCCAAAGATAATTGGGGTTTTTTCCCTTCATGTTCTTTCTGATGTATGAACTATGCACACATCGGCTATGCCCATTTACATACATATATTTGTGTGTTGTTTAAAAGATGTTTCCTCTGTGTGTGTGTGTGTGTGTGTGTGTGTGTGTGTGTGTGCATCACATGTATGAGTTGGATCCTTTAGAACTGAAGTTACAGTTGGTTGTGAGCTGTGTGGGTGCCGAGAAATGAACCCAGGGCCTCTACAAAAACATCAAGTACTCTTCACTGATGAGTCATCTCTCCAGCACAAAAGTGTGTGTGCATGTGTGTGTGTGTGTGTGTTATACGACATGTGTATGTGTTATGTGATATATATGTTTGTATGTGTATATGTATGTGTGTATGTGTGGTATGGGTAGTATGTGTGCATGTATGTATTGCGGGATGTGTCTGTTGTATGTATATATGTATATATGTGTAGTGTCTGTATGTATGGTGTGTGGATGTATGTGTGGATATGTGTTATGTATGTATGTGTGGTGTGTGTGACATGTATGTATGTGGGGTGTGGGGGGTGGTATGGTATGTGTGTCTTCTGTATTTTAATCAAATGTCACCACTGCTTAAGTTGCTCTCCTCCCATAGCTCCCTCTGCACTAGATCTGTTCTCCACCACACAAACATGGTGGAATCTTTCCCGCCCAGAAATTAAAACCCAGCCTTAGCTCTCCAACACTAGCCTACACCTCCCCTTCCCTTCACAACCACTCCAGAAACTCTCTCAGTCACATGTTAATGTGTCTTCTCTTGCTAACACTCAGAGCTTTTGAAGGAACAAGCCTTGGTTACAGCTTTGCTCACTGCACCATGGTTTGCCCCTCTTGAGCCCTCCTCCCTGTGGCATGGCCTGCTTGTCTCTCTCCTCTCTCCTGTCACCGTCTTCCAAGTTTTCCTTTTTTCCACATGAACTCAAGTTGTTTTGCTCTTCGTTCTGTCCAGGACCTCATCTCATTAGAAATACTGTCCCCAAGCAATCTAATCCACTATTGATTACTCTGATGGCCACCATATTATACTTCTGATGCAGTTCTCACTCATATGAGACTTTGTACAAGACGGTGTACAGGAACACACGGGAATCCTATCTGGGGGGAAACCCAATGCATCCAGTAATGTAACTTTGGGGACATGAGGACCTTTTCATTTTCTTCCTTCCTCCATTCTTGCAATCACCTCTACCCTCAACTCCACCTCCTCTGTGCTATTCCCCATGTGACGTGTCCTGAAGTATTTACAGTGCTGAGAGTCTTGCTTTGCACTGAGCACTTCATACTTGTGAAATCGTTTCATGACTATGACAAGCTGGAAGGCGGGAGCCATTCTCTCCTCTTCTGAAGGGATCAGGACTGAGAAAGGGTGAGGGACTTGCCTAAATGCTCATGACTGGCACGTAGGGAGCCAAGATTCCACTGCTGCGTCCCAGTGCTCATCCAGACTTGCATGGCAGCTTTGGTCTAGTGAAGAACAGGTTTGCAGGTCTCCTGCTAAGTATAAACATTCTGCAGGGATTTTTCCCAGGATGATATGGAAATACTTAAAAGCAGGCTAGGGAGCTTGATGGAGACTGTTTTAGCTTACTCAGAGAACCGGCTTATTGCCTGGTCTCTGGTCTGAACGGCAACAGCTTGTGAGATAAAAGGTTATGTAGGATTAGCGATGTATCTGTGGCAACGGTAAAGCCTGAGCCACTCGGGAATTAAATTTACTGCCCGACTTCATTAGCACCTGAACCTCTGAGCTAACTGGCAAGATCTAATCCCACTCCGCACGGTTCAGCAGCCACACACGCCCCATTTGCCCCATTTGTGCTCTTTAATCCATTGTTGTTGTTGTTGTTGTTGTTGTTGTTGTTGTTGTTGTTGATGATGATGATGATGATGATGATGATGATAACAATTTCAAATTAAACCCCCTACTGCTATTCAGAAACACAAAAAGATTTACTATGGGGAAAAAAAGTCAGCCATTTCAGAGTTTTGGTGAAGAAGATGTATGATTTCTTAGTGCTAACCAGATTTCCTTTTCTCTTAAAATGTCCATACGATTTTTTAACAGTGGGTGAGGGGAAGATTCCTGACAGGGTGTCCAATCAGGTGTATTATTTGAATAAGAATGGGTGCGTGTTAAAAGATTTAGTTGAGGCATCGCGTCTAATTCTTTCCTTTGGAAATGTACTTGTGAAATAAATGACATAAATTTCTCTGAATCAAATAAGAATTTTAGGAAGTAAAGGGTTTTTTTCTTTAATCTTTAATATCTCTGCCCGAGAGCTATTATTATTCTCAGTGAGAGAGCAGAGAAATTGTTCTAAAAGTATAATCCTTTGAAAAAGAATTATCTCCATTTTGGTACCTCTGTATTATTGGTTTGAGTCTAGATATATGCAGATATGTCTGCTAAGTAGATATAAATGTATCCACAGAGTTATGCATGTATATATGGAGAACATACGCTCTGTCAAGCACAGCCTACGGGCACAGATATTAATGAACCAAGAGAGGTCTCTTGTATGACTTGCTCTGTAGAAATATACTGGCTTGATTTTTCAAATCCATTGTGCCTCTTCCTCTTTATAAACTATGGAATGTAGAAAGAACTATACAGAACATAAATGTTTTCTTCAAACTCAAAGTAGAATCCAGGTAAAAGAGAGCCTCTCTTCTCTCGTTCTCACCCAGGGCCTGTAGCAGAATCCTTCCAGCCGCCTCTGAGGACATTGTGTCCCTATTCCTGTCTCCTTGAATCAATTCACTCAAACAAAAGGTCATCGCAGACAGCAACCCAGTCTGGCTGATTTGACCATTTTAAAGAAAATGAGCAAATCAGAGTCTTTGTTTCTATATCAAGAGGATACTGACCTGTGTATGCTACCACCCCAGCCCCCATTAGCGCTTTTAACACCCTCATAGCCTCGAATAAAACACCCACACCCCCTCACTTCCACCCCACCACCCACGGCACCCCCTGCCACCCCCAATCAGAAAGTGACTGTGCGGAACAGAGAAACAACAAAAAGACAGCCAAGGACCCCTTCCTATGGAAACACGCCTCAATTATACTGGCAAGAATAGCTATTTTAAAAAATAGCAACCACGAGGGAGAAAATGTATCGATTTTTTTCCCCATTATTTTTTTCCTCCTGTTGCTAGGATGTAGTCATTATTAAAGAAGACTTGTTGCCTGGGTGAAAAAAAATCTTCCCAGAGGAAAGGAACAGTGCTCCCCCTGCTGGCCAGAAACACAGGTTGTTGGATTTGATTTCTGAGGTGCTTTTATTGTTGTTGTTTCTGTTGGTTTTGTTTTGTGTCCTCCACCCCCAAGTTTAAAACAAAACAGATGAGGCGGTTAAACACTTTGATCAGACAGCTTCGGATTTCACCTGCAAAATTATATTCCCAGGATTTCAGAAATGCACATGAAAGAATCTGGAGAGGTTCCCCCCTTCTTCCAGAGGACGAGGCATGAAGGAAATTTGTCAGGGCTCAGGTCTTCTGCCACGTGTGACTCTTTACCTCTTAGTTTTTTAACTGTGGTGAGCCTGGCGCTGATTTTAGTTATTCGGCCGTCAGAACTTGTGGGAAAACCCAAGAAAAGAAAGTACTTGTATTGCTAATGAGTAACTTTTGATGACCACTTAATACTCATAATAAAAGAGAGAGAATTCCATAGAAATGTGGGTTTCTTTCTCCCTGGGAATAATTGATTTCTGACATGAAAACCAAGGAGGGGCAGACGTGGGCCCATACAACACAGATGAACAAGGAAGAACACTTTACTACACCAGCCCACAAAGCTAGTATCTGACGGAGCCCAGCTCCATAGCCAGAGTGAAGAATTATTAATATATTAATCTGTGCGTCTGAGGTACAGAGTACCCTGGAATTGGTTTAGTCAGCCAAAGAGAGGGTGTGGGGAATGAAAGGGGCTGATCCGGACGGACATTTGGGGTACACCACCAACACTGTTTAACAGTCTGTTATGGGAACTGAGTCAGGGCACCCAAAGACTCATAGGGACAGATTATCGGAAGACAAGAAGATTTCGGAAGAGCAATGGGCAGTGTCACAGGCAAAAGGAAAGTCGGGAGAGATGAGCCCCAATGACCTCAAGAGAGTCTCGGTGGAAATCCAACTTTAATGTGAGGTTACATGATAAACAAGAAAGTAAAGACAATAAGCAAAAAAAAAAAAAAAAAAAAAAAAAACCAATAACAATAATAGTAACATAGTAACTGTGAAGAAAACAACTGGATAGCACGCAGGGAGAGGGCACAGAAGCTGTTTCCTAAGGTTAGCACACTGGAGACCGAAGCCTATAAGGAAGAGTCGCTTTTTCCGTGCACCCTTTGAGCGGAGGCAGAGGCTCAGGTGCGTTCAGGATTCAGCGTCAGCCATAATTCACCACCAGGGCCGAGGAAGGCATTGCTCTAGAGATGTAGTGGACCTCAACACTGCACTACCAGAGGCGCTGAAGACCACCCTCACCCACGACTGGCTAGCACGTGGCCTTCGCGAAGCTGCCCGAGCCTTAGACAAGCGCCAAGCCGATCTCTGTGTGCTTGCCTCCGACTGGGATGAGGCCCTGTACGTCAGGCTGGGAAGGCACTTTGTGCTGAGCACCAAATCACCAAGGTTGGTAACAACAAGAAACCAGGGGGATGGGGAGCCTCTGTAAAACCGATCCAGAGGGGAAGCCATGGAAGGTGGTTGGTTGCAGCTATGCAGTTGGTTAAGGATGTGGTAAAGAGTCTCAGGCCAGGGATGTCATCGAGGAGTACTTGGAATGAGTGAAATGAATTTAAAAAAAAATGGCTTAAAGAAAAAAGGAGAGCCAATGAACGGGGGAGATGAGGGAATGCCTGATTGGTCTGTGGGGTTCAAGAGAATGTGAAGAGAAAGCCACATCGCGATCAAGCATTCAGGCCGAGTCCCGGGAGGGAGGAAGCGTGCATTTTTTTCAGGGAGCACTAGAAGCTAGGAAAGAAACGCCCAAGGTGTTGAGTGGAGCTGGTGAGTTAGGGATGGCGGTGCGGGGATGAAAGCCTTGGAGCCTGGTCACATCTCCACGGCAAAGCAGGGCTTCAGCTATAGATATCCGAGGAAAGGGAAGGAAAATGCTCTGTTAAAATCGTAGATGTCATGGGGTGAGAAACACAAGTGTAACCAGGGCAGCTTTTCTATGCTCACCTTGTTCCTGAGGTCCCTGGAGGTTTATATTTATTAATAAATGCCTAGACCTTAAGCTAGGCGTATTCCCCTACTAGCTCCTAACTTATATTAACCCATTTATATTATTCTCTGTCTGTCACGTGGCTGGTTAGTTACATCCCCATACATCCAACTTCCTCCAGCCTGGGTGGGGAATCTCCTGCACCGTATTCTTTCCCAGAGTTCTCTCTGCCCGGAAGTTCCAGGTTACTATTCTGCCTCTTTGCTATAGTCCATGGGCTTTTTATTTTAGCCAATCCGAAGGTGCCTTAGGCAGGCAAGGAAGGACAAACACGCATCTTCACACAGTGTACAAAAACATGACTCCAACACACCAGTCAGTGGGAGAGTTAGCTGGGAGGAGGGGATCAAAGTTGGAAGCTGGGGTCTGGGAGGGCTTTGAGAATTCCTGATCTTGGGAAGAGAGCCTTTCCAAGTGCAGATTGTGCTGGAACTAATGATCTCTGGACACAGTGTGGATCCCGAGCCTGATGTCTGAGTCTTCATAGAATGAAGAAAGATGTCTAGGTCTGAAGGTTAGGTTCAAATGACGGCGAGATGGGAAACAGGCATAGACTCAAAGCCTTCAACCCTCCAGTAGCTCTCTGTGGAAACCGTCAGTGCATGGCTCCTCATTTAATTCCCCATTCATTGGTTGGCACCCCTGGGAACGTTAGTGTTACCCACAGTCACAGAATAGGAAACTGAAGCCTAGTTACCTAAGTTTCCTCAGTTCACAACGGCACGCACGCGGACTCGCAAACACATGCACACACACGCACACACACCACACACACACACACTCACACGCACACACACCACACACACACACTCACACACATAACACACACACTCACACACATAACACACACACTCACACACATAACACACACACTCACACACATAACACACACATAACACACACTCACACGCACACACACCACACACACACTCACACACCACACACTCACACACACCACACACTCACACACATAACACACACACACACACACACACACACACACACACACACACACACCGTATTAATGTTCCCCTCCGGGCTATGAGCTCAGACTTCACAGTTGTGTCCTCCACAGTTAAATTTCCAAACACATTTCAGACTCTAGGTAGAGAGAGAGAGGGGGGGGAGGGAGGGAGAGAGAGAGGGAGGGAGAGAAGGGTCTGGTTTGATGGCCAAAAATCTGGTCTCTTACTTCAAGACATGAAGGATCCCTTCAATCACCCCCTTCCTCCTCCTCAACTGATCAATGTATGGTTTTATTTTTAAATCTGAGCTATGCTAAGAGTCCTACAGCAAGCCTCCTCAGTTACATTCTGTCTGCCCTACTTTGTCTTGTGAGGCAGGTGAGGAAAATAATCTTCCCTTCTCTCTCCTGCCTATTTCCGGGAACTGCCACAGCTGTCACCATCCTGACCCATCTCCCACCCCATCTCCCACCCCCCACCTCCCCACCTTGGTGGTGGGAAAACAGTTTAGCTTGTTCTCAGAACAGAAACAGACAAGCGAGGAACTCTAGCTGGGAAACAGAAGCAACCTCTGTAACCAGAGACCGACAGAGCGCTTTCCCGCCAGTCACTGGGAAGGAGAGCATGCTTGCAAGTCTCCATTTTGGGCTACGTGTCCTGAAGTGTTTAATACTGTGATAGAAGGAAACAGCCCTTGTGCATAGGCCTTTTCAATACTTTCCAGAACCTAATCAATCAAACCTAGTCTCATGACACTGTGACTAAGCTCTGCTAAGCCTATGACTTCCAGGGCCTTGTGCTTCACCCTACACATAGGCTGGAGGGAGGTACAAAGTCTCAAGTTCATGAGAACAGAGATTGACAAACTCACCCCCACATTCCCATATGCCTTTCCCCTGTACCCCAACCCTCTTCAACCCAGACCGAGATCCTACCTCCCAAGGGTCAGGAAAAGGCACAAAATGAAACAGCTGGCAGCCTTCGTCTTGCAAACCAGGCAATCCTTGGGTGTGCAGTGCTTCTGCGACCTCCCAGGGACAGCTGGGTGGGGGTTGGAAGACTGTGGGGACCTGGGGCTGTCCAGCCTGCACACTCTGCCGTCACCTGTTCTACAATTGGGGCTTCCAAGTACAGACCATGCAAAGGAAGAGAGCTAAGCCCTGTGGTTCTTTCTTAGCCGTTCTTCCAAAGCTCACTGTAGATGGCTTGAATCCAGCAACTGTGCAAAAGGTGGAACGCTTTTGGTATCTTCTGGTTCAACAAGACCCAAAAGTATCAATTTATTTAAAAAATCTGTTGTATAAGACTGCAGGCGGAGGAAGGAAGGCGTCTGGGAGAAAGATGTCCAGAGTTCCCTCAGAAGGATAAAGGGCCCAACTAGTGAGGGGACCACAGAGAGTTCAAGGAATGATGCGAGGGGTGATGGAAGTCACAGGGTAAAGGGCCACACACAAAGCTATGGGATCAGCTGACACTGGCTGGAAAGCCAGCTTGGGCAAGTTTGAGGTATCAGAAATATGCAGAAGCCCAGAGGAGAGTCTTTCCCAGAGCTTACAGAGATGTTCCTCCAAACGTTGAGCATTGCATCTGTGTTAAACAAACAAGCTTGGATAATTGCAGGGTAAAAATAACCGTTAAAGAGCCTTGGTAACATAAGGGAAGGAGGATAAAAGAGAAGAGACTCAGTCCATCTACATATGCAAGGAGAATAAAGTCATACCCAAATCCACGGTCAAAATTAAGAAGATGGCACTAGGATTCTGTTTCCCTGAGGCCAGGGATCAAGTGATTTGATAATTCGCTAGACCATTTCTTGGCTGTTTTCCTTCTCACAGCATCACGCTATGAACAAACTAAGCTGTGGGATCCCTGAAAGCTCTCCTTAGCACAGGCAATGAGAGGACCCACGGGAGGTGAAGGGTGGGTTCTCCCAAGCTCCCCACAGTAGGATGTCTTCAGCGCTATCCCACACTTTCAATCTTGAGTTATAATGTACTTGTGGGAGGATTCTGCAAGGCTCTCTGCAAACCTAAAAATACACCAAGCCTCTTACCAACGGTATGCATGGCAACAGTCTGCTTGCCAGCTTTTGGAGAAATACCCTTCAACTCTCCCAGTCATTAGTTACAAAAATAAGATGCATTCGGTGTGATCACAGTGTGTGGTCTTTAGAGTCGTCCTCGGGGAAATACCAGCAGTGAAAGAAAAGAAACCCGGGGGAGGAGGCTGTTGTTGTTTGTTTGCTGGTTTGTTTGTTTCTCACCCAAAGATCTTCTGGGTTGAATTCTTGTGAGCCTAGGTTGACACTCAAGGACAGGCTATTCTCTCCTTGGCGACAAACAATCCATACATGTTAATATCTTTCTGCAGGATTTACATTTGGGAATAGAAACGCAAATAGGATCTAATTAATACTTTCTATTGGTAGAAAAGGGATAAGCATGCTTAATGTTGAAAAATTATTTCCTGCATGGACCACCATGTTTATTACAATGATAAAGCATTATTAACAGGAAAATTAATCATGACAAATCTCTGTATGTATTAGTAGTTCATAATGGCATGTATATTCCAAAATAGGTGATAAGGTTATTAGAAAATAAAAATTCAACCTTTTGGGTAGCAACTTTACTTTTTTCTTCCTTCAATTCCATTGTTAACATGGGAGCTGATTAAAAAAAATTCCAGAATGTTTCAGCTTTTGATCAGATCTATACAGTGTTTAAAATACCAAGTTTTTGAGCTGGGGAGAAGGCTTCATGAATAAAGTACTTGCACCCAAGTAGGAGGACTGAGCTCCGGGTCCCCAGCCCATATGAACGCCAGAGGGCCTACCTGTAACTCAGCACTCCAGGAGCAGAGTTTACTGTGAACTAGCTGGCTAGTTGGTCTTGCTGAATTTGCAAATTGGCAAGCTCTGGGTTCAAGTGAGAGATTAGGCCTCAGTAAAATGAAATGGAAGGAAATGGAGGACAGTCCCTGATGTCTACCTCTGACTTCCACACGCATACACACAAGCATGCCGTACACATGTGAAATAAGGTAAAATCAGAACCCTTGCAAATATGCAGTCTCTAAGACACTGCCTGGTCTTAGTCCTCGTGATTCTACTCCAGACAGGCTGGCTTTCTTGTTGCTCCAGTAATAAGGGCACCTACATCTTGCTCTTCATCACTAAAATCTAGACCACCTCAGGGAGGCCTTCCATGCTGAGCTGACCAGCCCTGCAGGATTAGCTCCTACTCTGAAGACAGCAGCCCCTTCCCCAGTTCCTACCCTTCTCCTCTCTTCTCTTGTCCCTCTCCTCTCCCCTCTCCTCTCTCCCCTCCTCTCTCCCCTCCCCCCACTCCCCTCTCACCTTTCCTCCTCCCTTCTCTCCCTCCCTCCCTCCCTCCCTTTGTCCCTCATCTCTCTCTCTCCCTCCCTCCGTCCCTCCCTCCCTCATCTCTCTCTCTCTCTCTCTCTCTCTCTCTCTCTCTCTCTCTCTCTCTCTCTCTCTCCCTACCATCCTTACTCCTTACCCTTACCTCTTACCCCCCATTCCTACCATTTCCCACCATCTGGTATTGTTGGTATCAGGAATTGCCTTCAGCAGGGACACCATTTGGTCACTGTTGCTATGGCAACAGCCAGGCATTCCCAGAAGACCTTTTGACTCAATTTGCAACTCCACCTGGGAGTAATCATATTCCAAATAAAAGGCAGACAGCTTCTACGTGCTCTCTCTCTCTCTCTCTCTCTCTCTCTCTCTCTCTCTCTCTCTCTCTCCACACCCCTCCTCTTCACTCTTTTTCTCTTCTTTCTCTCGCCTCTTCCCCTTGTCTCATCCTCCCATTAAATCTCTCCACGTGGAACGGTGTTGGTTTGGTGTGCTCTATCCGGATGGGCGCGGGCCTATATTTAACAACAACAGATAACCCGGATTTTTCCTCACTATCCATCCTGTATGTCCCACCAAACAAGAACATAAGACCCACAAGGGCAGAAATGCTTCTTTTTGCACTCTGAATTATCTGCATTTAGCCCTAAAGAGTGCCTGGCAGTCAGACCACCCTGACTCCTAAGTCCTACCTACACTATAGAGTAAAAACTTGTCTGGGAACAAAACAGAATTCCTGGTCTCGAAGCAGAACAGGGCATTCCAATAATCCCAGTACTGTGGAGACAGAGGCAGGAAGGAGGATAAAGAGAAGGAAACCATCACGTATAGCACGATCTTGTCTCAAAACCATAAACTCAGTATGGTGATAAAAAAAAAACTCTGGTCACACAGTGAGTTCAAGGCCAGCCTTGGCTAGCTACAGAGCGAGACTGAGTCTTAAAACAAAACAGACAAACAAAGAACAGTGCTTGGTACCTAACAGAAGAGCAGAGATATTTGAGTGAGATAGATGAAGCCAATTAGCACCAATTCGATGAGACAAGAAGGAGAAGAAGTTGAAAACAGTGCAACTTAAATCCATCAATCTTTATTTCTCTTGACCCCAAGGTCTAATCCAAGATCTGGCTGGTCCCAGAGCCTGTAGTTTCCCAAGCGTTTCCAGGAGAGAGGGCAGCATCCTTAGTAGTAGATCCAAGCAGCGCCCTACCCATACCTGCATGTCACCTGCTCTGCAATTATTTCCTTCTTAAAAAATTCATCTCGTTGGTACTGGGTACATATCTAAATGTAATTTTAGACCCGGCAACATGGCTTAGCAGAAAAAAAAAGCTTGCCGAACCTGAAAAACTGAGCTCAAGCCCCAGAAGATCCCTGGTGGGAAAAGAGACCCCTGAGAGTGACCTCTGACCTTCACACGTGCACGGTGGTCTGCGCATGCCCAAACATATAAATGTAAAGGATGGTTTTTCATTTCATTTTAATTTTATGTGCTTCGCCTGCATGTCTGTCTGTGCACCGCCTGTGTACAGTGTCTACAGCGGTCAGAAGAGGATGTCAGATCTCATAGGAATGAAATTACACACAGTCGTGAGCCGCCATGTGCATGGGTGTGGGATATCAAACCCAGGTCCTCTGGGAAAGCAGCCTGTGTCCTTAACTCCTGTGTTCTCTCTCCAGCCCCAAAGAATAATCTTTTAAATATGAAAGGGAAAGATTTTCAGAGCCGTCACCATAGATACAGGACACTGGAGGACAGAGATTGATTGGGTTCAACTCCAAGCACAGCACAGATGCGGGGGCGGGAGTGCAGCGAGGGTCAGCGGATGGAAAATTACCGAAAGGGAAGATGAGAGATTCAGGTAAATTCTGACTAAGCCGACCAGGCTGGTGGGAGGCCAAGGTGATCAGACACCACTTGGGGTTTGGAGGAGGAGGAACCCGACAAAATGTCGATGTCGGTTAAATGACACAGAGGAGGGATCTTGAAAAATTGCCTCCAAGTTTGTCAGTCCAGAAGATACAAGGAAGCGCACAGATGAGCCTCGCGGGTGCTGGAGTGTGACTAAAGTATGGCCCAGCAGAATCTCTGTCACTCTGTGAAATCAGTGTTACCCTCTGTTTGCATCTGACATGAAATAGGCTGACTGGAGGAGCGAGCGTCTCACATACCAGGGTCACCTGAACAGACATTGCTGTCCAAAGCAGGACTGCTGTTGTTCAGTAGGAAACTCAAGACACTTCAAGATTCCCCTGAAATCAGCTGTAACGGACTAGGTACCACATGTGGACAAGAAATCCAAACTGCGTGCTCTCGGCAAAAGCGAGAGCATAACGGCAAGGACTTAAGAGTGTGCACATCTCCTTTTATTTTAGCATATAAATTTCTAAACTTCAGGGAATGAGCCATGGAGCACCCCGGTGACTATTACTTCAGTCCATGATGGGTCATACAGCTGCTCTCTGTGACACTGGTGGTCCATGAATGTGTGACTCACATGCTGGGTTCTTACTGGAACACTATTTTTTTTTCAGTACGATGTCAAGCTCCCACCAAGAGCTGAGCAGAAATAATATTTAATAAGAGTTACCCCAAAAGTTCTTGTGCCCATTCCTTCTCTAGGTCAGAGATTTGGAAAGATCTAGGGGAGAGATTTTGCAAAAAAAAATTTGTAAAGGCAGAGACTTCTTCGAAGTAAATCCCAGTTAGAATCCTGGCAGGTGAGTGAATAAAAACAAGACCATGCGTGCTGAAGAGGGAGTGGAGACGCAGTCTCCATCTCAACCTCCAGCAGCTGTAGGATCCCTCGCATGGGTCTGTGCAGCCCTGAACTCTGAAGCAAGTGAACTGAATCCAGTGTTGGAGAGGTTTCACGGCTGAGGCAAGCCAAAGTGTCAGCAAGGGGTACGTACTTGAGCAGGGATGTGGGTCCTTGCAAAATTAATTCTCTGCAAGGACTAAGTCAAATTCACTCAGATTTCATTCCTTTATTTTAAAGGGTGATTGAATTTATTTCAGAAGTAACCCAATGGCTTGTGCTACCTGTCTTCATTTTTAGAACAGAGGCCAAAGGGGTGGATTTTGGGGCTAAATTATTGTGAAACATTGGGGATACTTCTTTATTGGGGTGAAATGCAAGAATGAATCTCTGTTTATGTACCAGGACTCTCAGAGGGTACAGCCAGCCAGTCTTCCCCTCTGACAACAGTGGTCTCCACAAAGCTGCTTCTCCCTAGCTCCACCTCCTACTAACCCAGGCAAGAAGTACTCCACCCACCACAGCGTCCTAACGTAAGGAGCAGAAACTTCCAGATGAAACATAAAGACAGGAAATAAATAGCAGGAGCAGTCATTCATAAACCAGGGAAACATGTGAGTTCCCATTCATTTACCAAATACTCATATTGATCAAAGTTTTTAGCTGAAATGAGCTGCTGGTGTTAAGTAACATGAACCTTCTAAGGTAGTACGATTATTCCTGTCTTACAAACAGGAAGACTGGAGCAGAGGTAGTTAATCGACGCCCCAGAATCACACAGATAGCAAATGGTGTCCCAAGTATCCCATTGAAGAAAATGACTTTTCGCTGCACTTGGAAGATCCCTCTTCGGGGATGAGGAAGAGAGCTGAGCCGCAGAGCCAGGCTATAGGAGGGCAAACCTGCTAGAAGGAAACAGGTTGAAGGGGAGAAGGGAGAGGTAGCAATTGCCACTGTGTGTTGCACACTCTGTATGGGAAGCGCTCACCTGAGTACTTTGCATAATTTGTGTCATTGAATTCCCACAATTCTACAGGATCCTTCCCATCTTACCAGAACGGTGACTAAGGATGGGAGAGATTAAGCAATGATACATTAGTAATCAGCGCAGAGCTGAGACTCAAAGTCGGTTCTGCCCGCCTCCAAACTCATGCTTCTGGCTAGCATGGACAATACTAGAACCGAAGAACTAAGCTTGGTGCCACTTAAACCTAATGTTACGATGTAGCGGAGGGGGAGGGGGCGGGGAGGGGGAGGGGGAAGGAGGGACTCCATGATGAGTTACTTGGAGGAGAGTGATAATGTGGAGAAATAGTGGAGTCAGAAAGAGCCCAGCCTCCGGGAAGAACATGAGCTTCTGCTTTGATGACTGCCTTCCTAAGCAGGAAGACATTTGCAGACCAGGGACCTAAGGTAGTTCACACCACTTGTCCACCAGACTCCCAGGTGGAGCGTGGACTAGCACCCCCACATTTTAGTTGCTTAAACAGACCTCCCCCGCCCAACTCCCTTCACTAACTGAACAACTGGCATGACTTGAAAGGCAAAGTCTGAAGGAGAAATCATGAGCACCATCTTTTTCTCTAAGGCTTTGCTGTCTGTGCTGAACCCCAAATGCAGCCAACACATGGCCAAGCATGACAACTACCAATTCTGCCACAAGATATATAGGGGCCTTCAAAATTGGGGATGCCAGAGGGCAGCGAGAGAGAGACAGACAGACACAGACACAGACAGACACAGACACAGACAGATGGGAGAGACAAACAGACAGACACAGACAGAGACAGACAGACACAGACAGACAGACACAGACAGACAGACACAGACAGACACAGACAGACACAGACAGACAGACACAGACAGACAGATGGGAGAGACAAACAGACAGACACAGACAGACAGACACAGACAGACAGATGGGAGAGACAAACAGACAGAGACAGACAGACAGACACAGACAGACAGACACAGACAGACACAAACAGACAGATGGGCAGAGAGAGAGAGAGAGAGAGAGAGAGATGGGAGAGACAAACAGACAGACACAGACAGACAGACACAGACAGGCAGACACAGACAGAGACAGACAGACAGACACAGACAGAGACAGGCAGATAGACACAGACAGACACAGACAGACAGACAGATGGGCAGAGAGAGAGAGAGATCTCCAGCATGTTCTGGAAACATCTGCCTCTTCTGCCCCTCACTGCCAGTGAAAGGTGACCAAGACCATGGTTGACAGTAACAATATGCCAAGTCATATGACTGAAGTCACTCTTCTAAAAAGTAAGCGGTTTGGCTAGATTAAATTAAATTACACTCAGATGTACCTAATAGATTTACTGGATAGATGGTAGGGTTCATTCAAGTACTTAGTTTTCTAATATTCATAAAGTGGGAACGGTGGGCCTATGGTCTCCCACCCAGAGCCTGAGATCTTGAATACTGTGTCACAGCCCATGCCAAGAGATTCCTTCACTTAACCTACAAAGTGAGGTGGAGGATTTTGACTTATTCTAGATTAAAAAAAAGAAGCCGGTTAGGCCTGGATCCTTACTTGCGATTGTGTGTTTTCCCACTGTAACAGGGTGCCTAGTTTTAAAATAAATCACCCACGGGGCTGGGGATTTAGCTCAGTGGTAGAGCGCTTACCTAGGAAGCGCAAGGCCCTGGGTTCGGTCCCCAGCTCCGAAAAAAAGAACCAAAAAAAAAAAAAAAAAAAGTAAAATAAATCACCCGGGATGAACTCTCAGTGAGTTACAAGAGGGGGAAAAGGCTCCAAGTCTAGTTGACCTGACAGAAACTTACGTGTTGAAGTTAAGTTCTTATAAAATGAAATCCCACAACACTTCAGCTGCAACATAAAAGTATTGGGGCTGAGTAACATGCATTTTATAGCCCCGTATACACTGGCTAAAAGCCTCACACAGAACTTCTGGGCTTCCTCCTGCAGACACAGCACAACTACTCACGTCACTGTGAATCTGAGGCTCCCGACACCACAGGAGGAAGGTTGTGCTCCCTCCTGGGGAGAGCCCTCTGCCAAGTCTGCCTTTGGTGCCTGCTTTAGTTTTATTGCTGGAGGAACGAGAGAGGAAATGTGTGTTCCGAGCTAAGTAGACAGAGAAGAGGAGGGAGGGGGAGGCTGAGTCTTCTTCCACCAGAATCTCAGCTCCTCATCTGTAACACCCATATTTTTACTGCCAGCCCAGAAGGGTGAACATAGAGAAAACAATAACATATATGCAAATTTTAAAAATGGAGCATCAGTGAAACTGTGACTGACACTTCCTGTAAGCTGTGGGTAGAAGCATATCAGAGCCGCCCTGGGGCCTGACTGTGCTGACCACCTCCAGGCTGAGCTCTGGGGTTCAGTGACTGCCTGCCTGGTCCCTAAAGATTTCTAAAACATAGGCTGTAATTAACATAGGGAAAGCTAATCAATGAAATGAACTCATAGTCTTTATGCGTCAGAGTTCTCCCCCCCTCCCCCCAGTATAGCCAGGAGAGAAAAGGAAAACAAATGGGAACAAACCATGTGCTTCCTTTAAGGAAAAACTATCTAGGACATAATAGAGCTGCCCAGCCCGTGCACACAAAGATGTAACTCTCTGACTCTGGTTTCCCAGAGCTCTTTTCTGAAGAATGGACTTCATCACACTCATGAACTCTATATAATAACTCCTGCTACGAATGCATTAATCACTACAAAATATCATGTTGCCATTTGCTTGTTCAATCAGCCAATCATCAACAGATATCCATTGAGTGGTAGGTCACCTCTGTCTCTACTCAGTGAAGAACCCAGCAGAGAAGCAAACGTACAAACGCCCAGAGCTCGCAGAGCTACATTCTATCTGAGACCTGTCCATTTTCCGATTGCCAACTGAGGACATGTTGACTATGCGGTAAATAAGAGCTGATAGAACTCATGAGACTCCCGCTATGTTATAAGGTGGACTGTAAGGCACACATAACATAGAGAAGTGCATGATTGTCGCTGACTAAACATGCTACTTCATCTGCACTTGCCTCCAAGCTCCCTGTTCGTTTTTTGGGCCAACCAAGAAGTAAAGGTAATTCCTAGGAAGTATTTTCATTGAGGCATACAGTATATAAAGTAGGTTTTACAAATAAAAGGGAGCCCGCTGCTGCCTGTCCTCATTTGCGAAACTCTACACTGAGACAACCCCAGACTTACACGGCAAACACAGAAAAAGTAAAGGCCACAAAAGTGGCATCACAAAAACCAGCAGAAAAATAATAACCCAGTGAAAACTTACCTCAAGGAGGTTTGGAGATAACTCTCTACAGCCTGGCCTTGGGGCTTCCATGTTGGCTGAAGTTCATCTGGAGCCAACACAGCACTACTAACCTCTAGCCAGGCCTACTGCATCTTTTAAATGCCCTGGGTGGTGCAGCCAAGGAGAGGGGTGGGTGAGGCAAACCCGGGTGTTTCATAATACAGCCAGGTACAGAGCACGTACTTGCCTCTGGGAAATAGAGTTACGAGGGTGAAAGCTTCTGAGGAAAATCAGCTATGGCATCAAGGAATGGCAGCACAATTGGAAACAAACATCAAAGCCCAGGTAATTACAAAAGCATGTCTCTAAAAGAAAGGCCATTGCTGGACAAAGCCACCGTACATGCTCCCCTTGTGAGCCAACTGAATGGGGAAGAGGGGGTTTCTTAGGAAGGGAGGGAGGGAAGGGAGGAAGGGAGGGAGGAAGGAAGAAAGGGAGGAAGGAAAGAAGGAGGAAGGGAGGAAGGAAGGAGGGAAGGGTATGTCAGAAAACAAATCACAGAAGAATAGTATTTACAGGGGTCATGGTACCTTCCTTGAGATACACTTGAGTAGAAGGCAAATCTATAATAAAAAGAATGAACCAAGCTTTCTTCACTGTCATGCTTAACAAATCAGCATTAGCTACATTCATATACAAAGAAAAGAGTGAAAGCTAATGCAACCAGTAAATATTATCAATAAGGTATGAGTTTTTTAAAAAGCCATAGAAAATAAAGCACACACGAACAAGAACACAATGTGGTCCTAGGAAGTCCAGGACACGAGCCACCTCCATTCTGAGGATAGCAGTAGGAGCTGAATTCAAATTCTGATACCACCATTAAATGTCATCTCAGGCAGCCCCTGGAAGACAGACAACATCACTTCACAGCAATAAGGCACTAGAAGCAACTTCCTATTTAATTGGAGGAGCCCAAGAAATAGCACGCCATTGTCCCGAGTCAAATAGCCACTAAGTTGACAATGTATGTGACTTTGTACAATGGCTCTCTTTATACACAGCTGAAGTGTTCTGTATCAAAAGGGTTTGGGGAAGGGGCAACAGATGGAGGTGGTGTGGAGGCATGAAGACAGCAGGCAGATGTCATGTTAGCCTCTTTTTCTTGTCGACTAGATTTAAACCTTTGCCTTTGAATACTTTCGAAATATTTTAAAGATGTCGGTCTCTCCTTCACACTTATTTCTCACTGTTGTCTCTGGATTCCGTCACTGGTTGTTCTCTTCAGTGCCTCTTCCTTTTTGCCATTTTTTGAGGACTGTGGAATTCCAAGTTTATGTAGCAAAGAAAGAAATGATCCACTAGGGGGAAGGGAGCAGAGATGATGAGGGGGTGGGGGAGGGGTCAGAAGCCCTGTGAGTATAAATGTGAAATAACCACACTGGGACCAGTTATAAGGAGACAGATCAACTTTACATGGGGTGATTCAAGGCTTATGAAATTTTGGGGAGACTCGGGGTAGGTATATCCAGGATGGGCAAAGGTCATTGGCTAAAAGCTTAGGGTACCGAAATGCCTCATTAGTACCAGGAAGCATTCAGGAACCTCAGGTGCGAGATGAACACGTTCTTATCAGAAAAAAAGAAATTGATCCTGAAATCTAATCAGGTAGAGACATGTGTGAGGACTTACATTTCCCCAGATGAAGTCAGAGAAGAAGCCTCCGCACTAATGGAGTCTTCCATTATTCGCTGAGCCCAGAGGCTATCTGGTCAATGGTAGACTTCAACCTTAATTAGCAGAGTAGGAAAAATCTGAGTGTGTTCAGGTCAGAGCGCCCTAGTTCTGCCCACGTGTCTTGTTTTGTGTCTCTGTTGCTGGAATAAAACATTGACCAAAAGCAACTTGAGGAGGAAAGGATTTATTTGATTATACTTACACATCGTAGCCCGCCATTATGGAAAGTCAGGGGGAAAATTCAAGCAGGAACCTGCAGGCACGAACTGAAGCGGAGCCATGGAGGAATGCTGCCCAATTGTTGGTACTCTGTCTAAGCTCCACCCCCACAACTACCTGGCAACAGCCAGGTATGCTCCGCCCTACAGTTGCCTTGCAACAGCCAGGTATGCTTGACTATAAAAGGGGCTGTTTGCCCCCTCCTCCCTCTCTTGCTCTTTTTTCTTCCTCTCTTCTCTGTTCTCATGCCCTCTTTGTCCCTGTCCCTTCTCTCCCCACCCCACAGGCTTCCCTCCACGTGCTCATGGCCAGCCTTTACTTACCCCGCCCCCACCTTCTACTCTTCTCTCATCAAACCTCTCCATGTGGAACCACATGGCTTGGTGTATTCTGTCTGGGCACGAGCCAACACCACTGACTTGCTTCCCAAGGCTTACTCAGCTAGCTTTCTTATATAGCCAAAGACTGTCTACCCAGGGTGGTACCACCCACAGTGGACTGGGCTCCCACCCCCACCCCACCCCCGACCCCACCCCCACCCCATCAATATGCCCACGGCTAACCCAATGTAGGATAATTACTCAGTTGAAGTCCTCTTGCCCCAGTTGACTCTAGTTTGTGTCATGTTGACAAAATATTAGTCAGCACACCACACTTCTCAACATAGTGATGATTGCTATAGTGTGTGTCTGGGTTGGTGGTGTCCACATAAAGCAAACTAAGCAGCATCTTAAAGCTCTCACATTTTTTTCTACCGCACCCTGTATCTCCCACTTTCTGGGTTGGTGATGGTCTACAAAAGTAGACGGGAACTTTGCATTCCAGAAGGCACAAGGCGTGGGTAGAAAAGGTGGCTATGTGAGCCAGGCATAGTGGCTCACACCTATGCTCCCTTCACCCAGGAGGTTGAGCATGATCTTTTCTCAGAGAATAGTGAGACGTTTTCTTAGCAAAAAAAGAAAGAAAGAAAAAAGTGGTGGTGAGAGGGAGGCAAAGAAAGAAGTAAAGAAGGAAAAAAGGGAGGAAGGAAAGATTAATGAATGCTAATCCCTTTCAGGGACCCCAAACCCAACAGTCACAGCAGAATACTGGCAGTCTATACCCTAAACATTCTGGCAATAAGTAAGGCTTCTGGGTAATTACTCATGTTCAAACACAGTGTAATTACTGCTGGGACTTCTGTGACTACAAAGAACCACGTTGGAGCTTGTGGTTCCGTTGGTAGACGGGTCACCTAGCTTGAAGCTCTGCATTCAGTCCTTAGTACCACGAGGTGGGTAAGGTGGTATATGCCGGTAATTCCAGCACTTAGCCTGTGGAGGCAGGAGGACAAGAAGTTCAGGATCTCCTCAGGTCCTTAGACATGAGACAAGCCTGGACTACACAGAGTCCTGCAACTACCACAATAAACCCCCACTGGGTACCAATGTCACTACCTCAACAAAAACTTAATATGTACCAAGGAAAACATTTAACAATAAATATAAAAAATGAAATAGAAATACACAAAGCTATTATAAAATTAATACGTGACCGAAGAGGCAACCTTATTTTGTTATTAAACCGCAGAACATTTGGGAATGTTCATTTGTTCCTCTCCATTCTTCATGCCCTTTCATTTAGATTCTGTTTGCATCCTGTCTCCCAGTTCAAGCACATAATTATACATTTGCAGGCCCTGGGGTGGGAGGGAGGTGGAAAGCAACCTACAAGGCCTATGAGGTTTGAATCTGTATCCTTCCGTAGTCATAAAAACTCATGGGCATTTTATAGGCAGGGTAAGTTTTGATGTCACACAAAGTGGCATGTTAGTCAACTATAAAGTAAAAGAAGACTTTCCTAAGTAGAGATTCTCTGCTCCAACAAGAGGCTGAGGAGACTACCTCCACCAGATTCCTCAACCATTCCAGTGAGCTTCCCTTTCCCCACCCATCTTCCCTGCAGGCTGAGCCCTCTGTGCCAAGTCAAGCTGCAGGAGCAGCCTGCTATCCCAGGAGGCCCTCAATTCTCCTGCTACCCCTCCCCCCACCTCTATGAGACCTGAGACTCCTGAACCTTACAGGTTAGCTGCCCTTCCCCCATCCATCGATCTTGCTCTGCCCCATCATCCTTCCAGTCTGTATCTCCACCTGAACCTGTGGTAGATTGGTGTGTCTGCCCCTCCCCCACACCCTACCTGTCTCAAAGGAGGTCTGCCATAACACAGATGAGACATCCCCCCAATATCTACATCAGCTGGGACCCCCACAGAGCAGTCTATCCTGCTCTGCCTGAGCCCCACTGTCTTTCTAGTCAGCACCTCCACATCAATCAGTGGCAGATTGTGCCTGCCCCAGACACCAAAACCAGCCAAAACCAGCAGGTCCCAGGAGACCTGCTTGACCCCAGGTCACAGAGCTCTACCTGCCTCCAAGGGGGCCTGCTCCTATCCAAGATACCCAGGCCAGCTAACACCAGAGATAACCAGATGGTAAAAGGCAAGTGCAAGAGCATAAGCAACAGAAGATGATGTAATTTGGTACCATCAGAACCCAGTTCTCCTATCACCAAGCCCTGGATACCCTAACACACATACAGAGCAAGATTCTGACCCAAAATCCCATCTCATAAAGATCATTGAGGCCTTTAAGGATATAAATAACTCTCCTAAAGAAATATAGAAAAACACAGGCAACATAGAAGCTCTTTAAAAGAAAACAAATCCCTTAAAGAAATACAGGAAAATACAATCAAACAGATGAAGGAATTGGGAAAAAACAGTTCCAAGACTTAAAAATGGAAATAGAATAAAAAAGAAAGCACAAATGTGAAAACCCTGGAGATGGAAAACACAGGAAAGAAATCAGGAGCTACATATGCAGGCATCACCAACAGAATACAAGAGATAGAAGAGAGAATCTCAGGCATAGAGGATACCATAGAAGATAATGACACATCAGTCAAAGAAAATACAAAGTGTAAAAAGTTCCTAACCCAAAACAGCCCAGAAATTTGGGACACATTGAAAAGATCAAACCTAAGAATAATAGGAATAGAAGAGAGTAAAGATTCCCACTCCAAAGGGCCAGAGAACATCTTCAATGAAATCATAGAAGAAAACTTTCCTAACCTGAAGAAAGAGCTGGCCACGAATATACAAGAAGCCAACTGAACTCCAAATAGATTGGACTAGAAAAGAAAATCCTCTCACCATATAATAATCAAAACACTAAATGTATACAACAAAGAAAGAATATTAAAAGCTGTAAGGGGGGAAAAGCCAAGTAACATATAAAGGCCTGGATGGAGACATCTCAGTAGCTCACAGCAGCTCTTTGTAAAAAATGGTTGTTCTCATTTCTCCTAACCTTAGCCCTGGACAACAGCTGTACAGATTTCTTTTGTGCGTGACTGCTTTTCAGTTGGCCTTGGTGTGCATAATTACTCTATTATATCTGACTTTCCTATTTCTTTCTCCTTCTGCTCTGGTGAATTCTGTGAAACTAGATGTTCCTTGATGTAATGATTCTTAAACAATTAAAAATTGAGGCATAGGGGCACAGCACAGCACAGCATGTGCTAATGGCCCAGGTGCATGCTGTGTGTTCTCATCTTGGAAACAATATAATATCTGTACAATGGTAGTTCCAGATTAATGCTTGACTTGCAGAGAAAGTTTGAAGAAATTATTAGAAAATGAAATAGAGCCAGCATTGGGACCCAAAGAAAAGAAAAAGCTATTGAAGTTATGAGATGAGTTTTGCACAACATTTAAGAGTGGTTCCTGGATAAGAAAGTATAGAATACATAGAATTATATACTAGTAAAACTAAGTCATAACACTGGGACTCTTAGAAGAGTCATTGTGTGCAATGTGCAGAAGCAGGAAGCCATCAGAACTGCTGACTTAAGGGTTAACTTGACTCTTTCTGGCCACTGCCTGGCAAGTTTGCCCATGTCATTTATCATTAGAGAATCACAAGAAAAATGCAAGTAGTTGATCTCAGAGCTCTGAGATCTGAAGTATAATAAGTCAAAAGTTAAAGTTTAAATAATAATAAGTTTGCAATTATTATTATTTTGGTCACAGGCCTGGGAATAGGGAAAGCTTGAAACTTTGGAGAACAATTGTAATTCTTGATTCTTTGTGGGATTCTTTGTCATTCTTTTGAATATGATTTGGCAATGATTGTACAGTGGCTTTTTTTCTACCTGTTTTTTTGGATTATCAATTAAAGACTGGGGCAAGAAAAATGGGAGAGCGAGTGGAGGGCAAGTGAGGTGCACATGAGGTATGCGTGAGGTGAGAGGAGAGTGAAGAGAGTGTCAGAGAGAGAGAGAGGAGTGTGAGGAGACAGAGAGAGAGAGAGAGAGAGAGAGAGAGAGAGAGAGAGAGGAGACAGAGAGAGAGAGAACGAGCAACTTTGTCTTGAAACCTTGCCTGTCAGTTTGTACAGGAAACGTAGTCTGTGTCTGTCTATGATGCACCTTCTAGATATTCCTGCTTCCAGTTGAGAACCTCAATCCCGTGTTGAGGCTGGACCCCAGCGAAAAAGAACAACACAAAGAATCAACAAAACCAAGAGCTGGTTCTTTGAGAAAATCAACAAGATAGATAAACCCACTAAAATCAGGGACTAGACAAGGCTGCCCACTCTCTCCCTATCTGTTCAATAGAGTTCTTGTAGTTCTAGCCAGAGCAATTAGACAACTAAAGGAGATGAAGGGAATACAAACTGGAAAGGAAAAAGTCTTTGTGGATGATATGATAGTATAAGTCCTCAACCCCAAAATTCTGCTAGAGAACTCCTACTTTAGCAAGTGGGGCTGGAGAGATGGCTCAGCAGTTAAGCGCACTGACTGATCTTCCAGAGGTTCTGAGTTCAAATCCCACAAACCACATGGTAGCTCACACTATCTGCAACCCTCTGATGCCCTCTTCTGGTGTGCATAAAGACAACTATAGTGTACTCATAAACAATTTTTTAAGCAAAAGTTTTCTAAATTTTTTTTAAAAAAACTTTAGCAAAGTGGCTGGATATAAAATTAGATAAAAACAGTAGCCTTTTTATGCAAATGACAAACAGGCTGAGATCGAAATTAGGGAAACGACACCCTTCACAATATTCACAAATAATATAAAATGTCTTGGTATAACTCAAAGCAGGCAAATGAAAAATCTGAGTGACAAGAACTTCAACACCCTGAAGAAAGAAATCGAAGAAGACCTCAGAAGATGAAGAGATCACCCATGCTCATGGATAGGTAGGATTAACATAGCAAAAATGGCCATCTCACAAAAAAGCAATCTACATATTCAATGCAATCCCCATCAAAATTCCAACACAATTCTTCACAGACATGGAAAGAGCAATTCTCAACTTCATGTGGAAAAATTTTAAAAAGCCCAGGATAGAGAGAACAATTCTCAACAATAAAGGAACTTCTGGGGGAATCACCACCCATGACCTCAAGCTGTACTATAAAGCAATAGTTATATTTTTAAAAATGCATGGTATTGGAAGACAAACAGACAGGCCAAACAGTGGAATAGATTTGAAGACCCAGAAATAAACCTACACACCTATGGACTCTTGAAGTTTGACAGAGAAGTCAAAACCTTACAATGGAACAAAAGGAAAGCATCTTCAACAAACTGATGATCTAACTGTTGGTCTGCTTGTAGAAGAATTCAAACTGATCCATATCTGTCACCTTGTAAAAAGCTCAAATCCAAGTGGATCAAGGACCTCAACATAAACCCAGACACACTGGATCTAAAAGAAGAGAAGGTGGGGATGAGCCTCAAATGCATTGGCACCGGGGAAATTTTTCTGAACAGAGAACACCAGTGACTTGGGCTCTAAGATCATCAATAGGACCTCATGAAACTCAAAAGCTTCTGTAAGGCAAAGGACCCTGTCAATAGGACAAAACAGCAATCTGCAGATTGGGAAAAGATCTTCACCAGCCCTACATCCAATTGAGGGCTAATATCCAAAATATCTAAAGAACTCAAGAAGGTAAAGTCCAAAAAAAATCAAATAACCCAATTTTAAAATGGGGTACAGGACTAACAGAGAAATTCTCAACAGAGAAATCTTGAATGGCCAAGAAGCACTTAAAGAAATGTTTAATATCCGTAGTTATCAGGAAAATGCAAATAAAGATGACTCTGAGATTCTACCTTACACCAACCAGAATGACTAAGATCAAAAACTCAAGAGATAGCACACGCTGGCAAGGATGTGGAGAAAGAGGAACACTCCTCCATTGATGTTGGGATTCCAAACTGGCACAACCACTCTGGAAACCAGTCTAGAAGTTCCTCAGAAAACTGCAAATTGTTCTACCTGAAGACCCAGCTATACCAGTCCTGGGAATATACCCAAAAGATGCTCCACCATACCACAAGGACATGTGCTCTATTGTGTTCATAGCAGCCTTATTCGTAACAGCTAGAAGTGGAAATAAAACAGATTTTCCTCAACAGAAGAATGGACACATAAAATGTGGTTCGTTTACAAAATGGAATATTATTCAACCATTAAAAATGAGGGCATCATGAATTTTGCAAGCAAATTGATGGAACTAGAAAATATCGTCTCGAATGAGGTTAAACCAGAGCCAAAAGGACATTCATGGTATGCACTCACTGATAAGTGGACATTACCCAAAAGTACAGAATGCCCACCATACACCCCATAGACCACAAGAAGGAAGATCCAAATGAAGATGCTTCAATTCAACAAACAAAATAATCACGGGAGGCAGGGAGGGAGAGACCTGTGTGGGAGAGGAGAAGGGAAAGGGGGGGGCAGGATCAGGTGCAGGGTGGAGACAGGAGAGAAGTCCAGAGGGCTAGGAGAATGAACGGAAATCTGCAGCTGTGGGGGATGGGATCTGGATGAACCTCTAGAAAGTCCCAGAGACCTGGGATGTAAGAGGCCCTCCGGACCCAGTGGGGATGACCTTAGCAAAAATGCCCAACCGTGGGGATATGGAACCTGAAAGGACTACTTCCTGTAGATAGACAGGGTCCTCAGTGGAGGGATGGGGGTAACCAGCCTTCCTTCAAAATATTTGACCCAGAATTGTTCTTGTCTAAAAGAAATGCAGGAACAGAAATGGAGCAGAGACTGAAGGAAAGGCCATATGGTGACCAACCCAACTTAGGATCTATCCCATGTACAGACACCAAACCATGACACTATTACTGATGCCACATTGTGCTTGCAGACAGGAGCCTAGCATGGCTGTCCTTTGAGAGGGTCTACCAGCAGCTGACTGTGACAGATGCAAATACTTAGAGCCAACCATTGGACTGAGGTTGGGGACCCCGTATGGCAGAGTTAGGGGAAGGACTGAAGGAGCTGAAGGGGATGGTAACCCCATAAGAAGACCAACAGCATCAACTAACCCCTGGACTCTCACAAAGACTAATAGCATACACCAACCAAAGAACATACATGGGGTGGTCCGTCCCCACCTCCCCTCTGGCACACATGAAGCAGAGGATTGCCTTGTTTGACCTCAGTGGGATAGGATGTGCCTAATCCTGTAGAGACTTGATGCCCCCAGAAAAGGGGGAATGGAGGGAGAAGTAGAGGGGGTGGAAGGTGGGGGTTGGGGATGAGGGGATGGGATGTGGGATAGGGGGTGGAGGATTGGAGGCAAAGGGGAGGAGGGAGGGTTTGAACAACTCTTGGAGAAGGGACCAAGAAGGAAGGCAACATTTGGAATGTAAATAAATAAAACAATTTAATAAGAAAAAATTTTTAAAATGTTAAAAAAAAAAAAAAGGAGGCTGAGGAGAGACAAGGCTAATGAGATCTGCCCATCCTGGGAGCAAAGCAATCTGAGGCCCTGCTGTACACTGGTATAGCTTCAAGAACCACAGATAGACGACGGACTGCCTACTGGGGTCTGGGAAGCAAAGCAAACTTCACATAAAATTTCTAGCTAGCTTCAGCAAGTAAGAAAATCATCTCTCTACAGAGGGTCTCATCTTGGAAACAAGAGGACATGTTGTTTGAACTGATCTTACCTCAAGCAAAAAATAGAAGGTCTTGGTAGCTTTGGGGGAGGTTAGGAAGTGAACCTTCCAAAAGACAGGGTTGAGGCCCTAGAGAACCTGCCTTCAGGAAGCACAGAAGACAATCAGTTGGAGCCATTTACAAGTCGGTGGGGGGGGGGGCATCCTTGGATTAGCCAATTTATCTAAATACTAAATCCTTTCTTCTACTTACCGATTGCTACTGCTCTTTGGATCTAATGAGTCCACATTTCCACACACCCTTCTAGTCCCCACCCACTATTCCAGCTCATCACCAGGTCTCTTCCTTACCTGCACCCATACCTCCCAAACGCCAAGGGATTTATTATTCCTTGGATACCCTGTCTTGTTTCATAATCACTATCTTTCCTCATACCATCTTCTACCTGGAAAGCACTTCCCTGTTCCTTGTCTACCTGGAGAAAAACTTGCCCAGTTCAAACACTTCCTCTTTGAAGATGACTCCCAGGCATCTACTGGGCCATTGCATCCTTTCCCGTCACTTCCCATCATACACCTGGCAAATCACCCATGGTTTACGATTTAATTTTACTGTATTGTAATTATTTACATCAGTGTTTTGTCTCCTTATGGATCTTTGAGCTTTGTGGGAAGATTTTAAACAACAACTGTTGACTAGGTTAGGGAACTTTCCCAATAGAAACCAACATTCCACAATGGACCATTTTGCTTAGACTCACACACAGTAGGTGTACAGAATGTTTACTAAAGCAGTTGCTCCCTGACATGGTCAGGCAGACCATCCACAGAGAGGAACAGTTAGTAGAGATAGGACAGGAGGTTTTTATTAGGATCTGCAAACACATCTTCTTCCCAATCTCCACCTTTACTTGAAAACATACCATGCCCCTTTTGCCTACTTGATTCACCAATATTTAATAACTCTTTGTTTTGTATCAGTTTTGGAACTTTAAAACTTATACCCCAAAATACCATTAAATGTTTAATTACTGACAAGATACTCTGATTTACACATTGAAACATCCCATAGCATGACCACTGAGAATTCAGGCTTAAGAGTCAGATCGCCTGGGTGTGAATTCTGGTTCTGACCAGGTAGTCAACTTCTCTGTGCCTCAGATCTCCACTCTGTGAAATGAGGCCTCAGTGTACTCAATTTTTTGGATCATCAAGGCAATTAAATGATTCACAGAGAGAAGGCACAGGGAACACGGGTGGCGGGGGGTCCAGAAGTGAACTTCGTGTTAGTTGGCCTGCTTGCTGCTATGAAGTGCAACCCTTATTCTGTGGCCATGCTGTCTGGTCGTCATAAGCGTCAAATTATCATGTGACTATCATGTAAGTGAGAAGCAGAGTTACACAAGGAATAGAAAAATTAGGAGATTCTCTTTCTGTCATAATAGCATCCATGGTCCTTGGTAATGTGACCCTCGGGAAGAGGGACATAAGAATTTATTCAAAACCACTGCAAGTAAGAATGTCCTATAAGGAAAAAAAGTCACGACCAGAACTGGAAAAGGAGCTGCCTTTCAGTTTGTCAGGAAGGCAGCTGTGAAAAGGGCAATAAACCCTTCATCTACATGGAGAAAAAGCTCTGGGCCGGTCCCTGCCTGAGGGATTGAAACTGATTATGGATTCCAGTTAGTCATGAGTCAGTTGTCTGCATTTTAGTCAGTCCTGTCTCCTCGAGTTAGGAGAGCAATCTTAACAGAAACTGATTTTATCAAGAAAATATAAGGAATTTATCTCGTCTCCTGTAAGCATATAGTTTAGTTGAAGTTGGTGGCATCCAGAATTGGTAATTTTGGCTTTCTGCTGCTCTCAGGTGTGTTTCCACTTGATTGGGTGTGCTAGCCCTCTTGATAAAGTTTATATAATGGGACATACTTTAAGTTTTTCAGAAGTCTACACGTTGTCACCTTTTAGACTTATCTTTAATGGGTCTCATGCAACCTAAGCTCGAATGACCGAAACCCCATCCTCCGCCTCCACATCCTGTACTTTGAGTTCGTGGGCACATGGCACCACACCCAACTTATCACTTCCCTTTGGGGGAAAGATTCCTGTTAATCCCAATCCCTGTATATTTTGCTTCTTTAGAAAATCTTTTTATTGATTCTTTGTGACTTTCACAACATGCACCCCAATCCCACTCATCTCCCCCTCCCTCCCTCTCTGCCCTCTGCCCTTGCAACCTCCCCCTGCAAAGAAAACAAAAAATAGTTGAATAAAATAAAGGTAAATAAATTAAAATTAAAGAGAAAATCTCGCTGTGGAAGCTGTGGTGTGTTGCAGAGTGGTGTGTCGCAGTGTGTCACAGTGTGCCACAATGTGTTGTGGTGTGTCACACAGCACACCCTTTTGCCCAAAGTAGCTTTACTTGCAAACGTTCACTGCAGTGAGTCATTGGTTAGGTTTGAGGCCTCTGGCTTCTGCTGCACTATCAATACTGGATCTTCGGTGAGACTCCTCTTGGATAATCTACTGTTGTCTTGTGTTATGGAGATCTTGAAACTTTGGTTCTACGGGACCAGCCTCTTCCCATGCTCCAGCAGCTCCTAGACGGACCAACTCGGGCCCTAGATCTGCATGATAGCTGAGTTGGTCAGGCTGTCTGTTCTATCTCACCTACATCACTGTATAAGCTTTCCCACGCTGCCTTGGTGAAAGTCCAGCTCTCCCATGCTCGCACCACAGGGGCCAGCTCTTCCACGGCCCCCAGGTGAAGGAAAGGACAGATCTTACACGTGGGGCAAGGCCATCTCTGCCAAGCCCTCAAACATCAATACGGCTCCGGGCAGCAGTCGAGATCTCAGATGTGCACACCGCATTCGGTGATAACATGGGCCACCGACATCGATACCGACCCCTACTGCAGCAGGGCCAAGGGCCCAGACGTGGTCCTTAGCAGCACCACAGGCTTAGACATCACCAGGGCCTCAGGTGGCAGCACGGGCTGCTCACATCGGGCTGTTCGTCACCAGCCCGGAGTCTCCGGTTCCGCCTCTCCATGGTGCACAGGCCATTCTCCTCCTTTTCTCTCCCCTCTTTCCACCACATACCTGCTCATCAAAGTGGCACCATTTCACAGGCCTGCCCCCTGTCCGCCTGTGCCACATCCTTTTGCTTCTTAAGAGCTGACTGCAGGTGATGTTTTTCACATGATTCGTGAAGGCAAGCGTTTGCCCTTCATGACTGGGGAGAAAGCCAAAGTCAAAATCAAGTCTTTAGATGTCAGAGATTAATGACCTATTTCACTTTCTTTCCGATCTCTCTTAATTTAACCCTAATACAGGTTACATGTTCACGAGTAAACAGATTATTTATTATGTGAAGATAACTTGTGGGGGCTGGAGAGATGGCTGAGCAGTTAAAGGACTTACACTTACATCTGTGGGACAGAGTGTGGGTCCCCGTACCTGTGTCAGGGTTCATAAACACCTACTACTTCAGCTCCAAACAATGTGATGCCCCACTTCTGCCCTCTGCAGGCACCCATGTGCACATATGCACACATGCAGGTGCACACACACACAGACACACAATTAACCTTTAAAATTTTGCTTTAAAAAGGACTTGTATCTTAATTTGTTTGAAAAGCTATAAGAATGTTATGAAGGGCAAGAAGAACATGCTCCCTTGGAAACAACTTAGATGAAATGGACTCTGTTTCTAAAGACTGCTACGATCGTGACGCAAAAATAAGGTGAATGCTTTGGCTTGGTGAAACTGAAATATCCTTGCCTAACACCTTGTGGTCATCCACATCTTAGAGATGGAGACTCGGCTTTTACTTCCTTCTCTCTCCTCTCACCTCCACTATTTAACATTCAGGCTACTCACTGACTGTCCTTGCACTAGCTGTGCCGTGCTTTCAGAATTGCTGCCTACATTCCAGAGTGGAAAACAATAGATATCAAAGAGCATTGATCATCTACAGAGAACCATTGAATCACTCAGAGGCATCTGACGTGGGAGCCGGAGATGGCTTATTGGTTAAGAGCACTGGCTGCTCTTCCAAAGGTTCTGAGTTCAATTCCCAGCAACCACATGGTGGCTCACAACCATCCGTAATGAGATCTCATGCTCTCTTCTGGTGTGTCTGAAGAAAGCAACAGTGTACTTATATACATAAAATAACCAAATATTGAAAAAAGAAAGCACCCATCTTCCAACCTTCCTCCTCCCCCGCCTTATCCATGTCTTTCTTATACACTATTTATACACTGGGCACACAAAGAAGTCCCTGGGAACAAGTAGCATAGTTCTTCCGTCCCCAAACCAAGGTGGGAAACTAACTCAAACTACATTGTGAAGACAAGAAATACCTATAAGAAGGAGATGCGAATCTCTTCTTGCTGGTGTTGGCATTTGGATAGATGGTGGATTCCCCATCTGTTCTCTGTACTATCCCAAGAAGAAGACTGAACAGCTGGCCAAGAAAACTCCTGTAAAGGAACCAATGTGAAGACCATGAAGGAAATAAGGGGACCACAGAGAAGGAAGGGTACGACAAAGTACACGTTACTAAGGAAGATGTCAGAAGCACTGCCTTTTTTACGTTGGAGAACTGTGGAGGCCTTTGTATGAAATTCTCAAGTGCGTGTCTCAGTCAGGGTGTCTTTCTGTATGACAGTCACCATGACCAGAATCAGATTGGGTTTGCTTTACAACTCCCAAGTCACACTCTCAATTCACGGAGAGAAGTCAGGGTGGGAACCTGGAGGCAAAAGGCAGGAACTGAGGCAGAGGCCCTGGAGGAACACTGCTGACTGGCTAACTCCTCAAGGCTTGCGCGGCCTACTTTCTTATACAACTCGGTGCCTCCTGCTCACCCACAGTAGGCTGGACACCCCCACAGTCACTTAGGAATCAAGGAAGTCAACGTACAGGCCAATCATGGAGGCACTTCCTCAATGGTTGATCCTCCTCTCAAATGACTCTAGCTTCTGCCATGTGGACAAAAAATCCTAACCAGGAAGACAGTGCCCCATCAGATAGAGATCTTGTGAGGATGACTGTAAAAGTATACAGGGCCTCAAGCATGCTAGTCAAGTGCTCTGCCTGGGAGTTATAGCTCTAGACCCTCAGACTGGACTTTTACTACCCAAAGGTATTACAGCTACAACAAGAGGATGAGCTATGCAGAACTGAGCATTCCTTCAACTTCAGTGCGTAAACGAAGTCACAGGTGGTTGTACATATTTGTAACGTCAGCACTCTGACAGCACGGTAGGAGATGGAGAAAGGAAAACTGTCCTAAAGCATAGGCAAGGCAAGCTAGTTTGTAGCAATAGGATAACAGAAACAAGAGAGACCTCCCTTAGGCTGGCAGAAGGAGAGAACTGACTACCAAGTTGTTCTGACCTCCACACGCAGTGTGACATACTCTGTGTGGGTATGTGTGTGTGTGTGTGTGTCTGTCTGTCTGTCTGTCTGACTCTGTGTGTATCTCCCCTTCCCTCTCTCTCTCACTCATACACACCATGCATTCATATGCAAACCATGCACGCACGCACACCCACACACACACACACACACGCACACACACACACGCACACACACACACACACACAACTGGGTAGACAGGCCTACGTTGCCTTTTAACTTCCATGAGACATCTTTTGGCTCTAATGATGAACTGCTGATTCTAGATATCTGGTGAAATTTTACTGAGTGTCACTTGATGTCCATTCCTCTCATTAATTTCCACCACCATAGTCAAGCTGCTCTTCAATTATAGAAGAAGGTGATAGATTTCTAGAGAAGTAGGACTGGCCTATTCCACACAGCTTGATGACATGGGCAGGGACCAGAACCCACATCTGGCTAACTCTGAAACCAATGTCCTTAAATACAATAATGCTTCTCGATACCACAGTATTTACTGAACGGCGACTGGTAGGCAAGCCTCCAGATACCTGCAATGCTCTAACTTTTCAGTTCCATTTAATGCCTGGTTGAGATCTGAGCTGTTGCATTTGTGTGTTCGGGCTTTGAACTCAATCTTAAGTTCCTGGCAGAGAAAGAATTTACATTGCCTTATGATTCTGTCTCCCTCACAAGGGCCAAGCCTAGTTCTAAACACTCAGATATTTTTAGTACGAATGAATGAAAACTGGGATAATCTTACTCTATAGTTTATATGGATGAAAGACATCCTACCCATGAAACAGAACTTCGTATTTAGGGGGACAATAATGACTGCACATCAATACCGTGGTCCCTACTTACTGTTTTGTAATGTCCCTGAGGAAAACAGCATAGTCCAGCCCCTTAGCCAGAACAAGTCTTGTGACCTGTCCACAACGCATGTTAATTTCACAACCAATGAAGAACTAGTCATGTTAAAGATCTGAGGTAAAATATGAAACACACAACTTTGTGTCCTTTATCCGTGTGCAAAGTGCTCAGAAGCATTGTTTTAGAGAGGCCAGGCGATTGTCACACAACTCAAAAGGCAAACCTATGCTTATTGGTCCATTGTACACATCTCTCTGGGCGATTTGCTTGTAGAATCATATTCGGGTATTTGAAAGTTGTTTGATTGACCCCCCTCCCCAAGAAGCAAATATACAAGAAAATATGCAAGCCTTCTGGCTTCTAACCAATAACTCTGTAATTATAGCAATCAAACAAATTTGAATGTATTACCTCAACTCATGAGATCATAGAGAAAACTATCTTCTACTTTGCTTTAATTGAAAATACCTAAAATAAGTCTCCCAGGTTTAATTACAGAAATGAGAAATTATACAAGACCCACATTTTCTTAATTCCACATGAACTATATCAAATTACACTGCCTACGCAATAGAACACACGGTTGAAGTAGTTCAATTAAGGCAGATATTGTCCTTCCGGGCAGTGCTGCGAGCTCCGCACACCCACCTCTCTCGAAGGTCCCAAATGTCACTTTCACTGTTTCTGAAAATAGAGTTGAGAGCTAAGAAAATGACCTCCTTGCAAATAAATGGGTGGGAATGTGTCCACCCAGTTATTTCCCATAAGCAATGGACCTGAGACTACGTTTATAGTAATCATTAAAAGTGATGATTTATGTTACAGGGTAATGACTGATAGTTTAATCAGAGTGTTATTTCCATATCTTTGAATTTCTGTCTTCCCATCGAAAAGATGAAGGCACTCCTTTCTTTAAACTCACCTTACAGGAATGGTACGAGGATTCAGAGTGTTAGATGTCAGCTCTTGATTCCTTTAAATAGCTTTGTATGCCATTTGCATAGATAATGTAGAGATGATCAGAAAGAGAAATGGTTCCCCCTAATACCTTTGTTCCCAATGTCTTTGTTCAGACTTCTGCTATAGCAAAAGCTCCAGCAAGATAGTATTTGTGACTCTTGTATTACCTTAAAAAAAGAAATAAGATATGAGCAACTGTGTTCTAGTGAATTTTATGCTAGAAATGTTCACTTCACCACGAACTGTTCAGCCTGTGTATCTCACATGGGTGATTTCAATTTCCTTATATTCTGGTCTCTACCGAAAAATTCTGCATTTTGACAAGCTTTGATGAAGTCTATTCACTCTAGACAATGTCTACAAACCCAAATTGAATAGTTGATTTTGACTTAAACCCCTAGAGTTCCTAGAACTGTCCTGATTAAAATTTAAAATATAATTACAGGTAGCACACTGAGTCAGGCAGTTAGTCAGAGAGCTGACTCCGGAGTGAATCCTGCTTCCTGCAGTATGTTGCATTAAGTGTTCTGGAGGAGGGTGGGGGGTGGGTGGAACAGTCACCCATGAAATGATTTAAAGATTATTATTAAAACAATGTACCACCAAGTGCAAAGTACTCAGGTAGAAGCTCTGTGTAAAAGTTCAAGGAATGGAGAGTCAGGAGGGCTTCCTCCCTGTTTTAATGATCTACTGTCTATATTTAGGAAGTGTGTTTTGAGGCCTTTGGAAGCTTTAGGAGCATATGAAACAAGTTATATTATTGGTCTGTGAACAGGCTGGCTTGGAGCAAAGCAATTCTATAATTTCTTTTAAATCGACACCAAAGAACTCTTAGTAAGGAGCAGGGAGGAATCTCTTATTTTGGAATAATTTTCAAGTCTACATAAGAGTTACAAAAATGGACCGGTTAGCTCATGCCCCCCCCCCCCCGCCCGCCCATTATCTCCGAGTGTTAGCATCTTACATTAGCATAGCAAAGTGTTCAAAGTCAACAGTCCACACTGGTGCATTGCAATTAAATACAACTTGGATTTTATTAGTGAATAATAATCTCTTTTCCACTAATATTTAGTTGTTGGGGTTTTTTTTTTTCCTGTTCCAAGACTAAATCCAGGTAAGAGGAGGCTTGAATGCTTCAATATTGAGATTCAAACAGCATGGATTCCTGTATGATGAAACTAATCAGTGCAAGACATTAAAGTAGGCAGAAGTAAAATGAGCTGAACATCCAAGAGTCATTTGGACACATTGTAGTGTCAGGTTCCTAGTCAAAATAAAGGAAAGGTAAGCCTGATTTTGCAGCCAGTCATTAATCTCTCTTTCCTTTGCCTAAAGGAACTGATTATATCTCATTTTATCATAAGGGATAAATATTTTTATTGCAGATATGTAATAATGAGTTGTTATAGGAAGTCTTTTAGTAATGCCTAGTTCCGTCATCTAGAGTTTTCTACATGAAGTAAGACATCGGAAGAGGATGATTCGGAAACTACATGGCTACTGTGGAAGTCAGAGGAACAAAACCCTTAGTGACCTGCTTCTGGGTGTCATAAGATCACCTAGAGGGCTTGTTAAAGTTCAGCTGTGCCTCTCCCAGGGCTCCGGCTCAGTATGGCCCAGGTACCTGCACTTCTAATAGCACCTTGGTGCTGTGCCCACTGCCCACTCCACTAAGCTAATCTTCATAGGCGCATGGGCAGGAGGAACGCGCAGATCCAATCACAGGTTCTTAGAGTTGTATGTTGCATGCTAGTCCGATAAGGGACCTGGTAACCCTCCCTCCAATTCTGTGCAAGGATGACGTTAGGAACCAAAGCAAGCATATCCGTTTCCCACAATGTTTTCATTGTTTGGTCTTGCCTTCAGACAATGAGCCACTTAAAAATTAATAAAACTTTTTTTTAACAACAAAAGAGTTTTTAATACCCTTCGTGGCTAGTCATGAAGGCACATGCCTGTCACTGTAGCCCTCGGAAGGTAGATATAGAAGGATCGGGAGTTTAAAGTCATCCTTAGCCATCCTAAGGCCAGCCTGGAGCTACAAGAGACTGTCTCAACCATCCCGTTTAAAACAAACAAACAAGTAGACAAATAGGCAACCCACACAATAAATAAATGAGTCTAATAAAATTCTGGGACTTAAGCTAGGTCTCTAATAAATTAAGGCTGAAAGGACTGGGTAGGCGGTTTAGTTGCTGCGAGCACAAAGACCGGAGTCCAACCCCCGGTAGCCATACAAAACCCAGACATCCCAGCATGCATCTGTGATCCTAGTGCCGGGTAGACAGAAATAGGTGGGTCCACTTGGGAGTTTGCTGGTGTGAAAGTCTAGCTACACACAGTCCTCGTCCTTAGATGATCTTCCATCACTTTACCACAAAGGACCCCGTGGCTGTGTGAGAATAATTACAAGACTTCATTTTATTTCTCTCCCAAAGTGAAGCTTAGCTTTCAAGGGTATTGTGAAACCAAGGCAAACGTTACCGTATACTTTATCTGTGTAGTAAAAGCATAGTAAAAGATGGCAAGACTTTATCTCTCGTTCATCTGTTTGCTGTAGAGAATCAAAGGATTTTAAAAATGTGCCTGAAAGGGGTTGGGGATTTAGCTCAGTGGTAGAGCGCTTGCCTAGCAAGCGCAAGGCCCTGGGTTCAGTCCCCAGCTCCGGAAAAAAAAAATGTGCCTGAAAGTTAATAATAATAGAAGGGGTGAGAAAACTTTGTTCTCTTTACTGGATCAGGAAAGAAAGAAATCCTATTCAGAAGGAAAGTCCTCTTGTCATCCCTTCATAGCCAACTCCCGTTTTACACTAAGACTTCGTGTTAAGATTTTTCTTTATCTTTAATTAATGGCAGCGATAGAAAGCAAGTCACGTTTTTAACATAACGTTTTTAACATTAACATAACGTTTATGTTAATAAGAGACCCCACTGCCCATGGCGCCTCAATCCTCCAAAGCCCTGTTTTAATGCCCTGGCTTTCACTATGGGCACCGCTTCTGGCTCATATGGAGCAAAGTTAGCGCTGTTTGAGTGGAACTTTGGTGCCACTGAGAGCGTGACGCGCTTCAGCACTTTGTCAATTAAGTTACTAAGAGTTTTTTCTGCCTTTTTTTTTTTTTTTAAGAATTTCCTATGTGCTTACTGTATTTATGAAGAATGCTAAATGGACACAGCAGAGTGTGTGTGTGTGTGTGTGTGTGTGTGTGTGTGTGTGTGTGTGTGTGTGATGAATTAGAGAGGGAGTTGGGGGATGGGAAGAGTCGAAGGAAAGAGAGAGGTGAAAATGAAGTAGTAGTAACTTCTGAAAAACATATCTTTTAACGTTTGGTAAAATGATGGCTGGATAAGAGAAGGGAGGTGGGCCTGGGAACCCCTGAATGGAATGAATATGATCAAACCAGTTTGCCCAAAACTCTTGTAGAACTAGTAAAGTTTGGGTTAAAGAGTTAGCCATCAGGAATAGGACAAAGAGAATAAATTAACAATAATTTCACCTTCAGTAACTTTGACCTATTGATCTGCATGCTGTGTGTGTGTGCACATGTATGTGTGTGGCAAAAATTGGCATAACAAAATGTATCAACTTTTGAAAGATACAGTGAACCAGTATCTTCCAAATGATCAATAAATCCATTTTGTTACAAAGACACACATAGGTAACCTGTCAGAGCAAAACTTTTTAATGTATGCAACAGGCTATTAAAAACTCATTGATATAATTTATGGAATTTTATGGGTTTTTTTTTTGAGACAGAGTCTTAATTGTGTATCACTCATGGCCTGGAACTCACTGTATAGACCAGGCTGGCCTTAAATTCACAGGGACCTACTGGTCTCTGCCTTCCAAGTTCTGGGATTAAAGTTGTGTTTCAACATACCCAGTTATCATGGCAAGTCACCTTTAAGAAGATTGCCACTTGTCAAATTTTGATGAAATACCAAATACCAATACTTGTCTGAAAAAAAATCTTAGATATTCCTCTCTCAACTACTTACATAATTAAGGCTAGAATTTCTTCATGTATTTCAACAAAGGTTTCCTATCAATAAAGACTCTATGCAAAAACAGTTATTAATCTAACTAAAAGCCCATAAAACAATATGACTCTTTGCAATTGCTTTTTGCTACAAAATATAGTCATTTTCATAAAGTATGTATGTTCTTAAATAATGGTTTTACTGCTACTATACTTAAATATATGCAAGCTTTATTAAGCCCTAATTTACATTTTTGTTTGTTTTGACAGATATAACCACACAAGTTTTCAATAATTTTTAAGATAAATATTCTGAGAAAAATAAGGATAAACTAAGGATTTTGGTTTATTACCTTACATTTAAAATATTTGTGTCTCTTGTCCAGCTGATCTGATCATAATGTATAGGTTTAATTTTATAGAAAATATATTCTCACTGATGGATTTCCAAGTACCATGGACTAGTAAAGGAGATATATTCTGTATCTTTTACCACACAGTTATATCACTGTGCACACAAAATAGTGTGTACTTACACAAATGTTGGTGGCATATGGCGTTCATTCTGCATGGTCTTTTGATTTAATCAAGAGATATGATAAGACCTGAAGCATCTGAGTTGTCACAGGTGTAACATAGCACACTGTTTTACAGAAACAAAAATGGAAATGGGAGTATAAAGATTAAAAGTGTAGGACAGCAAATATTTAAACCAGCAGTATTGCATCTGCCAGTATCATACAAGTCTTTTTAGCAGTCAGGAAATGAATACTATCCTAATTGTAATGTTGCATTTTTATATGACTGTCATCATGGTGGGTTTGCACCTGCATTACCACAAGTATGAATAATATTCTGCTACAATTTAACAATAGTTACGTCACTAACCAATAGGATTGGTCAGTTTCATGGTAACTAGAGACCTGTAGCTGAGATTTCTGTGATGTCACTGCCTATATATCATCTCCATCAATGTATTTGGAAAGTGTTTTGACTTATGACTTTTTGTTCTATTACTATAAAAAGACTTTAGGAACTTCTGCCTTGGAAAACGGAATTTTGGGAGACCTAAACCTATGTTTACAGGCCTCTCATGCTTGGTATCGGAATGAACTGTCTCATTTTCTCTGAGGTGAGAGCTGTGTTTTTGTGTGAATACTACCTTTGTTCAATTCATTATCATTTTTCATTCAACTCATTTTCCTTTATTTTCTTCTTAAATAATTATTATGAGGATTTTTTATGTGTAAATCAAGGAGACTGTAAACCCAGCTTTATGAAGATACTCACTTAGCATCCACAGGTAGCGTCTTGAAAATAAAACAAAATGCCAGATTATTTCCCCCCTCAATTGTAGTTCAATTGAACTACACCTTACATAAAAAAACAGAATCTTTTCAAAACCCTTCCAGAATCTATTCAACTTCAAGCCTCCTCCTCTCTCCTAATTTTTCTTTTGCCTTTTGGTGTCCGTGGTGTTTGGGTAGTAGACAAGTTTGCTGCCACTGAGGTGCCTCCGACCTGGCCGGTTCCATTGCCCGGTAACTCTTCTGCATTAGTTTGTCTCAGATTAAAGGCTCTTCACTGGATTACTGAACAAGCGTCTTAAAAGTCTTATTAAAAGTCTTAGATCAATGGCAGAAACACATTCTGAGAACCTCGGAAGTCGCGATGGTAACTCTCTTGCATTCTTTTCATATTCTTTTATCTTGTTCTGTGTTTTTTTCTCTAATGTCTCATACTACTTTAAAACTCACCACACAACTTTTTGAGCCATTTTGTTTCTTTGCAGCAATTTGTAGCTAAAAACAAGAATCGACACCCAGGAGCGGCTCAGTGAAAAAATCTAGGAACTCTTCTCTCTGTTCCTAAAGTCGGCAGCAAACCCTGAATTTTGACACTTTCGTTTTTCTTTTTTTTTTATTGTGTTTTTTAAATTAAATTTACATTTGAAATGTGTTACTTATAAAGCAACAACACATTTGGTCCAGAATTTGGCGGCCCCGGAAGTAAAACCCTATGACCCGGGTCAAAGACGGAAAGCACTTCCGTTTCCGTACAGCTGCAAACAACATGGCGAAGGCCGGCGAGAAAAGTGGCGGTGGTGGCAAGCGAGGCTTGAAGAGGAAAGCGCCCGCTGAAGAGCCTCAAGAAACTGCGGTCGCGAGCGATGGGACGGCGGAGAGCGGGGTACAGTCCGCGAAAGCGGCTGCCTTCCCCCCGGGCTTCAGTATCTCGGAGATTAAGAACAAACAGCGGCGACACTTGATGTTCACGCGGTGGAAACAGCAGCAGCGGAAGGTACGCGCGGGTTTGAAGCCGCACAAGCGCAAGGCCGGCGCCGGGGGCGCGCGGCGGGCCCGCTGTGTGCGCCTCACCCGCAACTCGCTAGGCTGCCGGGTCTGTAGCGTCAGCCCTTTGCGGGATGAGCTTGGCGTGTGGGATCCGGCCCTTGCGTTCTTCCGGAAGCCGAGGGTCCCAGAGCAAACGACCCACCCCCTCGCCCCAGAAGGCGGAGGGCTCCGCACCCTAGTTTTGTGCGCTGCCTGCCTGCCTGCCTGCCTGCCTGCCTAGTGTTGGTTAATTTCCAACTCCAGATCCTAAACTTTTGACTCTTTCAAGAAATTCGTAGTTAAGTTTTAGTACAGTGAAGTGTCTGTAATAGCTGCGTTTGCTCTCTGTCGCCTTTTGCTTGCACCGTCCTGGAAGTAAACATAGGTTGAAAGCTAGTCATACTTGTAAAGCTTGCCCAAGATCTTATGATTTGTGTCTAAATTACAATTTTAAAAATTCCCTATTTTTATTGCATTCTCTTACTGGAGGGCCTTGGCTGGATCTTTTCCGAAGTGCTAGGTTGCTACTGGAGTTTTTTGTTTTTTAAAGATGTGTTTATTGTTTTATGTGAGTACACTGTAGCTGTCTTCAGACAAACCAGAAGAGGGCATCAGATCCCATAAGAGATGGTTGTGAAACACCATGTGGTTGCTGGGAATTGAACTCAGGGCCTCTGGAAGAAAGTGCTCTTAACCACAGAATTCTTATGGTAGACATGTCAACTACTTTGGTTTGCAAGCATGAGGGAAGAATGTCCTAAAAGCGCCCCCCCCCCCTTTTTGGTGACGATCAGTAGGCCCTAAAAAATGTGCCAAACATTTTGTCGAGATTCTGGAGATAATGGTGTATACTAAGTAACAATAATCATGTTTGCAACTTCCTATTGGTCTTAAAAGGTATTGGTTATAAACGATACTAGTAACTAGTGGTGACCTTCTTGGGAACATTCTGAAAATTCATCTATTCTTTTAGTGCTTTCCGAGAGAAGTAACCATTATACCCAGGATCTTTAGAAAGCATCCACTAGGGGAAAATGTACTTGTTAATAAGTTAATTATTGAAAGCATGGGGCTGGGGATTTAGCTCAGTACTAGAGCGCTTGCCTAGCAAGCGCAAGGCCCTGGGTTCGGTCCCCAGCTCCGGAAAAAAAGAAAAAAAAAAAAAAGAGTAAACTAGAATTATTGAAAGCATGATAGTAAAAATTAAAACCACTGAAATTTTAAATGTTCAGACTCAACGTTGACCTGATGTAAGCAAAACAAAGCTCTTTGTTAAACGAGTCTAATTGATGAGCCTGTCCATTTGTGGTTTAGCATTTTAGCTGTTTCTAGTTGTGGGTGGTACTATGCACCTATAATCTAAACACTAAGGGATCTGAGGCAGGAGGATGGTCAGTCAGAAGCAAGCCTGAGTAGAAGGGCTACCTAAACAGATCTTTTAAAAGTTTCGTGTGCTTAAACAGTTACAGTAATTTCTCAGAATTCCTAGAGCTGTCTTGTGGTTTCAGTGTGAGCTTATGAGGTAACTGCTGCTCTCTCATTATTGTCTGCTTTTATCCCAAAGGAAAAGTTGGCAGCTAAGAAAAAACTTAAAAGGGAGAGAGAGGCTCTTGGTGATAAGGTAAGTAAAACTTTTAGCCATGTGTTTTGTCTTATGTTATGAAGTGTTTCCTGATACTGCGTTGGTTTCTTCTAAGACGTTTCAGATGTATAAAAATAATGTCATCAGTTGCTTTATCCAACTTAGCAAATAGTGGTGAAAACCCATCCCTGTTCTCAGAGCCGCTCCCTCAGATGGACTTGCTGAATTCCCTGTGCTGTTCCTCACTCGGTATGTGGTGTACAGGAGTAAGTACATTATGCTGTTGATGGTCAGCAGGCAGAGAACGCTCTCTCCCTGGCTTTAGACTGAGGAACTCCCCACTTGAGGCTTGAAGGTTTAGCTCTTGTGACTGAAGCCAAGAGAACTCCTAACATTCCTGCATTCGTGCACAACTGCGTTTTTCATTTTTAAAAAAATTTACACATACACTTAATTTATAACTTATCTTGTAAGGTTTCTAAAGCATATGATTCTCCTTCCTTCTTACCTCCTGTAAATACCAAGTGAGAATAAGGGTTTCTAAGATCGGCAAACATATTCAGACTATATACAAACTGAACATACCTACTTTTCATGCACTGTCCAATAGTATCAGCTGAAAACATCTAAAGTCACCTTTGACCTTCAGAATTCTAATCCACCATGCAGTATCATCAGCTAATTGCAGCAGATTGATGTGCAGGGCAGCCTTTAACATTATCATTATCAACCTTTAATATTATCAGTTATCATCATAATCAACTATTTAAGGTTATCACTGGGTGGGGTGTAGCTTAATGGGCTTTGAACTGGTGTGTACAGCACCCTGCCTAAACACGCAAAACGTCAGATTTTGGACTGAAAGATGTCCTCCTAGGACTACTTTAAAGATTATGTCAGGTCGGCAGATACCTCAGTAAGGTAAAAGCACTTCCTGCCAAGCTTGGCCAACTGAGTGGACTTCCTAGAACGCACTGGGTGGAAGGGAAGCAGCACCCACCAAGCGCACACCTTGCACACATGCACACGGACCGTCCTGAATAGTCCGTCAACTCATCTTTCCTTCATGTCATTACGTAGCATCTACGTGTTCTTGTGATTCTGCTTTTACTCCGTGCAAGTGTGTTGATGCCATGAGCCAAGCCACATAATAATTCTGCGTTATCCGGTCATGTGGTACGCAGCGTGTTAGCTTAGCATGCTGTTGGACATTTGCTGAATTGATGTTTGTTTCCATCACAACTGACCACCCCACAGACATTTTATTTCTTTCCATAAATTAACCCCAGACAAAATTTCCTGGTCACTGGGTAGGCTTTTGCCACATTTCTGAGTATATTTCTGAAGTACAGAAGCAGTCTCCTGGATTTGCACCTTACTAAATTACGTTTCCATTCTGCCGACTTCCTTTTTACTTTAGATTTTATGTTAGACATGGATAATTTCTGTGACTGAAGTCTTTCATTGTGAACTTACCGTGGGTGTCTGTTCAGGTTTTTAACGGGTAGTGTTATTGCTCCATTTTATTCCTAGGATTCACGTGACAGTGGTTGTGGTGTGAAATAAGGACATGTAGTTTCAAGGTTACATAGAGGATATTTTGTTTCCCAACAGTAATGTGGAGTTGTAAATATAAAATGCTTCTAACACTCGGCGCTTTCCGTCCTGCTTAGGCTCCACCGAAGCCTGTACCCAAGACCATTGACAACCAACGCGTGTACGATGAGACCACAGTAGACCCCAATGATGAAGAGGTAATGTCAGAAACCAAGGGAATGATCCCCCTTGGTATGTTTCGTGATGGTATTTAACATGGTGGTCCTCAGAGCAGGGTCCCCCTTCTCCCCTTCCTCCTTGTCTCTTTTTCCTCTCATTGGTATTTGTCTCTCCTAGAATATTTGAAATGGCACCAGATAATACAGTCTGGGGACCTGAATATATTACTTTACTTAGATCTTTCTTAAATACTAAAAATATATTTCATTACGTTTTGTGTCTTTTTCACAGCGGTTTTACACAGAAGTCTTGTTAGAGCTGTTCTTCCCTGTGGCTTTTCCCTCTGGTATATGCATCTCTGAAGATTGCTTTGTTTGCTAGTTTGTAAAGATACAGTTGATTTGGGGATAGTGGTCCTCTAGCCATAGTTTGCCTAAACTGGCTTCTAATAGTTTATCTAAATATTGGCTTCATTTTAAGTTTTAGATAGTTATTTCTCCAATGACAGCTTTATCTCTTGCGTTATTTTTTTCTTTTGTTCTGACCTGAACTTCCGCTATAATGCTGAGTGAATGAAGAGGCCATGAAGGGGTCCTTGAGTGTCCCTCATAAGAAAGAATATTGCCTATACCATCTCATTGATGTGGATGTCGTCAGCCGAGGTTTTCCTTACGCTTTCAGAAATCACACTTAGGCTTGGATCCATCATCAGTGGGTTTTCCTGAAAGTGTAGAGATGTTTATGTGTCTCTGCCACATCTTACCTTTATGTGTCTATGGGCTGCTAAACTAGTTAAAATAAGTATCCTTCGTTCTTGGGATAAACCTATTCTGGTTATGATAGTCTACATTTTATACATTGTTGTGGATTGTTGATACTCACTTAGAATTGACATATTTGAACTCATGACTGAAATTATAGTAATGTCTCCTTATGATTCCTAATTTTTTTCTCTTTTTAAAAAAATAAAACTTCATTATTAGTGTTGTGCGAATAAAAATCACCCTGCAGTGAGAAGAGCTAGACCGGCCATCTGCTCTAAGAAAACCCATCTTTATTCTAACCTTCCTCTATCAGACGTGGCTAGTTTCAGAGCAGTTTTTCTTTGACCTTTTCTACTGAGTTTTAGGATTCATTTCTCTCTCTCTCTTGTTTCCTTCTACTTCACTAAGCTTCCTCTTTTATTTATCTATTTGCTCATTTTTAATTTTTTTTTAACAGTGAGCCATAAAATTGCCTTTGAGTGTCACTTAGGAAACCCCAAGTTTGAGAAGGGGCTCTTTTCACTGTTACATTTAAACCAGGGGGCTTTGTGCGTGAGTCCATAATTTAGTACATAAGTGTAGCATTCCGGACGATTAAATTGTAGTGACTTAGATCTCAGGTATTCTGTGTGTGAGAGCCTTCAGTCTCCTCTACTTACTTTTCATTATGTGATAAATAGCTTCAGATTCTAATGATCTCGTTCTGCTGTTTATGTAATATAAATTAATTTTTCCTGTCTTTGGCACTTAACCAGCCTTTGACAGAAGCCATCGGCCAGCACACCTTACCTCATTAGTCTCCAGGCTGCAGTTCCTGGTTTATATCTGGCTCGATCTGGTCCACACCCAGCCCTGAGCTTTCTGAGGAAGTATCGGTTCACCCTCTCTGCTAATGCATGTTTGTGTTACTTTATATGGTCTGTGCACTTTGACAGTTCGTTCGTTCGTTCTTTCTTTCTTTCTTTCTTTAACTTTAGTCAAGAATTTTGGGTCTTGTTTTGTTTTGAGATTTGTTGCTGTTGTTTGGGTGTGTGTGTGTGTGAGTGTGTGTGCGTGTGTGTGCGTGTGTGTACAGAGGAGCTGGAACTCGAACCCAGACCCCTGCCTGTGCTAACCAGTCACGTGTTCCAGCCCAGGGATTCTCTAATTTCCCTTTTTAATTAATTTCAGCTCATTGATTATAACATGCTTATTTATAAATATTTGAAAATGATATAGATTTATCTGGGTCATTTCTATTAATTTTATTGTGCTTTTTTGCTTAACATACTTTGAGTTTTTGTCTTTTTCAGGTAAAGAGGGAATTTTAAGTCCTGACATGTAGTCTGTTCTGAGGAATGTTGGGTGTTCCTTGGAAACCTGTGTTTCCTGTTATTTTGGAGGGATTGTTATGTCTTCATAGACTGCCCCCATTTTGCATATTCTTTCTGCGTGTCGGTTTCATTGTTCCCGAAGGGGAGAGCATGTGTACTAGACCTTTCAGCTGCCTGCCTCTTCCAGCTCGTTGAGTTTTTACTTCTAGGTGTTAGTTCTCTTGTTAGCTGCATGTGTTTACAATTATACTGTTCTATGTAATTACCTGTGTGTAATAATAATTACATTTTTTGAAGTACTCATCCTGGATCCCATAGAAAATAAATATCCACTTTGTTTAGAGCAGCACCTCTTAATGTCTGTCTGTTATTTACATGGGACCTCTCCCGCTCTCTTAGGGACTCTCCATGGCAGACTTTTCCATGCTTTGCTTTGAGGTTACTCACAGACTTGAATTTAATATGTGTCACTTATCAAGAGCATATGGTTAGGTCATGCATCTTAGGTCAGCCTAAAAATTAGTATTTAGTGTCAGTTAATATCTTAGCTAGACTTTTACATCCATCTGCCTTTTGCCTACTCTGTATTTTTCTCTCTTCTTCCTTTACTGTTTTCTTTTATGTTAATTTTTTACTATGCTGTTTTAATTCCTCTTGGTTTTTAGACTATGGCATTCTCACAGTACTTTCCCCTAGATTTATATCATGCACTGGGCTAGGAGCTTAATTCTCAGCACAGGAAGGAAGCAAGCAAAAGGCCACATGTGTCTTCACTCATCGGGAGACTGCAACAAAGCCACACCGTTCCGCTAAGCACGCAGAGAAGGCGCTGTTGGAACTGGGTTTCCTCTGTCTTTGTATGTGCTATTGGTCAAAGACCACGTGTTGTCTGTGCATGACCTAGAGTTGCATGCAGTTACTGCTCGAGTTGACGTGAAGCTTTTCGAAGGAACTGGAGTGCTTATCCATAGACATGTTTATCCATGTCTCTTATGTGCATACAGGTTTACCATTTTAGCGCTTGTTCCCTGGGCCGTTTTCTTTCGGTTTGCAGGATTTCCTTTTTGTTGCATAGCAGATTTAATAGCTGCTAGTTATCTCAGGATTGTTTACTAAAAATGTTTATTTTGCTTTTAACTTCATAGTATAAGGCTTTTTTGTTTCTGTACTTTGAACATATTCTGTGGCCTACCAATCATCATTATTTCTATCTGTCTCAAGCTTTTCTGTGATTTTTAACTAGGTTTACTGTTGTTCTTTTGTATCCTGTTTGGGATGTGCTGAGCTTCTTAGTGTCGGTCTTTGTATCAAGTTTGTCTTTTTAGCCATGATTTCTTCAGATACCTTTTCTGCCTTTCTCTCCTGTCCTTCAGGATCCCCCGTTACACACTGTTGACGTGTTTGACGTTATGCTACAGTTCTAGGACAGTTTCTTGGTTCTCCACACTGGACCATGTTGCTATCTAGTTGAAATTGTTTTTTAGTTCATGTGTCAGCCTAACTCAATTATCTGCCACTTATTTCTCCTGATTGTATACCAAACTTCCTGAAAGTTAAAACATTTTAGATAATACAGTGTTGTAGTTCTAGATTGTAAATTATTTAATTAGTTTATTTTGGATTTGTTTGTTTATTTGACTGTATCTCCCTCAGTAGCCCAGGCTGCCCTAGACAATGTTGCCCAGTCTGGCTTCAAGCTCAAGGCAGTCCTTCTGCCTCAGCCTCCCTGGGATTGTAGGAGTGAGCTACTGAACTCACATCTAGTTTCTGTTTAAGAACTGTCTAGTTTCTGCAGTTTACCTGGACTTCAGATTGTGAGGTCATTCTCTTTCTGCATCTGAGCTGTATATGTGTTGAGCAATGCCTTCAGTGCTCCACCAGTTTGAATCTCCCTGCCTTCCAGATTCAGTGGGTTCTCAGGTCTCCCTCAGCTGTGTGAGATAGTGCCACCTGTGGGTGACAGTGTCTCAAGTCTGTCTACAGCTTGTACTCCAGAGCACTGCATTTACATTTCTGGCTACTCCATTCCTACCCTAGACGAGGTCTGCAGCCCTGGTTTGACAAAGCTGTGTTTTCACCTTCCTTCCACCAACTTGGATTCTTGTCCTTCCACTCTAGACTGCTATCCCCTTCACAGAAGCTGGTGCTGTTGTCCCGTCGCCCCCCCCCCCCCCCCCGAGCATGAGACGAGGGACTGGGATTTTTGCCTGTGTTTGTAGGCATTTTGCAAGAATCCACACATCTTAGCTTGTGCCCTGAAGTTATTTTTGGCAACTACCGATTTATACTTGTGCAGAGGGGAATCGGTTCTGTGTGTCACTGTTAATGTCAGCCCTCCTACACCTATCAACTAACAGTCAAGCAATGCTTTAAAATCCATGCTTAGTGAACTGTTTGTTTGATATAAAATAATCTCTCCTCTCTTCTCAGGTGGCTTATGATGAGGCTACAGATGAATTTGCTTCTTACTTCAACAGACAGACGTCTCCTAAGATTCTTATCACAACCTCAGACAGACCTCATGGGGTAAACACATTGATTCGTGTAGTCCATGAATTAGATTTAAATGCTCCGTTTAGAAGAGTGAAGTCGTTTATTACCTTTGATGATGACAGTGAATAAACTAAACAAAGACAGTCGATGAGGATTAGGTTTACACAGCATAATTCTTAGGATAGTTTTGCAGCCGTGACACTATAAACGTCACTGCTGCTAAATCCTCGTTCTGGAGTGCTGTCCTGCCCAGTGTGGGGTCCCCAGCAGCATCCCCGGCCTCCGTCCATTATGAATCAGCAGCAGCCCCACGCCCTATACCAGCTCTGGCCAGAGAGTCTGCAGACACTGCCATGCCTCTGTCTCTATGAAGTGGCACCGCCCCTTCCTCCTTGCTGACCTGGGCTTTAGTATGATTGACATTGCCCTGCTTTCCCTCTCCCCAGTTTGGCTCACTGTCAGAACATTATCTTAGAGTTATCATTACGCCTGTCCTTAACATCCTTTCTCTTCTTACTTTTTCTTATTTTTCTTACAGAGAACAGTACGACTCTGTGAGCAGCTCTCAACAGTTATACCGGATTCACATGTTTATTACAGAAGAGGACTGGCTCTGAAAAAAATTATCCCACAGTGCATTGCAAGAGATTTCACAGACCTAATCGTTATTAATGAAGATCGTAAAACACCAAGTATCCTTTAGGTTTCTTTTTTTTTTTTTTTTTTTTTTTCCTTTTTTTTTTTTGGAGCTGGGGACCGAACTCAGGGCCTTGCGCTTGCTAGGCAAGTGCTCTACCACTGAGCTAAATCCCCAACCCCTTAGGTTTCTTTTTAAGGAGATTTTCCTGTCCTTTTCCTCGCCCATTTTTAAACGTATATGGAAGAATAGGAAAAGGCTTCCCATTGCTTTCAGAGTGGATACATTGTATCTCTATCCCAGATGCTATAAGATTATTTTTTATTCACAAAAACATTTATCAGGCAAATGTTCTATCTAAAACACTGCTAAAACAGTCAACCTACCATAGTGAATTCAGACAGATTGCTGTGCCAGCTAACAAGAACACTGGTCCAGGGACTTGGGAAGGGGTGAGCTTGGAAAGGGGTGATGAATGACGCAGAGGAATAGTCATTTGAAAAGGAAGAAAATGAAGCACTAACCCAGGAGACATCAGGACTTCGGTATCTTACGCTCTGAGGAAGCACATCACTTCATTGTTCTGAGGTAGTGAAGCCTTGGTGTATGGCTCCTGGTGTTTTGGGTGCTAGTGACAATGGAACTTTTTCTGTAAGTCTCACATCTGAGACATGTCATCTGACTCCAAGGTATTCTGTTGAGGTGAAAGAATATAAAATATATCTAGATTCTTAGAGTTGCTATTGTTTCTTGAATAGTGCCTGTTATCTCAGTATTTAGGAGATGAGTGAGTCAGATTAGTAAAGAATAGAATTAGTAAAGAATTTATAAAAATAGCAATAGAATGTTCTCTTCTGCCACAGGACAACATATTCTTTTTATATCAGTGGACACTCAGGTGTTTTAATACACTTTTTTAATCCATTTTTTTTTACAGCTTTCATTGTTTTTAATATAACTTAAGCATATTATTTAGTTTGCCTGTATTAGTTTTTCAGAAACTAAAATAGCCAAAACTTTAGCATGGCATTTGTTGACTAGATAATAATTTAGTTTGACTAGATTAGTATATTTTTATATGCCTGTTACTCCAGAAAAGAATTTAAAGTGATTGCTGCTTGTATCATGGCTTCCCCAAATAGAAGACCAAGGTCTGTTTTGGTTTTAGCAATTAGGTTGTCATCATTTTGAAACTGCCAAGAAACAAGCACTGTAAGAAACAAGCGTTCATCGACTTCATGAAGTTCTCTCTGCTTTAGTATCTTATGGAGGTGCACAAATGGTCAAGCTTTCAGAAAGCCTGCACTGCCGTGACAAAGCATGTCTTTTTGAAACACTCACTCTTCTGCTCCACCATACACTTACCTTATAGAGCCAGTTTTCAGCCTCTTCATTACTCAAATAAAAACAGTGAGTGTTTGGCGTGAGTTTTGTTAATTTAACAATACAACTTATGTGCCCCTCCAAAAAAATTCCAAATAATTTACTTGAGAGCCTATAAATTCAGAATCTGTACTTCACTTTTGACACAAGCCACAATGTAATAGGAATGTTCTAGATAGAATTCAGGCCTTTACAAAAGTTAGGGGAAATTGTAGATCTACTGGTCTTCTTGATTTTCATGGTATTGTGATGAATATCCATGCGGTTAAGAGAAGTACTTGGTGAAGTTAACCCTGTAGTGAATCGTTAACCAGGATACTCAGTGTTTGCTATTGTCCTGTCATTTAGTAGACAACTAATACCTGTCTATTACAACAAACAAAACAAACGAAAAACCAGTTCTACACTGAGGTTGACAGAAGCGGGGAAGGCATGTTCATGACTCATACCTGCTCTGTTAAGTGACAAGCACCATGCAAGTTAATTCTAACTGCATGAAAAGGTGGAGGGGAAGCAGTCCTTAATGGAATGGAGAAGCAGAGTACTCCGAGGGTTTGGAATAACTGGAGCAAGAGCAGCTCTATTATACATAGTATATAAGATTTTATGAGGACCTTCAAGTCAAAACATTTGAGGAAATCAGATATAAGAAATGTAGCTTGCACCTATTACTGGGTCAAACTAATGTCTTTATCCTGAACATGAGTCAGCGCTGACAGAATGTGAGGAAACAAGCTGCTGATACTGACACTGTGATGGACAGTTTTTCATTTGTCTCTGGGGAGCACGGCGCAGCTAAAATGACCTGGCCAGGTCCTGTGTGCCTTGATTACCACACCAGTATCAGGAAATGTACTGGGAAGGGGAGAGCACCAACTGCAACCTCATTTTAATGATCAGAGGGAAATGTCATCTAAGAAAAGTCAGGAGAGAAGTAGTTGTAGAAGTGGAAATGTTAAATGGGAACAGTAATGCCCGGTGGACTGGGGACAAGTTGAAGAGAACTAATGTTGGCAACATTGTTTTGTAAATCTCATAGTGTGTACATTGATGTGAAATGGCTTTCTTGGAGCATAATTTTCTAGAACGGAGACTAGACACCATGAACGAAGAAACTTTGGTCATAGTTGACAGCTTAGTTTGAGAGAGAGGGACCATGACCATCATGGCAGGAAACATGGCAGCCGGCAGACAGGCTGTGACACTAGAGCCTGAGCTAAGAGCTTACACCTCATCTACAAGTTGGAGATGGGGAGGGGCAAGACAGAGACTGGGCCTGCTGAGGGCTTTTGAAACCTCAACGGCCACCCCAGTGACAAACTACCTTCAAGGTTACTCCAAATCCTTCCTAAGCATCCCACCAGCTGCAAACCATTCTTGGTGTTAGTCTCATGCAAACCACTGCATTCCAAGGTCACCTTAAAGGCAGCAGAAAAGTAACTAAGGCCACATATTTGAGGTTGATGGTTTTTTTAATAGGGTATAATTTAGCTTCTCCCACCTGCCTTTAGTCTAGCAGTTCTCAACTTGTGGGTTGCAACCCCTGTAGGGAGTTCAGTGACCCTTTTACAAGGGTTGCCTAAGACCATTGGGAAACACAGTTACATTATGATTCCTAACACTAGCAAAATTACAGCTTACGAAATAGCAGCAAAAGTAATTTTATGGTTGGGGGTCACCACGATATGAGTAACTGTATTAAAGGGTTGCAGCATTAGGAAGGTTGAGAAGCACTACTTTAGTAAAGACAGCAGCCAAAGGGTTCAAAATCCAGGCTGTAGTAAACTGTACCCCCACCCCTTTAAGTACTTTTTACTTTTGAAATTGGGTCAAGTTGCCCAGACACAGGCTGGACTATCAATCCCAGCTTTTTGTGTCCCCCTTAAACAAAAAGCCATTATAAATGAAAGCTCTTGGTCAACCACTGTTTTCAGGTCTGGCTGCTTGTGATACAATTGGGCACCAGCCATAACTTATTCAGTGAACAGTAAGGTTGTTATAGTACCTTTGTTCTATGAAACCTTGAATGTTAGTCTGTTTATTGTCTGAGGCTTTTGACTGCTATCCTTGCTGGTAGGTAGATCTCATAAATTTCATTTGTAGTTTATAGTATCTAGCATAATTCTGTTCATGCTAGGCTGTAAGTGGATTATAAAGGTTGGTTTTGATTTCTTATTAGTCCAAAGAACTGCTCTCTTAAGTAGCTTTGTTTTCAGTGTAACACATCTGTAGTATGTTGGATGATACTCTACGTGTCCTAATCTTACAAATGGAACATACAAGTGGGGGTAACCTTACATGCCAGTTGTATTGAATCACATCATTTTGAGTAGGAGCCATTGGATAGATGATGTTGTGTTGCTCTGTACTTTGACTTTGAAAGACCAGAAGGTCCTATTGAGAACAATGCTACTTAAGTGTTACAAAGTGAGACTATGAGACTATTTTGCATTAATACATCTTTTCCTGAAAGATTATGTGTGGCTTGACTTTGGTTTGGTAGGAAAAGTTCAGTTAACCCAGAAGAACACATACATCCATTCACTAATTTGTAGATTTAGGTGCCCTTGACCATACAGAAAACTTGTTTATTCAGTTAGGACTCGAGTTACAGTTTGGTGTTTATTTCTTGACTTTCATGAACAGATGGACTTATTTTGAGTCATTTGCCAAATGGTCCAACTGCTCATTTTAAAATGAGTAGTGTTCGTCTTCGTAAAGAAATTAAGGTGAGTCTTATATACTCCTTGATCAATGTTATCAATAATCCTTAAAGTTATAATTGATTCTACTTATTTGGTCTGATGACAGTAGGTTTTCTGAGATTTTGTGAGACCATAAATAGTTCTGACAACAGTAGCCCTCATTACCATGAACATTGATTTTATAGGAAGATTTGAGTATTACTAAGCCATCTGTTACATTTTTGTCTCTTTAAAGTTTTTAAAAGCCGCGATTGGTAGTTCCTATCTATAAACCCAGCACATGGGGGGGCTGAGGCAGTAGGAGCACTGAGTTTTAGGAAAGTCTGAACTAAGAAGTTACAAGCATTCTGAGCCAGAGAGAGACCCTGTGCCACAAAACAAATTTTTTAATGTTGTCTAAATTCTAAACCCAAAAGTTATGTTGTAAAGTTTCTCTAATTATCTTTTCTGGGCCTTATCTTCCCAGCGACGAGGCAAAGACCCCACAGAACATGTACCTGAGATAATTCTAAACAACTTTACCACACGGCTAGGTCACTCTATCGGACGTATGTTTGCTTCTCTCTTTCCTCATAACCCTCAATTTATTGGAAGACAAGTTGCCACGTTCCACAATCAGCGGGATTACATCTTCTTCAGGTTTCACAGGTGAGGAGCATGCATTAACTCAAACTTTTCTGTCAGTCATGTAGTACATTGAGTATGAACCTAGATTCTGATATAACAAATCCTTTTAAGCATTGCCATAGGAAGTCGAATGAACTCAATGGTTTAACTTTTATTTCTGAAGATACATATTCAAGAGTGAAAAGAAGGTGGGAATTCAGGAACTTGGACCACGTTTTACCTTAAAATTACGATCTCTGCAGAAGGGAACCTTTGATTCCAAGTATGGAGAGTATGAATGGGTCCATAAGGTATGTGCTTATTGTTCCAAAGCCATATAACTGTAGGTTTACATAGTAAGGTGTTTCTTCCCCCATGAACTACAAAGTACCAACATGATGTAGTGTCTTGTTCTGCTGATTAACCAGGATTTGCTTGAAGTGGCCCAAATTACTGTGGTCTTTCAGTGGGACCAGTATTGTCAACACAGGAATGGAAGAATCTCAGGCCTAGACCTGTCACACTACAGCCTCACAGGGAGAGGCCGTCTCTTAGGCCTGTCACAGTGACTCTGCTGCATTGCTTGAGAACTCAGGTCAGACTCAGGAACATTTAGAAACCATCCTTTCCTGCCTGGCTAGGAGCAGTACATCCTTCCATTTAAACTCCTCAAACTCCCAAGACATGTAAATTAGACCTTAGGACTGTTTATCTCAGCACTATTATTCATGAAGATCTATGAAACCCAGTTTCTACTGTCTTACATCTTCGTTGTCTTTTTTTCCCCTTTCATTTCAGCCACGGGAAATGGATACAAGTAGAAGAAAATTCCATTTATAAAGAACAATTTTGCGGGCAGGCCTGTCTTAAAAAACTTGGTAATTGAACAAAATGTACTTTTCAAAATGGGATTTTATTTTATAAATCCTGTGTTTGAAGAAATGACCAAGTGCTATGAGTTTCCACTGCATATAGTAAATATAAATAAATATAATTTTATTTTTGTCTGAAAAATTATGTATGAAAGTCATAAAAGCTGTTGTCATTTTGGATTAGTTGTAATAATTTCTTAGGAATGACGATTCAAACTTTATAATTTTCATTCCCAAAGAACTTGTAGGCTAGAAAAAAGGCTTGTTGGTAGATAGTGTATGACCCTGATTTAATATACCAGTTCTAAAGGACAGGTTATTGGGACTTGGAGCAAAGTTACAGGTCACAGAGGTTAACCTGTTTTCTTGTTCCTTTCTACCTAATTACCTCCACTTGCCTACTTGAGGCATTGTCGTAAGTCCTCAAGGTCTTGATTCTGTGAATCTTTAACTCTTTTTCCAGATGGAAGCAGCCACCTTCTTGGTAGCACTAACTGCTGACGCCACTAGAGTTGTTTGTTGCCTGTGTGAGCCCACATGGCAGTGTCAAGCACCTGTATCCCTTTCTGCCTCGTTCTCACAGAACTAATTACAACCTTACCCTCGCTGGCAGCCAACAAACCATCTCCCCGAAGGGCTGTGGCCACGGGCATGTACAGCCACGCCCAGCTTTTTACATGGGTGGCAGGATCTGAACTCAGCATAACTAACTGCAGAGCAAGTGCTCTTAGCCACCGAGCCATCTCCCTACCTATATTTGGGATATTTAAGATAATTCCCATAACTGACTGAAGGATTAGAAACTCTTAAGTCTTCCGGCCTTTGAACAAAGATTTGCAGTTGTTCTGTAAATTCCTAGAAGCCTTGCCAATAAGGCAGTGAGTCCTGATGTTGAAAAAATTAGTATACAGCACATTTCATATCAATAACAAGGCCAAAAGTTTGTATGCTGCTTTATTGTATGCTACAGCCAGTGTATATAAAACAGTTAAACCTTGTGAAACAGAGATCCATGAAAATCCAGAGAGGTAGATGTTAAGGACTGACGAGTAGAAGATTATGTGTATGGCACGTGTTAAAGAGAAGCTTCTGTACAGACTTCAAACTTAGTGACTTCGAACTTAGTTCTCGTGAATATTCACTGGTTCATGAAAAGTAGTTTGAGAAACCTAGTGGGAGGAAAAAAAGAAGATAAAGTATCAAACAGGTAACTTTTTTATAACACTTTTTAATCACTGACACCTGAGCAAGGACAATTTTTTTCTTTTCTTTTTTTTGGAGCTGGGGACTGAACCCAGGGCCTTGCGCTTGCCTAGCACGCGCTCTACCACTGAGCTAAATCCCCAACCCCAAGGACAATTTTTTAATTTTGAAAACGGCTCATGTTCTGCCTGTTTTGTTAGGTAAGAACACAGGATTAGACCTTGAACACACTCAGTTTATCTTCCGTGTAGTACCATCAGTGAGGTGAAACCCCCGAAGTCAACACCCAACCCCTTGCTGTGCTAACACACAAGGTGATGTGATCACTTTCAGTCCTGATCGGGTTGGTATGCACCCTACCATGAGTCAACCCCTCTCTAGGTGGCTCACTTGAATGTCAGTTTATAAAGGGTTAAGCCTAAGCCTGCTTATATGTTTACCATCACCAAGTATTAAAGAGTAAGAAAGAATACAATCTATAGTATAAAAGGCACTAAAATCCAACTTTAATTTTCACAACTGACAGAAAAAAAATCATATTTTATGGAGTCTCACAGATTACCTCACTAAGATTACTAATGAAATATACTTTATCATAATAAAAATGTAAATACAAAAATGTTTAACATGGAAATCTAAAGATCCTTTGGAAAAAAAAAGATCTCTTAAGATGCAATCACTTCTATTCACCTATGTTGTTGTAAAAATAAAGTATGGTTGTCTTTTATCCCCATTAGGTCCGGCACCACAGTGTCCCAAGATATCTGCTGGATATTTTGCCAGAAGCACACATTCCGTGGTGGCCCAGACCACCACACTCCCTTACCCTTAAATCTGCACATGAAAGAACACACAACACAATAACCCTTGGCCCAGTTGATAAGATATAACTGCCCACCTAAACATGCAAAGCCCAATACACATCTATCCCTTAAGAACATTAATAACAACCTGTAAATACACAGAGCAGAAAGTCACCTGCCATATTGTCCTGCTGCGGCTTCTCTCCCTCCGGTTTCTTCCTCCTTTCTCTTCCAGTCTCTTCCTTTTCCCTCAAACTTCTCTCCCACCCATCCTTCCTTCTCCTCTAGTAACAGGCCTCCTTCTATCCTGTACCTGCCCCTCACCAGTATTTTACAAATTCAAAGGGGAGAAGATTCTGGTGAAGTCACCAGATTCCTGAGTACTGACTAGGCAGCTGTCCTTGGGGCATCAGAATTAGCATCAAAATTCAGATAACTCCAAGGCAAACCACAACACACCTACACACAGAGAACACACTAAGGAGACTGAGCACACTGTCAGCAGCTTACAAATGAAACCACCTAATGCAGCCCACTAGAGGAATGGGTAAGGAAGGGTTTCTGCACACAACAGAATACTGTCTAGCAGCTTAAAAAATTTGACTAAACTGTACAGGACGAAACATCTCAGAATTGAAGCAGTAGTTACACATTTTGAAATAGTAACATCTTGAAACTATAAAATACAGTTAAATGTGTATACAGGAGAAAGTAAACAGGCATAATGACTTCACAAGTTAAGGAAATGAGTAAAAGTGTGACCTGTTATAAAATAAGGTGTAAGAAAATTGAACTTGAAACAGCAGACAACCAGTTCATCTTTCTACTATTTGAAAATTTGAGTTACTTCATAACAAACACTAAAGAAATTTCAACAAAACCTCTAAGGGAAGATAGGCAATAGAGTAAGGTCAGTTTAGCAAGAATTGACCCCCCTCCCCCCCAAAAACATCATGCCCCGTGTGAAAGAGCAAACATGGGCAGTGACACTCAAGTATTACTAAAATTTCCAAGTCACTATTTAGTAGTTACACCTCTAAAGCAGACATGGCCGCAAACTTGGAAATTGATCTTAAGCTAAGAAGCTCAGCTCCTGAAAGCTCTGTGAACAAAGAAGACTTACTGAGGTAGAGACCCTCTGGGGAAATACGTAACAACAACAGTCATTTCCTTTTTGCACTCTCTTGTTAAATTACTTAGATTGCCTTTGTTATTTTAAAGCTGACTGCAGTTATTTTTTTTTTACCCACATTTACTGTACACTAGACTACCAACTAGCCTTCAAAGGAATGCAGGGTTAGAGCCCACTGAGACCTACGGATTGTAGTATGTACTTCAGGAAGGCGATTTACAAATTCACTTGAGTTTTCAGAAGAGCAGTGCTTTTACATCTAAATACCTTTGTCTTACCCTAAATTCCTTCAAATAATGGTATACAAAGTTTTCTTTTACTACTGGAATTAACAGCTATAATTTTACTTTGCTGGGTCCTTATCACAGTCATTTGTCAATGTAAGTCATTCAAACACTTTTAATGTGTTTTAAATGTGGTCTCTTAAAAATAAAAAGTCTATGGACCTCAGACTTAAGTGGAAATAAGTCTGTAAATATGTAGGAACTGATCCTACACAAGACTTTTGAGTAACTCAAAAAATATGAAACTTGTAGAGATGCCCAGTGAATACTGCCAAGAGGCAGAAAACATTGATGCTGGTCTAGCTAGACTGTTAATAGTATTTCTTTACTGAGAACCTGTTACCGAAAGCAGCTTTATTCCCTTCTCCTCGGTATTAGTCATCTTAACCAATCATATTTACCAACTTGAACAGCCCCTAACTTCCTGCGCACTCTGGGACGTGAAAAGCCTATGTAACGAGGTATTTTAGGAAGCAGCTTCCTGGACTTTTAAGTCAGAATGTTAGTATAAGGGTGTGTTTCACACACAGCGTACTTTTAAAACACTCATAGTTTTAAGTTTGCTTCCTCATTCAAAATGTACCAAAGATTACAAATAATAGTGGCCTTTAATTACATCTTCAATCAGCCAAAACAATTTTGGACAAATGACATTTAGTCTAGGACATGAATATAAACTCTGATAGCCATATACTGTCCAAATCCTTAAATCCAGTTAACTGCCCACACAAGTGTAAATCTCTCTCCCTTTATCTTTGCTCAACAAATGAAAAAGGGCTGGTGTGTGTGTGTGTGAGTGTGTGTGTGTGAGAGACAGAGAGAGAGAGAGAGATATGCCTGTGTTATATGTGCTTACTCATATACTCCCAAGTGTGCTTTCCCCCCAGTTCTCTGCAGTGCTACTCACACTTGGCTCTCTTACACCAGTGACAACAGCTTATCCACAAATCCACCAGGGTACCTGCAGAGCCACTCCTATAAATACTGTAATCCGTTAACATTTCAATTTGACAGGCAAATAAGTGAAGTATTTTCGGATCTCCAATATGCATGCTGTTTGTGCCAGCACTACACAAACATGGCTGTTGGCAGCAGTGGGCTTTTGAGTCTCCCATGCCTTTTTTACAGCTATTACATCTATTTAGTACTCTCTGATAAAAGTAAAAACTGTAAGTCTTTGTGACTACTAATTAGTTTTCAGTAACCTTCAAAAATAAGGAATTTGGAATGCCAAGCAGGACTGCAGGGATAGATGTTGTCAGTGCTACAAATAAAAAGACCGAGCTACTTCTTCCTTTGTATCAAAAGGGAGTGGTATGAACTTACCTCGAGATATATGACTACAAAAAGGAGCAGACTTTCTGGGGTCTGAAGGGATTTGTACTTGAAGACACTCCAGTCAGCAGAGGGTCATGTTGAGCATTCTGCAGACAGAACTGTTTCAAGTCTGCAGCTGCCTGGGAAACCTATGACAATAAGAAAGGAGAAATGTCTATTGGTTAAGGTTCTAATGGTCTTTGTAAGTCTGGAAACAAGTGAAATAAACATCACTCCAAAATAACTTACAGCTAAAGTCTATACTGCCTCATAAAACACTTAGTAAATGAAAGTGATCTGCGATGTTTCTCTAGTATCCCAAGCCTCAGTGACTCAGCGGTCTAACCCCATTCACTGTGAAGCACGGCATGGCGTGTCCTGCTTTGATATGATGGCTTTTCAACAAGCCCTGACAGCCTGGTTTGGAGAAAATAGATTTTGTTTTGTCTTGTGTAGCCCAGGCTGGCCACAAACTTGCTCTGTAGCAAAAGCTTTGAACCTTGTGCCTCCTGCCTCTACCACCTGTTGAGATCCAACTCAGGCCTTTCTATATTCTTAGGCAAACACTCTAAACAACTGAGTCACATCCCCCAATTATCTTGTTATTAAGTAATACATAGTGTTAATAGTTCACTAAAAGATCTTAGCATTATAGGGAAATTGTCTTGAGAGCAAACTGGAAAAAAGCCGTGAACCTAAAGTAACTAGCACAGAAATCAGAATTCTTTAAATTTATACTCATCCATATGTCATGAATGTAAGAGTGGCATGCACCTACCATTATGTATATTCTAGTTAGGAAATACAGGATATAGTGAATAATACTAAAATCCTATTTGGGTTGCACTGTATATATGTATCAACACTGCCAAATCACATTGAGGCAAATACAGTGTTTCTTAAAGCCAGGCTACTCAGAAAGGTGGTCAAACTGGGCCTGAATTTGATCTCCAGAACCCACATAAGTGGAAGGAAAGATCAAACTTGACAAGGTTGCTTGTTCTCTTAACTCTCCATGTGCACCATAGCATGGATGCTCACATACACCATGCAAATACTTTTTAAAATTTCAAGTCTCATAAAACAGAGCAGAAGGCTGTCAGGCTTTATAACTTAAACAGCTGTGTTCAAAGCCAGTCCAGTTACTTGGCAAAACACTATCTCAAACTAGCCGACTGAACACTAGTACTGACACAACAAAGTGAATGGGTCTGCACTCAAACATTTAATTCCCGTGTCCACTTTATTCAAGCTCAGTTATCTCCAAAGTTACAAATGCCTAAGACCCTGGTGTTGTGCCTTAAAGAGTAAATAGCATTACACATACTCCATTAAAAACCCTTAGATAACAGCTATATTGTGACCAAAGGCTCACTCATCCTGGATCAGTTTAAACTCACCTTCAATCTATCTGTGTTTGGCTTATAAAACAAATCAGTATAAGTCCCTTGTGACTAATAGACTCTGAATACTAGACATTACTGCAGTTTTAAAACACTTGTACAAATAACCCACACCCTGTTTAGTGTCTCAAAAGTGGTTACTGTACTCAAAAGTGGCTATCTGTGCTGCACAATACTGCATTTGGTTTTGTTCACAGTCAGCAGCAGTAAGCTTAAAGTGCCTGTTAATCCTTTCCCACAGATTTCTCCAAGTACACTATATATGGACTGCATCTCTAGGCAGAGAGAATCCTAAACAACAGTGAGGCACCTAAGGCTGTGTGACTAAGTGCAGGAAAGAGGATAAATGATGACAGGGAGCTAAGCCCATGGTGGAGCACTCCTTTAATCCCAGCAGGCAGAGGCAGACAGACCTCAGTTTGAGGCCAGCCTGGTTTCCAGAGTTCCAGGAGAGCCAGGGCCATATGGAGGAACCCTGTCTCGAAAAACCAAAAATCCAATGAACAGCCTAGTAATAGCACCAGTGGAAGGGGAAGTCCTTGGTCCTGCCAAGACTGAACCCCCAGTGAATGTGATTGTTGGGGGGAAGGTGGTAATGGGGAGAGGATGGGGAGGGGAACACCCATTGAGGAGAGGGGGAGGGGTTGGGGGATGTTGGCTGTGAAACCAGGAAGGGGAATAACAATCGAAATGTAAATAAGAAATACTCAAGTTAATAAAGATGGGAAAAAGAAAAAAAGAAAAACCAAAAACCCAGTATTTTAAACAGCAGCTTTGGACTTAAAACGGAAGGTTGCTAAGACCCAAGCCACAGTCAGTCACTATCCACTATCCAGGAGGTCGACACTGCAAAACTATTAGGCTTCCAAATGTCCTGACCTACCTCTGAGGGTTTCATAAAGCGCTCGTAATTACCACCTAAACAAATGCAATAGTAAGTTTATGCTAGCTTTAAAATGTCACACACAAAAAAAGCACCTAGCATAGGTGTGGTACATGGATGATGTCAAATGGCACCTAACCTAATTTAGGAACCTAAAAAAAAAACGTAAAATTCCTAAGTGAGATGTGCCTTGCTGTGGAAACTTCAAAAACTTCTGTGGTGACTTAAAATCCTCCCAATCAGAAGCTTTCAGAAGAATTCACACACAAGGCAAGATAAGCTAGGAGACTGGCATGGAGCAGTTAGGATTTTCAAAGAAAAGGGCATTCTCTGGGAGCTCATTGCTTAGGCCCACTAGGGTTAAGTGCCACGACTGTAATTATACATTCATTATTTCCTTTACAACCCACTTTATGATAGTTAATATGTATAAATGATGATGATGATCAATAGGTTGCTTCGAATCTCAGAGCTCTAATCTGGCCAAGACAGAGTAAGTCACTTAGATGAAGTGAGAATTGATTAGAGAAATGGAGTCCAAACCAAGACTGATGGGCGTCTCCCTACCCTCCTAAGGTTACAAGGAAGTTAAGGGGTCTCTGACATTTCTACTTGAGGAAGCTAAATAGAAGCCCTTCCCAAAAGCACATAAGAAATAAGGACTAGCCTGTTGAATATAAAATCAAATCACCTTGGAAGCTGGCAGCTTCTAGCAGGGTGATTTACATTCTTGTTTCTTTTTATAATCGCCGGGAAGTGTTTCACATGTAACCCGACCTATTACATCAGAAAGAAGCCAATTTGATTAGGAAATGAAAAAAATAACCAAACGGTCCTTAAAACAGCGTTTGAACACCTAGATATCTACCAACACGGTCAGAAGGCCTTTCCCCAAAAGTCAATAATAGCCCAAGACACGACACCAACCAGACGGCAAGGTGAGAACAGAGGCCAGCGCTCATCGGTTTCTCCGGCATGTGAGCCAGTAAACAGATACCCCAACAAGGTCAGACGCGAGCACACTGTGGCGTCTGTTCCAAACACCTCTTTGTTCGAGGCAGTACTGAGCAAGGGTGGTGTCCTCAGTCTCCCGGGATGTTCAGCAAACAAAGTTGTTTATTAGGCCGTGGTCTGGGAACTACCCGGGAGGACTCGTGTGTGTTTAAAGGACGAGTACTAGGAGTAAGTCTAGGGCGAGCAGTGTGAGACGGAAATCGGTGGCGAGACTTGGCGTCCGGTAGGGAGACCCGCCGGGGCAGGGAAGAGTCCACCGGCGGCGGAAGGGCGGGCCCCCTCCTCGCCCGCGGCCCACAGCCCTGCCCGAGAGTCAGGCGCCGCGTGTCCACCCGCGTTCCCCACCAGGGCCCACTGCCGGCTCGCACACGCTCACCTTCACGCGGTTGAGCCCGGCCTCCAGCCGGAGTTGCTGAACCACCTTCTTCATGGCGGCGACGCTAGAAGAACCCGACATGGCGCTCGGGACAGCCGGGCCAACTTGTCAGTCCGAGTAGGGGGCGGCAGGTCGCAGGACGGCGGAGGCGGGACTCCGAACTTCGTCTAAGTTTCCGGTGCTGTGCGCGCCGCGCATGCGCGGCGACGCCTCCTGGACGGCCGCGGGCTTGGCAGCGCGCGCGAGTGAGGAGAAGGGGCGGAGCGGCCGGTGGGCGCGGTGGCGACCGGGGCGGTGCGGCCCGACGCCCGGCCGGCGCCTTCCGCGTCAGGAGGGGCTGGTTAGGGCGAGGTAAGAGGACGCCCGGGGAAGGCTCGAGAGCGCCGCCTTGGGGCTCGTCGCAGGTGGGAGGGAGTTACTAAAAGCCGGCCGCAGCCCGCCAAACCCAGGGCCGAGGGCACCGTAACCGACCCGGGCCGCGGGACCCCGGACAGTCGGAGGCCTGGCCCGTCGCCGAGAGGTGTGGGCCGCCCCGCACAGCTTCCCGTTAGCGCTGACTGGCGTTCGGGGATCGTTTGCTCTTTCGATGTCTGTAATTGCTTCGTGCTTGTAACCGAACCCCAGAGGGAGTTTTCAGAAGACTCAAAAGTTAAATACGATTTAAATTAGTTCAAGCTCCGGTGTCCTGTTGGGATCTAACATCTATAAACATGAGGTTCGTCAGGAGTGCCGTTTCTTTGGGATACTGAGAAAAATGACAAGATTTGCTCTGGGCCAACACTTCACATTACGAAGCAGTTAATATCAGCTCGCGGGGAAAAAAAGAAATGTGCACCGGAAGTTTGCTGTTTTACCCAATCCTTAACAGTGACTGTCTAAGAAACTTCGGTTTGAATTTAGGCCTACTGCTTGCCCTTGTGTGCTTCGGCAAGCCATTTAAACTGCCGAAGTTAAAACCCTTCCTGTGTTTCTTGAAAACGAAACGAAAGGAAATGTGTAAAGGATATGAAAGCTGAGGCTGGAAGATGGCAGTTAGAGGACTGGGGAACTCCTACAGAGGACCAGGTTCACTTCCCAGACCCCACTCTGGGCAACTCAAAAGCACCAAGTCCAGGCCCTCACTAGAGTCAGGGAACATCCGCATCCACTCACTTACAGAACCACATTAATACATAATATTAAGAAAACAGAATATTGTTTAAGACAGTGTCTCACTTTGTAGCTCTGGCTGGCCAGAAACTCTATATAGATCAGAATAGCCACAAAACTCAGAGAGATCTATCAGCTGCAGTCTTCCAAGCGCTGTGATTAAACGCTTGCCACCAAACTGAATGAATGAATATGACATGTAACACGAATATTTTACCTTGTGACTTGTTACCCATAATGTATGCTAAAACAATGCAGATTTCTAAGATTAACGTGTAACTTAAAGAATGTTTTACCTAATGTTAGTTGCAATAATACTTAAGAACCATGGAGTAAATGTTAGTACTGGAAGGAATTTCAAAGAAGATGTTTACACGGTGCAGTACCCAATATTAAGAAAAGATTGAGAAATAAACAAACTTTATTTTGTCTTAGTCTCAGAAAGTTTATTTTTTCCTTTCCCCAAACGATTGAGTTAGGAAACCAGAGTGCATTGCTGTCTCAAACACCAGATGTCATCATAGTTTTACAGTATGTCCAATAAGTAGTAAATATTGGGATAGGAAGGAAGGAAAAATAAAATTGCCTTTAAATTCATTTACATTCGAAGCTATGAATATTAAATACAGTTCATGAACTATCAATATCTCCTAGTAAATGCTTCTTTTTTAACCTTGTACTATTGTTTACATATTAGATGATTAAAGATAGACTTTGTTGTCAAAAGTAACTTGACCCAAAGAGAACCTATTAACAATGAATGGCAAGAAAACACTACCAATAAATTTTGCTATTTTGTGTTTTGTCAGCAGAACATTGACAATTTAAATACTTTCTTCACCTTACTCAGCTTTACCTCACTGGGTCTGAGTTCAATATTAAATAAATAAAATACCTTCAAGATTCATATGACTTTTTAGTTTAGCCTTAAGCCAGAAGGTTTCAAAATGAATTTCTCAGTGAGCTTATATTACTTATTTATATGACTTACATCACATTCTGGAGCTTTGAGTTTACATTATTATAGTATCTAAGGAAGATGGAGTTTGGGCACAATGAGAGACTTGCCTCTAAAAGAAATCCTACAACGTAGGTTACCCAATGCTTTTTCCCGTTATATACATGCAATACATTTCTTTCTATGGCTTTACTAATACATTGGTATAATAATTAGTTTTCATAATTGAATATGGAACATAGGGAAATTTTGTTAAAGGAATGTTTGGAAAAGTGTTTAAGATAGCCAATTTCAAGATTTGCATTTTTAGTTCTACATTTATGCATATTATCACCTATTTTTCAGGGAATGGGGCACTAAATATTCTTTCTCTAAACTGCTACATTTTTTCCTTCAATCTTACCATATTAGCATTCACCTCATGCTATGGGTTCTGTCTTAAATGCACTCCAAAGGCCTAAATGCTAAAGCTTGATTGTCTGCCTATGGTGCTATTAGAAGGTTGGGCCTTTAGGGAGTGAGACCTAGTGGAAGGAAGGCAAGCATACCATTGATAGGGGTATCAGGATGTTCTCCCCTTCCTTACCTTTTCATATTGTAAGCCTCTCATGTGTCCCTGCCACAATATACTGTATTGCCTCAGGTTCCAATCAACAGGTCAAGACGTCATTATAAATAGACTTCATGGTATGTAGGCTCAGAGATGTCCCTGGGCACTTTGTTTATTTAGCTAA